>NW_016107321.1:4176713-4208139 GCF_001604975.1 Cebus imitator
GGCGGCGGCGGCGGCGGCGGCGGCGGCGGCGGCGGCGGCGGGCGCCCGAATCCGACCGGGCGGGGGCGGGGACGGCGGCAGGGAGGGGCGGGGAGCGCCGTCCAGTGTCGGCGGGATTCTGGGCGGGATCTCGCCAGCTCGCCCGGTTTCGCTCGCGGCCGGTGTCCGCGGGGGTCTGTGGCGTGGAGCCGGGCTGTGCGGCGTGCTGGGTGCTAGAGGCTTCCCAGGCGGTTGTCTGTCTGGGAAGGACGCTGGGCAGGGCCGGTGAGCGGGGCGGGCGCGGCGCTGTGAGCCCGGCCGGGGTCGCCGCCCAGGGACCTGCCACCCGGATCCTGCCTTCCAGGAGGACGGACGCCACCTGGACGCTCGCAACTCCGCTCTCTCGACAGCGCAGCTTTCACAGGCCGGGATTTTTAAGACTTGAAATAAAGTCTCCGGAAATCCAGACCATTAAAGTGACCCCCTCGTTTCCACCCTGCTGCAAAACTGTTCTCGCCCCAGTGTCACAAGATTCGATATCGATCTCCCAGAAATTTGGACTGGAGTGGTCCTACACTGAGGGGATGGGGGCGGGGAGAAGAAATTCTAAAGATTATTTCAGAGTTACAGAAACCCTGGGTGCATCAGAAATTCCAGGGCATCGTTTACTCTTAGCACTGGGGCTTCACAGTTTTAAGTTGGAAATATTTACAAAATTTCCCCTGGGGTGAAATCCAGAGTTAATCCAAAACCAGCATCTTTTAAAATTGATTACATTCAAATGTGCAGATTTCTTAAACCTCGTTTGGTTGAATTTTGATACGTAAAACGCACGTTTTGAACAACGTTGGTAAGAAAGAAAACATTAACTTGATTATAGGTATGTTATATTTAAAGGCCAGTTGTGAAATTAGCTATATTATGCTCAAAAGATGTTAGACATTTCTCTGTTGTTAAAAAGAACTGCTTCATTCTAGTTTCTTTACTATGATAGTCTGTATTATGTATATTGCCTGATAGTGCTGAATTTCTGAATTGACATTCATCTTATTTACTCAACAACATTCAACTTATTAAGTGCATATGTGCGTCAGGAACTGTATTAGATGCTGGGGATGTAGCAGTAAGCACAACAGACCAAGCTAACAGCTTAGTAAAGGGTAAGAGAAAAATAAGTATTCCAAAGAAATAAACTAATTTTTGTCTTAATTTAAAAACTATAAATTTTTTAAATCACCAATTCGCATCCATGTATAATTTCTTTCCATTCATTTACTTGTGTAAAGAAAGCTCAGTAAAATTATTTCTTAGGTTTCTGTAATTCTAGTTCTCTACTCGATTTTCTTCTGCAATTTTCTGAGCCAGAATTCTTCTTAGAAGGCGTATTAGAGACTTTAAATGTTAAATAGGCCAGGTGCCGACGCTCACGTCTGTAATTCTATCCCTTTAGGAGGCTGAGGTGGACAGATCATGAGGTCAGGAGATCAAAGCCATGCTGGCTAACGAGGTGAAACCTCGTCTCCACTAAAAATACAAAAAATTAGCCGGGCATGGTGGCGGGTGCCTGTAGTCCCACCTATTTGGGAGGCTGAGGCAGGAGAATAGCTTGAACCCAGGAGGTGGAGGTTGCAGTGAGCCAAGATCGTACCACTTTACTCCAGCCTGGGTAACACAGTGAGACTCCATCTCAAAATAAATAAAATAAAATGTTCAATAATAAAATAAATATCTTCTTTAAACAGCATTATACTACCTATTCTTTGGTGTGACTAATGAATTTAAGCTAGCTGATATGCAGACACGTGCGTCCAAGTCACAAAACACTTAGCAAATATAATCAGCATCCAGGAGAAATGTGGCTTGTTTGTTTGTTCGTTTCTGACACGGAGTTTCACTCTTGCTGCCCAGGCTGGAGTACAATGGCAGGATCTCAGCTCAGTGCAACCTGCGCCTCCCAGGTTCAAGCAATTCTCCTGCGTCAGCCTCCCAAGTAGCTGGGATTACAGGTGCCTGCCACCATGCCCAGCTAATTTTTCGTATTTTTAGTAGAGACAGGGTTTCACCATGTTTGCCAGGCTGATCTTGAACTCCTGCCCTTGGCTTCCCAAAATGCTGGGATTACAGGTGTGAGCCACCGCGCCTGGCCCTTGTTTTTGTTTTTTAATTTGCACTTAAGGATACCGTCTATTTCAGCAGGAACCAAGTAAATATACACCTACCTAATCAAGTAATGCATCATGTGTAGAAAGCTAAGTTATCTGCTCCTAAACATTCAATGTAAGTGTTGTAACTTTTCGTCCCACCACCATGCTGGGCCCAGGGAAGCTGTTTCTCTGACTGACAACCCTCTCACCTCACCCTGTGCCCCTGCTTTGTCTCCAGGGCTCCCAGTGAGCTCCTCACAGCCCCAGGTTTCTTTTCTGCCTTCTCTGCTAAAGTGTAAGTTCCTTCAGGCAGAGGCCTTTCTTCCTCCTTCTGTCCTCTGCTCAGGGACCAAGTGTCTCTGGTGCCCAACATGGTGTTAGCAGGAACTCAGTAAATATTGCTGCATTTATGAAATAGTAAAAACATTAGTAAGCTAGTATTATTAGATTTTTGTCTCTAAATTTTTATTCTTGTTTAGTGCATGATTGGTCTCACTGTCTCATCACCTTTAATCATTTTTTTTTTTGAGACAAGGTCTAGCTTTGTTGCCCCGGGTAGAGTGGCACAATCAGAGCTCACTGTAAACTCAGACTCCTGGGCTCACGTGCTCTTCCCACTTCAGCCTCTACAGTAGTTAGGACTGCAGATGCATACCACCATGCCCAGCTAATTTTAGACTTTTTTTTTTAATAGAGCTGAGTCCTCGCTGTGTTGCCCAAGCTAGTCTTGAACTCCTGGCCTCAAAGTCTCCCAGAACCCTGGGATTACAGGTGTAAGCCACTGCACTCGGCCTAATCAAGTTCTTAAAAACAATGACAGCTAGGTGCGGTGGCTCACGCCTGTAATCCTTTGGGAGGCTGAGGTTGGGGGATCACAAAGTTGGGAGTTCAAGACCAGCCTGGCCAACATAGTGAAACCCGGCTCTATTAAAAATACAAAAATTAGCAGGGCTTGGTGATGCATGCCTGTAGTCTCGGCTACTCAGAAGGCTGAGGCAGGAGAATCTCTTGAACCTGGGAGTCAGAGGTTGTGGTGAGCCGAGATCAAGCCACTGCACTCCAGCCTGGGCAACACAGCAAGACTCCATCTCAAAAAAAATTAAAATGACAACAAAATCTTCAGAGAATTACTTTTCATTCTGTGTCCTGAAGACTGAATCCACATAGCCCTTATGGCATTTCTTTACTATGAAATGAGTTTAAAAAGCTAAGGTTCTATTGAAGACCTAGTCTAGGCTGAGCTACATAGCATTCTGAACATTGCTTACCACGAGTCTCAAGCCCAATGTTGACATACACAAAACCAGTTACATATTCACATGCATGTTCTTTCTGCTTTGCCAAAAATACTCGAAAACCTTAGACACATGCTACCACTATTATGAAGTCTCAAACTTCCTCTCTGTCCAATGTATATGTATCAATGTAAAGGGCATAATTGTAACACCTTAGCACATTTCAAGGCTAGAATGTTAGTCAATTTTATGGATTTTGTCACAGGATTATCAAAAATAATTTTTATGCCAAGCAATGCTGTAAGTAGGGCTGTGTCTGCTATTCAAAAGAAAATCCTCTAAGGCTATAGTTTTAAAAATTAGTATTAGCATGGTGCTGCATTTTACTTAAAATAAGTTCCTCCCTTCCCTGTGGTATTCCTGAGGGAGCACACCCTTTCGTTTCCTTCTGGAAGTGCAGGCAGCTGAAACCAGGAAAGCCGACATTTCTTCATTCCTGTTCTGGTTTCTCAGTTCCCCCCGACCAGATTCCTGCGTGAACATTCAGACAGACTTCAGCAGCTCTGGCCCTCCGCTCTCTCGTGGCTCCTCTGCAGGTCCAGCCAGCTCTGCAAAGGCAGAAAGACAGCACAAACATGCAATCTGCTCATGACCAGAGGGCCTGATTCATTTTCACTCCAGCACACGTAGAGAAAGGCAGACTCAGTAAAAGAGAGCAGTAAAAACCTCACGTCCAGTGGAGAGGATCTAAACTAAGCATGACACACATTGATTTTTTTTGTTTCATAATGATACAGTGGCATCTATTTCTATCTACTGGTAAAGCACAAAGGAATACTGGACATGTACAAAAGGTAATACATTTTTTAAAAATTTACTTTTAAGTTTAGGTGTACATCTGCAGGTTTGTTATATATAAACTTGTGTCATCGGGTTTGTTGTACAGATTATTTTATCACCAAGGTATTAAGCCAGTCCTCATTAGTTATTTTTCCTGATCCTCTCCCTCCTCCCACCCTCCACCCTCCCTTAGGCCCAGTGTGTGGTGTTCCCCTCAATGTGCCCATGTGTCCTCATTATTTTGCTCCCACTTATAAATGAGAACACAGATGTTTGATTTTCTGTTCCGGCATTAGTTTTCTAAGGATAATGGTCTCCAGCTCCATCCATGTTGCTGCAAAGGACATGATTTTGTTCTTTTACATCTGCGTAGTATTCCATGGTGTATACGTACCTCATTTTCCTTATCCAGTCTACCACTGATGGGTATTTAGATTGATGCCATGTCTTTGCGATTGTGAATAGTTGTTACACACTTTTTAAATAGTCTTTATGACATTAAATCTCATCTTTCTAGGCTGAGTAGTAGGAAGTTGGAGAAAACCTCCACTATTTATTTTCTGAGAAGTGATTTGCCTGTTTTTGTTATTTCTCCACCGTGACATAAATCACTCCTTATTGCAGACATTCTCCTCTGTATGAAGAGCCTAAATTGAACCCCTGGGGGCTCCAAATTATTAGACAAAGAATTAAAGCTTGCATACTTTAAAAAATATAATTAGAATAGTGCGAATTACCCTAAGGATTAAAACAAAAAAGGAAAAATTATTTCCTGTGGGACACGCAGGCAGCTAAAACCAGGAGAGCCCACATTTCTTCATTTCTGCTCTGACTTCTCAATCCCCCTCTCCAGCATCCTGCTAACATAAGGAACAGACAGCTTAAAAAAATGGAAATCCCTGGCCAGGTGCAGTGGCTTACACCTGTAATCCCAGCACTTTGAGAGGCCTAGCCGGGCAGATCACCTGAGGTCAGGAGTTTGAGACCAGCTTGACCAACATGGAGAAACTTCATATCTACCAAAAATGTAAAAAAATTAGCTGGGCATGGTGGCACATGCCTATAGTTCCAGCTACTTGGGAGGCTGAGGCAGAAGAATCGTTTGAACCTGGGAAGCAGAGGTTGTGGTGAGCAGAGATTGTGCTCACTCAGCCTGGGCAACAAGAGTAAAACTCTGTCAAAAAAAAAAAAAAAAAAAAGGAAATCTCTGAGGGAGCTCACGCTTCTTGTGAGCCAAGATTTCAGTTATTTCCCACCAAAACATCTAAAGACCATGCCTGATTCTCATCCTTTCATTTCTCCTTCATATGTCCATGTGCAAGGCCTAGAGAGCCAGAAACAGCAAGCTGCAGTTCCTGTATTATTTTCAGATCCCTTAAAATCACCAAGTGCATGTTACATGACATGGAACCAGGCAAGGAGAACCAAGATTCCATCACAGCAACGAGCTCCCATGCCCTCTGCCAGCGCGGCCTCTGCCCTTCACTTCCACAAGGCAAAGTCACTTCCCCTTTCAATGCTGTTCGTGTGTCTCCCACACTACTCTGGGAAGACGTTCCTGTGCTCCACCACTAGCCTGCCCTAACCTGCTGGCTTGGTGTTCCTCCTCAATGTTCCCATCGCACTTTGGGCAAAACACTATTTTAGCCCTGTCTCACCTATCTGTATCTGTATACTTGGATGATTACATGTGTATTTCTTCCTTGAGATTTTCTCAAGAGCAGGCAATATTTCTTGCTTTTCACTGTATCTTCAGCACCTAGAACAATACCCTATATGTAGTACCTGTTCAGTGAAATGTCTCTTGATAAATGAATGATACACACAGTGGTTCATGCCTGTAAGTAACCTCAGCACTTTGGGAGGCCAAGGTGGGAGGATTCCTTGAGCTCAGGAGTTCAAAACCAGCCTGGGCAATATGACAACACCCTGTCTCTACAAAAAATACAAAAATTAGCTGGGCATGGTAGTGTGCTCCCACCAGTTATTCAGGAGGCTGAGAAGGGAGGATCATGGGAGCCTGGGAGGTGAAGGCTGTAGTAACCTGTGATCCCATCACTGTACTCCAGCCTGGGCAACAGAGTAAGACCAAAGAAAGAAAGAGAGAGAGAGAGAGAGAGAAAGAGAAAGAAAGATGAACTGAATGATGTATAAATACATAGATGGGTGGATATATCAATGGGGAAATAAACCCCAGATACTGTATAGATTACTATAGTACAGGTAGACTATAAGAAACATCGTAAACAAGTTTTTTTTTTTTAAGTGTAACAGACAAGAATCAGAGATGGCCAAGGTGGACACAAGTAAGGAGAAAAAACTATATTTTAAAAATAGACATTCAGTATAAGGGGTAAAAGCAATGTGAACTCCACAATACATGAAACTCTGTGTGACAAAAATATTACAAAGAATAGAAATGACCTAAATTTTTATACTGACAGTAGAGAATCCTTATGGTACTACTGGATGCTTGTGTAGATACACTTACTAACAAACAAAAGACTTCTAACATCATTCTGACTGAAGTAAGAAAAAAGTAATAATAAATATGGAAATGGACTTTAAAGCACTGATTCTTAGTGAGATATGGCTCTGATGCACATCAGAAATATTTTGAGACAACCAAGGGCCAGAAATAAGTTCCACAAAATCAAAGACTCATCCTTCTGAAGTTTTCATTTTCAGAGTAGTTTGCCACATCATGAAGTCCCTGAGTTGGAAACATGCCGAAAGACGTCTAATTTACCTTTCATCTCAGAACAAGACTTTCCATCAATCACAAAAGTGTCCAATGGTTGAATTTCCCAGTTCCATAAGGAACTCTGTTCCATATTCTGACAGATCTTATTAATAGGATATGAATGCTTGTAACAATCCCAAATCTGTCTCCCTGTTAGTCTAGGTGGTGGTCTATCTGGGACTATATAAAGTAAATCTACTTGACATTTGATAACAATTACTTCGTGATTCTCCCCTAAAATGACAACACAAAAATCTTTTTTTTCCCCCAGATTAATTGCTCCCTTCTCTGACTCTTTTCACACTTGGAGAGTACTGGCTGGAGATAATTCTATTAGAAGGTTTTTCTTATAATAATTTACTTGACAATTCAGACTTGACTACTCTCATTTTGCTTAAGCTAAGATAATTTGAAATCTTAACTTCAGAATGCTTTTACCTCAAATTCAGTTCAAAATATAATTAAAGGACTATACATACTTGAAGGATATTTGAGAAAAGACTGTCTAGTGGTTAAAATGTAATTTAAACTAAGGGTATTATGTGTTCCCAACAACCAGGATAATCCACCAGTATAAAAGGAAGGTGTATTAGTATATTCCTGCATTGCTATAAAGAACTACCTGAGACTGGGTAATTTATAAAGAAAAGAGGTTTAATTGTCTTACAGTTCTGCAGGCTGTACAAGAAACATGGCTGAGGAGGCCTCAGGAAACTTACAATCATGGTGAAAGGTGAAGGGGAAGCAGGCACATCTTACATGTCCAGAGAAAAAGGAAGAAAGAGTGAAGAGGGAGGTACTACACACTTTTAACCAACCAGATCTTGTGAGAACAGCAAGGGGGATGTCCACCCCCATGATCCAATAACCCCTCCCACCAGGCCCCTCCTCCCACATTGGGGATTATAAATTAACATGAGATTTGGCTGGGGACACAAATCCAAACCATATTATTCCAGCCCCCTGACCCCTCCCAAATTTCATGTCCTTCTCACATTGCAAAATACAATCATCCCTTTTCAACAGACCCCCAAGTCTTAATTTATTTCAACATTAACTCAAAAGTCCACAGTACAAAGTCTCATTTAAAACAAGGCAAGTCACTCCTGCCCATGAGCCTATAACATAAAAAACAAGTTATTTACTTCCAAGATACAATGGGAGTATAGGCATCAGGTAAATACACCCATTCCAAAAGGGGGAAATCAGCCAAAACAAAGGGCTTATAGGCCCCATGCAAGTCTGAAACCCACCAGGTCAGTCATTAAATCATAAAATTCCAAAATAATATCCTTTGACTCCATGTCTTACATCCAGAAAACACCGATGCAAGGGGTGGGCTCCCAAGGCCTTGAGCATCTGCACCCCTGTGGCTCTGCAGGGCTCAGCTACCATGGCTACTCTCAAGGGCTGGTGTTGAGTCCCTGAGGCTTTTCCAGACACATGGTACAAGCTGCAGGTGGATCTACCATTCTGGGATCTGGAGGACAGTGGCCCTCTTTTCACAGCTCCGCTAGGCAGTGCCCCAGAGAGGACTCTTGTGTGGGGGCTCCAACCCCACATTTCCCCTCTACACTGCCCTTAGCAGAGGTTCTCCATGAAGGCTCCACCTCTATAGCAGACTTCTGTCTGGACATCCAGGCATTTCCATACACCCACTGAAATCTAAGTGGAGGCTCCCAAGCCTCAACTCTTGCCCTCTGTGCACCCACAGGCTTAACACCACATGGAAGTCACCAAGGCTTATGGCTGGCATCCTTTGGAGCAGTGGCCTCAGAGGTATCTGGGGACCTTTTAGCCATGGCTGGAGCTGGAACCACTGGGACACAGGGAGCAGTTTCCCAAGTCCTCCTTAGTAGGGCCTTTGGCTTGGGGCATAAAACCATTCTTCCCTCCTAAGCCTTCAGGCCTGTGATGGGAGGGTCTGCCATGAAGCTCTCTGAAATGTCTTTTGAGGCATTTTCCTGATTGTCTTGGCTACTAACATTTAGCTCCTTCTTACTTATGCAAATTTATGCAGCCAGCTTAAATTCCTCCCCAGAAAAATTGGTTCTTCTTTTCTACTGCATGGCCAGGCTGCATGTTTTCTAAACTTTCATGCTCTGCTTCCCTTTAAAATATAAGTTCCAGTTTCAGATCATCTCTTTGCTCACATATATGAGATTATGCTATTAGAAACAGCTGGGGCCACATCTGGAATGCTTTGCTGCTTAGAAATTTCTTCTGCCAAATACCTGATGATGTAGAGTCAAACTTTATAAAATAGTTAAAGAGATTTATTCTGAGCCAAATATGAGTGACTATGGCCTGTGACACAGCCCTCCAGGGATCCTGAGAACATGTGTCCAAGATGGTTGGGGCACAGCTTGGTTTTATACATTTTAGGGAGACATGAGTCTTCAACTGAACACACTTAAGAAATACATTGGTTCAGTTGGGAAAGGTGGGACAACTTGAAGCGGCGGCTTCCAGGTTATAGGTAGATTGAACATTTTTCTAACTGTCAATTGTTTGAGTTATCAATAGAAATGTCTGTGTTGGGATACGAGGTGTAGAGACCAAAATTTTATTATGTAGATGAAGCCTCCAGGTAGCAGGATTCAGAGAGATTATATTGTTAATGTTTCTTATCTGACTTAAGGTATGTGTTGATGTTAATGCTGAATAGGCATAATGAAGCATGTCCAACCCCCCACTTCCTATCATGGCCTGAACCAGACTTTCAGCTTAAATTTTAAAGTGCCATGGCCTAGGAGGAAGTCCATTTAGATGGCTGGGGGGTGGGGAAGCTTAGAATTTTATTTTTGGTTTACATCCCCTAAGTCAGCTCTCTCAAGTTCAAAGTTCCACAGATCCCTAGAGGAGGGGCACAATGCCACCAGTCTCTTTGCTACAGTATAGCAAGAGTGACCTTTACTCCAGTTCCCAATAAGATCCTCCTCTCTATCTGAGGCCTCCTCAGCCTGGACTTCACTGTCCATATCACTATCAGCATTTTGGTCGCAACCATTCAACAAGTCTCTGGAAAGTTTCAAATTTTCTCATATCTTCCTGTCTTCTTCTGACTTCACCACACTGTTCCAACCTCTACCACTTACCCAGTTCCAAAGTCACTGCCACATTTTCAGGTATCTTTATAGCAATGCCCCACTCCTAGGTACCAATTTTCTGTGTTAGTCCATGCTTGCATTGCTGTAAATAACTACCTAAGACTGGGTAATGTATAAAGAAAAGAGGTTTAATTGACTCACAGTTCTGCAGCCTGTACAGGAAGCATGGCTGGAGAGTCCTCAGGAAACTTAGAATCATGGTGGAAGAGGAAGGGGAAGCAGGTACATCTTACGTTGCTGGAGAAGGTAGAAGAGAGAGTGAAGCAAGAGGTGCTACATACTTTCAAACAACCAGATTTCATGAGAACTCACGCACTATCATGACAACAGCAAGGGGGAAGTTTGCTGCGATGATCCAGTCACCTTTCACCAGACCCCTCCTCCAACACTGAGGATCAAACTTTAACATGATGTTTGGGCACGGACACACATCCAAACCATGTCAGAAGCTGAATCTTTTTTGTTATGTGAACCACTATTTTTCAAAATTTGAAGTGTACATGGATCACCTGGAGATTTTCGTAAATGGCAGATTCCCATGTCAGGTAGGTTTGAGGTGGGACCAGACAGTCAGCATTTCTGTCAAGCTCCCAAGCGATGTAGCGGCTGTGGGAAGCTGGGCTGCACTTCAAATAACAAGACCCACAGAACTCTGCTTGGGTAAATAACAGTCCTCTTCTTAAAGAGAACAACCAAGAGGAAAGGCGGAGGTATTACTTTCAAGCTGAGATAGGTAAGTCCCCCATCAGGTGTAATCTGCAAGACTGTGGCGATCCCAGTGGTATGGGTTGCATTGCGTCTTTCAGAAAGATGTGTTTATGTCTGTCTTCATCTGTTTATACTGCTGCAACAAAATGCATAAAACTGGATAGTTTATAAGCAGCATACATTTTTTGCTCACAGTTGCAGAAGCTGGGAAGTCTAAGACCAAGGCACTGGCAGATTCCCTATCTGGTGACTTTGAATGGGAAGGTCAGGATGCTTCCAAGGTGAACACTGCTCCCTGCAGAGGGAAGAAATGCTGCATCCTCACATGGCTGGAGGGACAGACGGGAAAAAAAAATGCCAAGCTAGCTGCCCTTGTATAAGGTCACTAACCCCATTCATAAGGGTTTTGCTCTCACGACTTAGTCACTTTCCAAAGGCACCACCTCTTAATACCATCATGTAGGAGTTTAAGTTCTAGCATGAATTTTGGGAGAGACATAAACATTCGAGCCATAGCAAAGTCCTAACACCTGGCACCTGTGAACGTGACCTCATTTGGAAAGAGAGCCTTTGGAGACATAATCAAGTTAACATGAGTAAGATACTGGAGTAGGTTGGGTCCTTCAGTCAATGTAAGTGGTGTCCTTATAAGAAGGGGAGAATAGACAGAGAGAGACCACCAGATGCTAGAAAGAGACTAGGAAGGATCCTCATCTAGAGCCTTCAAAGAGAACATGGCCTGCTGTCATCTTGATTTGGGACTTCTGACCTGCAGTGCTGTGAAAGCCTAGATTTCTGCTGTTTTGAGCCACACTGTGGTGCTTTGCCATAGCAGCCCTGGGAACCAAATCCACCTGCTTTCACATTAGCGGATGAGAGGACCCACAACAACTCCAGGAAATCCCCACACGGGCATCAAGAAGCTGTGGTGTGGCTCTCTGAGGAAAAGTGCCTAGAGCGGGGTGGGAAGACGCTGACATGACAATAATCCGTGACACAAAGTGTCCATCAATTTGGAAGAATATGTAAGAATGCACTTATACAACATTAGATGGTAACGTATAAGACACCCGCATGAAAAAAATCTCTTTACGTTAGGTTTTAGCAGGATTATTCAAAGAGGCTTAGTGACTTTGGAAAGTGGAATAAAGATCTGTGAGTCTCCTCTTTGGCTGCACAAGACAATCATCTGGGGAGGTTGTAAAACATAGTAATGCTTGGATCCCAACTCTCTAATAGATCTACATTTAATTCATCTGAGATGGGGTCCCAGCACCCACAGGTTAAAAACATTCTTACAGGTCATTCTAACGTCCAGCCATGGTTGAAAATCACTGTTCCAGGTCCAAACCTTCAAAGACAGTCAGCTTAGGAAATGTGGTCCAATAGTATTCCTCCATTATTTACTCAGTGTCCAATCTAAACAGCACTGTGCAGACTACATCTGGGAATACAGGAATTCAGATAACCAGCTGCTGCCCATTGTGAAAGGTTTCTTCCACTAGGGACCCGTACTATAATGCAGAACGTGCCACACTTAGCCTTGATGGCGGTGCTTACTCACGTGGGTGCCGCCCCACCCCACTGGTTTGCCTTCTCTCAAGGATCACAGACCTGCACTACCGGTTGTTCAATGTTTGCAAACAGTTGTTTTATGTATTTTGCCCCATTTTCCAGTTGTTTACAGTCGGTGGGCATATTAGTTTTCCAGGGCTGCTATAATACAGTACCATAAACTGGTTGACAAAGGAAATTTATTCTCTCCCAGTTCCAAAAGCTTAATGTTCAAACTCAAGGTATGAGAAATGCTGGTGCCTTCTGGGGGATTCCGAAACACAGCATGTGTTCCAAGCCTCTCTCCTGGGTTCTGGTGGTTGCTAGCGGTCCTCAACATCCCCTGGCTTGCTGCTACATAACTCCACCTCTGCGTCTGCCACCACATGGCCATCTTCTCTCTGTGTCTGTCTCTGTGCCTCTTTCCCTCTTCTTATAAGGACACTAGGCATGCTGAATTAATGACCCACCCTCCTCTAGCATGACCTCATCGTAACTTGACTAATTACCTCTGGAACAACGCTGTTTCCAAATATAATCACATTCTGAGGTTCCGGGAAAAATGTGTATTTTAGGGTGATGCTATTCAACCAAGCACAGTGGGTCAGTGTGTTTCTGTTACTCAAAAATCCTGCAAAACGGAAGTTCTCACTTGATTTCTGAAATCCTCAGGATTTGTTTTTATTTACGTTTGTGCTTTTCACAGTGCTCTACACGAGAGGAACTCACATTTTGAAATGATTTAGAGTCACATACTAAAAAAAAAATAACCAACTACTCTGTAATTGCATATTTCAGAGCCAACCAAGCCCTGCTGAGTCAGAGCTTCTAAGGAGGCAGACCAGAACTTGTACTTTCCATGGGCTCCCTATATGGTTCTGATGGAGCTGAGCCTCTTGTTACACGTGCCAGGAGGCACGGGCGTGTGGTCTGTCTGCAAGTGCCGCATGGTGAGGAGCTGTGTTCAAATTATCATGGGCGTATGTGTCAGGGTTCTCAAGAGAAACAGAACCAAGAGCATTGTGAAAGGAAAACAGACCTTGGGACCCGCAAACTCACTATGCCAAAGGGAAGCGTTAAGCTTGGCAACCGAGTCACACACACAAAAAGGCCTTCCTTTTGTTCCTAAACAGACAGCTGCAAGACAGAAGGCCACACATCTCCCCAGGTGGCCTCCCTCACCCTGACAATGTAAATCAACAGCTTATCTTCACAGGTAGAGGACAAAGACAAGACTAGGAATCATCTCCCACTTTCTTCTACTCTGTTTATCTTATGTAAAATGCAGATTTACAGAGTGCAAGACAAATGCATAATTGACTGTTCCTCTTCCCCCTCCCGCTCACTTTTCCCCCTTTAAACATGGAGGTCCTCAAATTCCTCTTTGGAAAAAGCACAGGCCACAGACCTGACTCCAGCGTGTGTCTCTTTTTCCCAGGCACGTCCTCAACCTTGGCAAAATAAACCTCTAAATTGATTGAGGCCTGTTTCAGACACTTTTTGGTTTACAGCATGTATAGAAAGAAATTTATTTTAAAGAATTGGTGCACATGATTATGGAGGCTGACAAGTACAAAATCAGTGGGGTGGACCAGCAGGCTGGAGACTAAAGGAAAAGCCAACATTGCAGTTCAGGTCCGAAGGCTGTCTGCTGATACAATTCCCTCTTGCTCAGGGGAGCTCAGGCTTTCTATTCAGGCCTTCAACTGACTGGATAAGGTCTGCCCACATCATTATGGAGGGGAAACTGCTTTCAAAATTCACTGATTTTTTTTTTTTTTTTAAGACAGAGTCTTGCTCTGTCACCAGGCTGAGGTATAGTAGTGTGATCTCAGCTCACTGCAACCTCTGCTTCCTGGATTCAAGTGATTCTTCTGCCTCAGCCTCCCAAGTAGCTGGGACCACAGGTGTGTACCACCACACCTGGCTAATTTTTGTATTTTTGTTAGAGATGGGGTTTCACCATGTTGGCCAGGATGGTCTTAATCTCCTGACCTCATGATCCACCCACCTTGGCCTCATAAAGCTAAAATTGGTAGATTATTCATTTTACTGAACACAATTGTTCTAAAGCAATATATGTGGGCCTTTCTGGGAGGAGAGAGAAGGATCACTGTGAGGGAGGCTGATGAAGCAGATACCTTCAAGCACAAGATGGCATTTGAGTAGGGCCTTGAGAGACAAATAGGATATCACCAGAAAGAAAGGGTGCTGTCTTAATCTGTTTTATGCTGCTATAACAGAATACCACAGACTGGGTAACTGATAATGAGCAGCAATTTATTGGCTGACAGTTCTGGAAGCTGGGAAGCCCAAGATCAAAGTGCTGGCATCTGGCAAGGCCCTTCTTGCTACCTCATACCACGACAGAAGTCATCTCATGGAGGAAGGGCAGAAATCAGGAGACGGAGAGACAGCAAGAGAAGTGAATCCCCTCCCAGGATAGCAAACCCGTTCCCATAATAAGAAAAATAAAGCCTTCATGACCCAAACACCTCTTAAGGGTCTCACCTTCCAATACCATTGCAATCACAATTAAATTTCAACCTCAGTTTTGAAGGAGAAAGCGTTTAAATTACAGTTGGTGGGAGTGAACTGAGGGAGAAGGAAGGACAGAAAGCAAAGGTGCATGCAGGGATTGAGGGATGGAGACCACTCAGATGATCTGGGTAACAAGGTTGGAGAGATGAGTGGGAAAAAATGAAGAGTTTCAAATGTCAGTCTGCACTTTGCCTGCAGATCCAGTGGCTACTGGACAGCCTGTTACGCTTCTCGGTTTAGAGTCTTAATTTTAGGTTCTAAGTACAATACAAACTGTCATAATAAGAGGGCAGATTAGAACGCATTTCAAAGCTGCTGTGGTTCCCTAGTAGCAGCACAGAGCGGGAGTCTGCCTCGGCACAGGGCCCATGCCACGTCATGTGAGAGTCTCAGCCCCTGTCCACATCTGAATACACTCAGAACTCAGGGCTAG
Source organism: Cebus imitator (assembly GCF_001604975.1). Taxonomy (NCBI): domain Eukaryota; kingdom Metazoa; phylum Chordata; class Mammalia; order Primates; family Cebidae; genus Cebus; species Cebus imitator. The sequence continues at coordinate 4,192,001 of NW_016107321.1, forward strand.
AGACTGTAAATCTCTCTCTTAGCTGGCAGTCTTTGGTGTGATTCATTCACGCCAGATTCTCAATAAGAGTATTGCCAGGCCCTGTTTTTCTGGGTGCCCAGGAACTATGTGAGTGTGAGGCTGGGACGCATCAGAGCATTTCAGGCCAAGCTTCTCATGTCCCCTGCAGCCTGCCAGGTCGGAACGCATCTGTTATAGGTCATCACCACTGTTTGTTTGTGAACTGGCTGAGCGCCTCAGCCACATGAGGGCAGGTGTGTGGGAGGGTGCTCTAATTCTTTTATCTGGGTACTGGGTTTGCTCCCATTTCTTCTTTGGAATACAGGAAACCAAGGTGCTTTGTATCAATACGAAAAAAGAGTGGTTGGTTAATGTAAAAAACAAGAAAAATGCATTTGTGTGAAGATACTCCTTGCCTTCTAGATGCAGTCTTTCTCTTGGCCTTAATTTCCTTTCTTAGTTTCACTTCTAGTTCCTGGGTCCAATGGAGCAGGTGGGACAGTGAGCCCGGTCACCAGCTGCTCCGCATCTCACTGCACACTACGCACATGGATGAATCCACACAGAGGTGCTTCTACACCTGGAGTCCACAGTCAGCTTCCCGTTGCTATCAGGCTTCCAGTTCAATGATCTCATCTCCTAATTATTAAACAAAGCAAAACAAAAACCCAGTTCCTCTAGGCCATGTTTTGCAAATCACCCTCCCTGCTTTGTAGAAGTAGCTTTTACGTACTTTAGGGGGTTGGGATAAAAGTTTGTTTTTTTTAAAAATGCTCATGTTGAGTTTAAGAAAATAACCTTGTCAACATCACAGCAGGAAACAATGAACAACTTAAGATAACCAGTCAGGCTTTGCCATGAATATATGCATTGAGCTGTTCAGAAGAGAATAACAGTGATGTTCAAAAGATGTCTCATTACCAATATTACCAGTTTCAATAATTGCAAATGAACTTCCCAACTTCATTTCTGAACACTTTCAGAACAACCTCATTTTGCAGACGTGTATTATTCTCCGACTGTATACATGGCTCTGTGCGGGTTACAGAGGGAAAGGTCACCACCCCAGGGAGTGTGCAATCTAGTTGGGAGATAAGACAAGCACGGGTGACATTTCAGTAACAGCTTCAAACAGTAAGTGTCTGCTGTGCTCTCTGCCCAGCCAAACCTGCCCATCCTTCTGGATCCAGCTGCTGCCCCACCTCCTCCTTCCTGGTGAGGTCCTCAGTCTCCCAGGAAGCCCCTTTCATCCCCGACCCTGGCTTTCCTGGCCCATGTGGCCACTTCCTTCCACACAGCCTTCGCCTGAGACTTGATTGTCTTGTGCGTGTTACATTTGCTCCCTGACTGGGCTGCATTCTCTAGGGGAGCAGAGTTTCTCAAAAAAAAGGAGGCGCCCCCTCACTCCTTTTTTTGACAGTTTGTATTGTACTTTAAAAATCTGCCCAGATTTTTTTTTTTTTTTTTTTTTTTTTTTCGAGATGAGGTTTCATCATATTGGTCAGGCTAGTCTCGAACTCCTGACCTCAGGTGATCTGCCCCCCTTGGCCTCCCAAAGTTCTGGGATTACAGACGTGAGCCACTGCTCCTGGCTAGGTTTCCCATGTCTTTTGCGTTCTCCTCAACAACTATCACCTGGAAAACAATCAATAAATAGTCAAATAATAAAGCCCAGGGCTCAGCCCACAAGACTTGTGAGCAACTATCCCCACAGCAGCCAGAGAGGAGCAGGGGCAACCACGACAGCAGAAGGAACTTGAAGGAGTCAATGGCAGTGGCTGTGGTTGTGACAAGCAGGAGGCTCTGAATGCAATGGTCAGTGGGTCATCATCACGCTGAGTCCAATCCTAACCAGCCCAGCTTGGGTTCTGAGCTAATTTCTGAACCCACAAATACACAAAAGCACCTAATGACAATCCCAGGTGCCTCCAGAAGACCCAGTGGTGCGATGCTGGAAGATATACAGGGATCTTTTTGAAATCTTTATTATTCTCCTTTCAGTAAAGATAATTATGATAAAGCCAGAGATCCCTCATGCTTATCTTTTTTTGTTTGTTTGTTTTTTGTTTTTGAGATGGATTCTTGCTCTGTTGCCCTGGCTGGAGTGCAATGGCACAATCTCAGTTCACTGTAACCTCCACCTCCTGGGCTCAAGCAATTCTCCTGCCTCAGCCTCCTGAGTAGCTGGGATTACAGGCATGCACCAACACGCCTGGCTAATTTTTGTATTTTTAGTAGAGACGGGGTTTCACCATGTTGGCCAGGCTAGTCTTGAACTCCTGACCTCGTGATCTGCCTGCCTTGGCCTCCCAAAGTGCTGGGATTACAGATGTGAGCCACCTTGCCCAGCACCTCATGCTTATCTTAAATTGTTGTTTAAGAGATCCTCTCACCTCCGCCTCCCCAGTAGCTGGGACTATAGGCATGCACCACCATGCCCGGCTAATGTTTATTTTTCATAGAGGAAGTATCACTATATTGTCCAGGCTGGTCTTGAACTCCTGGACTTAAGCAATCATCCTGCCTCAGCCTCCCAAAGTGCTGGGATTCCAGGCATAAGCCATGTCCAGATGATAGACAAATTTTATTCTGATGTGTGGCAAGGTGTGGAGGGCTCTGTGGGCTCCACAGATCTAATGACCCAACATAGGGCATTTTTGTGCCTTCATCAACTACTGAAGAATGGCCTTGTGGGTATTTTTGAAACATTGCCTCAGTCATGGGTATTTTATACTAGTTAAGTGCAAGGAGTTTTGAATTAAAATGTATCAGCTGCAGTTCAGAAAGCATAACATTCAAAAGTTTTTCCTGCAAATTGTCTCACAGCCTAGAGGAAAAGCTTTATATTTTATGGGAAAGGTTTTCTTTATGATCCTGGATCCACTTATGCAGATGAGGGCCAGCTCCTGAAGCTCTGCATTTCATTTTCTCAAACTCAATCCTACAAAAGGACGAATAACTGCATCCCTCCTACCTCACTGTGTTTTGAAAACTAATAAGACATGGATGAAGCATCCCGAATTTAGGAAAGCTGTTACCAAAATGCCTTGTGCAGGTCACGGTCACTGTTTTTAGGGAGGACAGCTATGTGTAATATGCTGCTTCCCAATTAGTGTGGCCAAGGGCTCAGCTTTATCTAATGGAACACCTTCAAACCATCACAGGTAGCTGAGAGCTTAGTGGATGGAATGACTGCCAGGAAGAAAGATATTCACCTTCCACTGCTAGCCCTGGCCAATGGTTTACAATTCAGACTTGAAATTCTTTTAGCTTGAAACCTAAACCTACATTTAAGATCACTTAAGGCCAGGCATGGTGGCTCATGCCTGTAATTCTAGCACGTTGGAAGGCAGAGACGGGCAGGTCACCTGAAGTCAGGAGTTCAAGACCAGCCTGACCAACATGGAGAAACCCCGTCTCTACTAAAATTACAAAATTAGCTGGGCATGGTAGCACATGCCTCTAATCCCAGCTACTCAGGAGGCTGAGGCAGGGGAACCACTTGAACTCTGTCTCAAAAAAAAAAAAAAGAAAGTCACTTACGACCATTCAATTCATTCTGTCCAGCATTAGTATAGATGGAATCCTGCAGTATACTAGTATAATAATGTCCATGTATTTTAAATTATTACTAAATTCCTCGCTTTCCCTCAGAAAGGTAACATAAACTACCCTATTCTTTGCTTATTGGATCTATTTTCCAAAGTTACACCCACCTCTGCAGCTCTCTTTTGAATGATGATATGGTTTGGCTGTGTCCCCACTCAAATCTCACCTCGAATTGTAATGATCCCCATGTGTCAAGGGCGGGGCCAGGCAGAGATAATTGAATCATGGGGGCGGTTTCCCCCATGTGGCTCTCATGGTAACGAGTAAGTCTCACGAGATCTGATAGTTCTGTAAATGTGAGCTTCCCTGCACATGCTCTCTTGCCTGCTGCCATTTAAGATGTGTGTTTGCTTCTCCTTTGTCTTCCGCCATGAGTATGAGGCTTCTCCAGTCATGTGGAACTGTGAGTCTATTAAACCTATTTCCTTTATAAATTACCTGGTCTTGGGTGTGTCTTCACTAGCAGCGTGAGAACAGACTAATACAAATGACTTCTAGGCTTTCCCCATTCTTCAGTTGTCTTGACACCTAAACTAGAGACAGGTTTTCTTGTCTCTTCTTGCAATTCACACTTACAGCAGGACTCATCTTTATATTTTCAGCTTGCAGTTAAACTTTAAAACGTATCTTGTTAAATTGTGTGGTTTCTTTCTGCTGGTCTCACTTGAGTGTATAGGGCTGGGGACAAGTGGATCAGATTCATTTGCTGTCTTTTACACTTCTACCTCTTATAAAAACTATTATTTGAGACTTTTTTAATGAACTAATTCAAAACAAGCTGTAACATATTTCTTCACAGTACTTAAGCTTTAAACAAAAATTGGAGATTCTTTTTGCCCATATGGTTTTCTGACTCAGTTTACCTTGACACAGTGAGGCTCAGGAAGAAGCACAGGTAAGCCCCAGGGAGGCCCTCTGCAGACTCTTCCACTCTCACTTAATGTTTCTCACGCAATGTTCTTCTTGCAGACTGCAAACCACAACAAAATTCCAGGTGACAATGTATTCCCTAATTTCATAGACCTTTAAATATCTTGCTATTACTGAGCTGAGGGACACAGGGAAAAAGGAGGCATTCTACTGATCAGCATCCACTTATTGAGCAATAGCTGCTGCCCTGCATCTTGGTCAATGCTGTGAATGATACCAAAGAGGTGGAAACAGAAGACAGATATTTTTATATCTTATGCCAGTTATGAAGGGTTTTGGTTGAATGTAAGGATATCATACCACTTGTCTTAGTCTGTTCAGGCTGCTATCACAAAACATCATAAATTGGTGGCTTATAGACAACAGAAATGTCATTCTCACAGTTCTGGAGTCTGGGAAGTTCAAGACCAAGGCAGTGGCATATTTGGTTTCTGGTGTGAGCTGCCTCCCTGTTCATAACCAGTGCCTTCTTTCTGTGTCTTCACTGGGTAGAAAGCATGAGGCAACTCTCTGAGCATTTTTTTTTTTTTTGAGACATAGTCTTGTTCTGTCACCCAGGCAGAAGTACAGTGGCATGATATCAGCTCACTGTAACCTCTGCCTCCTGGGTTCAAGCGATTCTCCTACCTCAGCCTCCCAAGTAACTAGGACTACAAGCTTGTGCCACCATGCCTGGTTATTTTATTATTATTATTTTTTTGTATTTTTAGTAGAGATGGGGTTTTACCATGTTGGCCAGGCTGGTCTTGAACTCCTGACCTCAGGTGATCCGCCTGCCTCAGCCTCCCAAAGTTCTGGGATTACAGGTGTGAACCACCAAACCCAGTCCGAGTCTCTATTATAAGGGCACCAATACCATTCATCCAACCACCTTCCAAAGGTTCCACCTCCTCATACCATCACCTAGTGATAACGGGTTAACATATGAATTTGGGGAAAAACATAAACATTCAATTAATTGCACCACTTGAGAATTTTTAAATGACTGATATATGTAAAGAAACTAGGACTGTGTCTGGCACATATGGAAGCATTCAATAAATGGTAGCTATTGTGATGATTCGTCTTAATACTTCTCTCCCTACGAAGATATTTATCACATTTTCTTTAAAATTGTAGCTGAAGAGATTACCCATTTGGACATCCAAAGCCTCTTTTATAAATAATAGAAAGTATATAATAGTAAACCAACATGTAACATTCTATTTTATAAATCATTGTATTATACATATTTGTTATATATTAATATATGTCTACCATTCATTATACATTGTATTACATATTTATAATGTTTATAATATATAATTATATAATTATGATATTTTATATTAATATAAATTATAAATAGTATAAATTCCACTTAGAATACTGAAAGTAAAAAAAAGTTTGATGTTGATTAATTGAGATATAATACGAGCCATAAAGGTAAGTCATATATGAAATTTTTGATTTTTATTGCCATACTAGAAGTCAGAAGAAACAAGTGAAAGTAAAATTTTTTTTTTGAGACAGAGTCTCTCTCTGTCACCAGGCTGGAGTGCAGTGGCGCAATCTCAGCTCACAGCCACCTCCGCCTCCCGGTTCAAGTGATTCTCCTGCCTCTGTCTCCTAAGTAACTGGGACTACAGGTGCACACCACTATGCCCAGCTAATTTTCGTATTTTTAGTAGAGACAGGGTTTCACCATGTTGGCCAGGATTGTCTTGATCTCTTGACCTTGTGATCTGCCTGCCTCAGCCTCCCAAAGTGCCGGGATTACAGGCGCAAGCCACCACATTTGGCCATGAAAGTAATTTTAATAATATTTTATTTAATCAAAATAATCAAAATACCACAATTTCAACGTGCAACCAATATAAAACTTCATTAATGGGATATTTGATTCTTTCATAGTAGGTCTTCAAGATTCAGATTATTTTACTCTTACAGTACATCTTCATTCCTACGAGCCAGGTTTCAGATGCTCGGCAGCCACCTGTGGCCACCATGCCTGTATTGAGATGCACAGCTGTAGTGGACTAATTATAACTGATAACAATCACGATGTAACCTGCTGTGTTTCTTTCTATTGCCATGGTTGCCCAGAAACCCAAAGCTGAATTTGGTGCCGCGTTACAGAATTTTCTTATCCTGAGTTCCTCTAAAACTTTATTTCTCTTCCTTCTAAATGGATTTGAATATTGTTACATGTTGTTTTAAAGAAGTAACTTATTAATAATCATCATAACAATAATTGACTTCTGTTAATAATAATGGTAATAATCTACCCATCATTCACTGTGTGCCAGGCTCAGTGCCATGTGTTTACATGTATCACACAGCAAGACAATGGTAGACTAGGGCCATGATCTGATTCTAAAGTCTTCATTCTCAACCACTTAACTCTTATAAGGCTTATAGTCATGATCCTGAGCACCACTCTGTGCCAGGGGCATCACATAAATCCATCTTTTAGTCCTTGGAGGAACGCTGTGAGGCAGTTAGACATTATCCCCATTTTACAGGATGGGTTTGAGGCCAAGAAGTTAGCTTCCTTAGTTAAGGTACAGCTAATAGATATTAGAGCCAATACATGAGGTTCAACACCTTCTGTATTCTCTCTGCTTCAACTGTGTAAAATCATCCTCAAAGGATTGAGCTCCTTTTGGAGGTCAAAACATTGCAAAGTTATTCATTTAATAAATAAAGATTTTGAGTTCCTCTTATGAGCCAGCCACTGCGCCCAGTGCTGGGGATACACAGGTGGAAATGATGGAAAAAGATTCAGGAGCTCAAATGGAAGCGAAGAAAAATGCCACAGATGTTAATTGGGAATCGTTTACTGGATTTTGCATAGCAGGTGCTAAGCAAATAACCACAAATCTAGACTAAATGAGTAAAATATCAGCAAAAAGTAGTTTAAAGCACTTAGAACTCTGTGTGCACCTATGAGAAATGTCGACATACCCTGCTTTCGGCCCCGCTCAGCCTAAGATGTCTGTATATTCTCTCTAGTGTCTGTGTGGTTCCCATGAGCTGTACAAAAGGCACAATGCCATGAGAAGAGACGGTGCCACAATGTCTATCTCAGCACAAACTGAGACTCAGTGCCGTGAGCTAAAGTGTTCTGGTGGCTTACAGAGTTCCCAGGATGAGAATTTATAGGTGCCCTCGTTAATATCGTGCAGGGCCTTACAGATGCATCTCCTCAAGTTTGACACACTCGTGCTGTTAACAAAACGCATGAGCAAAAGACACTCTGATTTGGTGCTATCACTTTAGCTTGCTCTCAAACGTCTGGACTTGACACAGACTTTGACTGCAACATATTAGAAACTTGGTCATGTAAAATCATGCTTCCACTCATGCAGCATCCTTTAGCCCAGAATCTGAATGTGGTCGTCGAAGGAGAGCTTCCTATGATCACAAGGAGAAACGGGAAGGAAAGTATAGAAATGGTTGACTAAAGATCATTGATCAGGAATCAGTGGGGTGCTTCTGGCACACCAACTCCTTATTTCCCACTTCAAGATCAGACCTAATCCTATAAATAACATAGTTTTAAGCCTATACGACAGCTCGGCCAGTCACAGTGAATCACGACTGTAATCCTAACATTTATGATGCTGAGCTGGGAGGATTGCTTAAGCCCAAGAGTTCAAGACCAGCCTGGGTTACATGGCAAGCCCTCGTCTCTACAAATTATTTTTAAAACAAAACAAAAACAACCTAGGCATAGAGGCCTTCACCTGTAGTGTCAGCTACTGGGGAGGCCAAAACAAGAGATTCATTAGAGCCCAGGAGGTCGAGGCTGCAGTGAGTCATGATCGCGTCACTGCACTCCAGCCTGGGCCACAGAGCAAGATCCCATCTCAACCAATCAACCAGTCAATGACATCTCATTTTTCATTGATTTCATTGTTGAGATTTCATCTCACATCAGCATTTTTCATGCTGTAGTGTCCTTAATTATCCTTCCAAAACTAATAGTTTTGAAGGTGTTCTTTCCCATGAAACTTTGACATGAGCAAATCAGTTTTCCTGGAGGATTCTGTGATTTCTGTATGCCTAGTTAAGACAGTTTTCTGTCCAGAGTATTTTGGCTTCAAGGAACAGAAGCAGGCTTGAACCAACTCAGGAAAAATAGGGCTTTTCCTAGGACACAAGAGGAATGGTTTGTCAGGTTTTCCTTGTTTTTTGATGACAGTTTTAAGGAGTGGTGGTCAGGTATTTTGTAGAAAGGACATCAGTTGGGGTTTGTCTGTTTTTCTCATGGTTAGACTAAGGCTCTGGGTTTTTGGAAGGAAGACTGCAGAGGTAAAGTGCCCTTCTCCTCACATCCTATCAAGGGCACGTATCACTGTTGGCATTCACCTTGACCACCTGCCTGACATAGTGTTTGTAGGTTTCTCATTGTAAACTTCCTCTTTTCTCTCTTTGGTACACTTTGGAAGGAAATAACTATATAATGAGCAGTCTGCATTTGCAGCGTGGAGAGTTATGCCTCACGTCCTTGAGGCAGAGAGTGTCTACCTGAGTTATTTAGAATTTGTGAGCAGGTAAGCTTTATGATCATTTTTTATTATCTTCTACCACATGAATAGTATTATATCCCAAATAACCAGTCAATCTGATACAGTTCCATTTTTTTTAAGCATTCCAGTTATGTAGTTTATAGTTATTTTTAAAGTAATTGACGAATCCAGAGAAGACCAGAGCTGGCTGTCTCTCGGTGGTATCTTGACTCTGCTAGGCCTTGTAATCCTAAGTTCAAAACATAGCTACACGATGGTGTATTAGATGTTAAGGGAGGGAAATGCGTGTTTGGCCGGCACTGAAGAGGGCTCTCAATTATATCAACATTTTAGATGTTTCAGACATTTTTATAGATGGCTTTTATGAAAGTTGCTTCTTACAACTCAATATGTAGACTTTTAATTATGGCAACATGAACAGTGTTTACCAGAATGAATACTACTAGAGAGAAATGAATGTACATGACTACATTTTTTTGATGGGGAAGGGGGAATAGGTTACTTTTTAAAGATTGATAGGTTTATAGTCTGTATCATCCCAGCTTCCTCTCTATTTGAAATCTGGGCTTATGGCTATGTTACAAAAAAATTTCTGTGCAGGGGTCACTGTCCATACAAAATACTGTCACCATTTTTATATATTTTGAATTACATGTAATGTTTGCTAACATCTATTTCTGGACAAATTTCAGTTTTTGCACTTTAAACTGTTCATGTTCCTCTTCTTGAAGTATATTCAAATTGGGACACATCATACCATAAACACATTGTATCTGGATTTTCTCTGCAGTGTTCCTGAGTGATGAGAGCAGGTGTTTTTAAACCTGGGGAGTGCGGCTCTGCAGATCCCATCCTCAGAGCTGGGACAGATCCAGGGAGAGAGTCTCAGGGCCTGAGGATAGAAAGGCACAGAGGTAAAGAATGCAGAGGCAAAAGTACAGTTGAGAGAGCAATAAAGATTTCAGCCTCTGAGTCAAGAGTAACAGAACCTAAAAGGAGGGTCAGGATAGTCAACAGAGACAGTAGAAAAACCAGGCTACAGTAAGCACCAAGCCACCAGCCAAGCCTCAAAGAATAAATATGTGTTGGAACTTCTTCTTCTCTGGGGTATCCGACGAGCCCCCAGTGTCCCCAAACTTGACTGAGATGCCAGGGGAAAAGATGCCCTGTCCTTGGGTTAAAACTGACTCTTTCAGTCCCAAGCCTCTACCCACTGCAGTTAACTCTACGCATAACAACAGGCAGGCACCCCCAGGGCACCACAAAATAAGCATGGATTTGTGGGGTGTAATTGGCATCCTACATATGAGAGAATTCTTAGCGAAGATTGAAAAGAAGGTTAATAAAGTCTTTTGGCCAGTTTCCAGTCCTGAATTGTAAAATCAACACAGCTGAATTTTCAAACAAGAGCTCCCATTCTTTCACACACCACCATCTCTGAGGACTAACCTTTGATATTTCAGGCTTGACTGGAAATTAGTTAATTGCTAGGCCTACTCACATTACTTGGAACAAAAAAGTGTTTTGGAAATAATGTTTGAAAATACCTTTAGGGTACTACATAGAACTGTTGGGTTTTAAAGATGCATTTAGTGTGCATTTCATGAATGGCAGTTTGACATGAATTTGACTTCACCGGTTTCAAGAGAGGTCTAATGATAATCTCACTCTTTTGAGAAATAGACTCCTAGTATTCAGTCATGATGATGAAGGAAGTTAGAAGATGACGAGTAGATGAATGTGTATTTGGAAACTAGCAGGTAGATTAAAGGAAAATTTTAAGCTTAGGGCTAAGCGTTAGAACTGGGTCTCTGGGTCCCAACCAGGATTTAATATACATGTAATGACTAGCTATCACACAGATTTTTAGTACAGCACTTATCATGGGTTGTAAGATGCAAGTATTTTTAAAATGCCTAGCATTTTAAATAGGTTTGGAACATAAATAAGACACAGATAACCGGGTAATACAGAAGCCAATTTTACACTGTCCTGTAAACACTCTCAAATGTCACCAGCACAAATTTTCCTGGCAGAAGCATCTGTGAAGAAGTCTGGCCCTTGCAGACCCCTCTGGCCCACCGTCACCATCTGCCTCTGTGGGAACAATGAAGCTCCCTGTGGGGGAGGGAGGCAAAGAAGGAAGGCTTTTTGTTCAAGAATACAAGACTGATCAAGGCAAATTTTCCTGTCTAAAAATAGTACGAGGATTTGGAGAACATGTCTTAAAAAGTCCCTTCTTCTTTCTCATTCTAAATCAGCAGAGACTTCAAGATTTTCACAATCACTCTCAGTTCGGCGACATTGCTTTTCTAGGTTTTCTGCTTTTTCACACTCTAGTGATTCATCGAGACCCAATGGGAAAACATTGGGCAGCAGGAAGCCCTGAGAAGCTGAGGCACAGAAATGGTATGCAATGGTATGACGTGAGCAGATTATAACAGAAAGCAGTTAGAGTAGCTGTATGAATGGCCTTTTGGTAATGGCTCTAGGATATGGCTTCTTGTATCGGTGAGAATCACGGTCCTGAGTCAATGGAAACTACTGGTGTACAATTCATTTGGCAAACGGAGAAGCTACTAGTCAGGCCTTGTGCTAGCTGGGTAGGAAGGTGTGGTGTGAAGGGGCTATCAAGGAGAAGAAGCTAAAGGCTCTGCCTTCAAGAATATAAGACCAAGAGCTAATGAAATGGAAAAATAAGTATAATACATATCTCTGTTTTAATCACAAGATATTTTGGATATTAATAAGTGACATAAGTGTCAAAGCATGCAGAAAGGGGCTGCCAGGATGGCAAGGAGATGCGAAACTGCATCGTAGAAAGAATGAATGATCAAAAGAGTAGGGGTTTGTCTTCCAGAATATCAGAATACCACCAAGGACTCGGAGTTTGTATGTGCATGGCAAAAGGTATATGGAGGGAAGCGCAATATCATTGCTATTCTCAAATATTTGAAAACATGTATGGAAAAACCTTACTCTGTGTTCTCAGGGCCAACAAGACAGCAAATGACAGAATACAGGGGGATGATGCTCCCAAACTATTCCATTGGCTTCTCTGCCTTCCCCAGACCCCTGTAATTAGGTAGGGCCATGTTACCAGCTCTGGCCCACGGGCTACTGGTAGAAATGAGGGGTGTCACCTCCTGGCAAGGTGTAGAAGAGATGTGGCCTGTCGATGACTGCAGCATAGCCTACAATATGCTGACTGATTCCCAAACAAAACCCCAAACTATTAGAACTGTTCAAATAGGTTGCTTACTGTTTATGTTGCCTTGTTCTGCAAGTATTCAGTGAGAGGCTGAATTTGAAATATGTCATAGAAATTCCCGACCTATGTGAGTAAATTTGGTTACTTCTAGGGAAAAAAGGCAGTTTAGGGTGTTATCTTTAGCTATACATAGAAAGTAATAAGTTTTAAAACGGTTAAAAGAGATCTTGAGTTATAGTTTATAAATATATAGATGTATATTACTTTCAGACGGCAAACAATTTTCTAAAATTAAAAGAAAAGAAAAATATTGATAAATGTCACTACATAACATGTTAAAACTTTATAGATTATATAATGCCATTATAAAATCAATGCAAATAAGTGGGGGCAATATTTACCCCAAATATGGCATTACCTCAATACCCTTAATGCGTGATTGACTTTGCCAGATAACTAAGAAGAATACAAGACTCCAGCAGATAAATTGATGAAAGACATGAACAAAAGCCATGCCTTCGTAATCCATAATTAGCTCATGAGAAAAGGCAAACATCACTGATAAACTATTTCTACTCTGCTATCAAAAGAGAACTGAAAAATGACTGACACACAGTGTGGGAGGGGCCCCAGTACACACACACTCCTTTTTCATAATGTTGGTAGCAGCAAAAATTAGTCTTTCTGGGGGAAAATTTCTAATATATTTTCATTTTTGACCTTGTAACTCCAGTTCTAGGAGCTTACATTGAAGAATCAAATGATGCATACAATGATTTGAATATAAGCATTATCTATGATACTAAAAATTAATGTAAACACCCAACAATCAGAGGATAGCAAATAAGTAACAGCACTCCAATGAAATGAAAGATGACAGGGTCATTAAAAGCCATGTTTGGGAATTATATTTAATGACATGGAAAATGCTGCACCAAGTAATGTAAAATTAAGAAATAAATACATATGCATATATATATAGTGTGTGTGTAAACAGAAGATATGATTCTAATTCATAAAAAAATCACCAAAAGTATTAAAAGACTGTTGTTTCTATTGTTTAAAAATTATCTGTGCACTTCTGATTTTTCAAATTTTCAATAAAAATATTGCTTTAATAATAAGAAATAAACATTTCAACACAACTGATGATATTCAAAGCCAACAGAGAGTGGTAAGAAGGCATACCTCCTGCATTTTGGGTGGGTGTGTATATTCATACAAACTTTCTCAAAAGCAATCTGGTGATATGTAGCAAGTGCTCTAAATGTTTGCACCCTCGACTCCCTTTGACTTCCATTGCTACTAGCTAGCTATCCTGAACAACCAACTTCCAGTGAGAGCTTGGAAGTGATTATCAACACTATATATAACAGTAAACATTTGGGAACTTAGATACAGCAGAAGAGGAAAAATCAAATAAATTATCATGTATCGTGTATAGGGTATGCAGTCCAGTCACTAAAAACAATGTTTGCACAGTGCTTTCAATGACCAAGGGATATATTATGTTTATAAAAAAAGGTTTCACATGCCCAAAATACATACACATAATATGGCCTCAAATATATAAGAAAAAATGCGTAAAAATGCCTCTGGAGGATGGGATTATCAGCAATTTTTCTGTTTTTATATATATCTATAAATAAGAGTTTTTTAAAAGTTATAGCCTTAAAATAAAAATCCATGCTCCTGCTTGGATTTTTTATTGTTAAAAATGTTTCTCTTTCCAATATAGAAAACAATTTATTTATCTTGCCAATATAAAAAAAATATTAAAATCTGAGGCTTTAATTTTTAACAATAAAACCAATAAAGGCTGAGACTTTAATATTTTTTTTTATATTAGCAAGAGAAAGAGTGGGTGGTTAGCCCACCAAAGTCACCTCCGCATTGCTGGAAGAACGGTCACATCTCCGACCTCAAGTGCTTGACTTATCAGCACCATGTGACAGACAGAGGTCATCCCACCCCTACTTTCTTCCCTGGCTTCCCAGACACCTCTTTCCCCAGCTCTTCTGCCACAGGTCACGACTTGTCAGTTTCCTGTGCTGGTTCCTTCCCTCCCCTAATCAGCAGATGCTAAAGTCCTACCTCGCTGCAGCCTCTGGCTGCTTCCTTGTTTACGCCACTTTCAAGATGATTTCTTGTACATTCATGGGTGTGAGCAGCCTCTACACTCTACACACTGATGCATCCCAATACCAGATGAGGCCCTGGGATCCTACCAGCACCTTACCAGCATGCCTGTGAGGTATCTCCCCTTGGCTATCTAATAAACTTCACATGCACCAAGCTTAATTCCTGCTTTCACCTACATCCCTGGAAGAAACGAGACAGACAAAATGCACAAAATACCTGCTCCACCTGCAGTCTCTCTTTTTGGTTCATGGCAGCCTCATTCTTCCAGTTGCTCCAGCCAAAAACTCAGAGTTTGTTGTTAAAAATCTCTCTTTTCTCTGAAATACCATGTTCAATCTTTCAGCAAAATCTTCCAGTTTTACCTGCAAGAGATGGCCAGGGTCGAACCACTTCTCAACACCCCACGGCCACAGGCCTGGTCTCAGCGGCCAACACCTCCCGGCTGCCCCTGTTGCAAGCTGCTCTCCCTGGTTCCCCTTGGCTCCCTCCTGTCTGGGTGACCTCAGTTAGATGATTCTGATTACAGGTAGGTCAGATCGTGTCACTCCCCTTCCTAAAGACCTTACAGCTTCCTGTCTGATCTCACGCACAGTAAAAATCCAACCTTATGACCACCTAGAGAGCCAGGCAAGCCCTGATCCTCTGTGGGCTCTCTGACCACCTCTCCCCACTCCCTCCCACCTACCCACTCTTTGGCCTCTCTGCTGTGCTTCAGACACCCAGGCACGGTCCTGCCTCGGGGCCCTGCCCTTGCCCTTGCTGCATCTGCCCTGCAACAGGCTTCAGTCTCCTCCCAAATGCCATCATCTCAACAAGGCTTTACCTGCTTTCCCTCTGACAAATACCAATCCCTCGCAAACCTGCAGCCCATCACCCTGCTTCATTCTTCTGTGTACCTGGCATGTTTCATATTTCCTTGTATTTGCTTCCTGTCCCTTTCCCCTCCCCTAGAACATATGTTCTGTGAGAACCGAGACATTACTTTCTTCTCAGTGCCTAGAACAGCACCTGGCAGAAAACAGAGAGTCAAATACTTGTTGTAAAAATGGGCACTTGAAGTTCAGGACACCCTGTGGCCACAGGCAAGTCGTTTAGAGCCTGTTGCTGAGAGTATCTGTAGCTGCCTTGTCTATTTCACAGGACTACCATGGGACAATGATACAGGGAAAAGACTCAAAAACATCAAAAGCCCACAGATGCAAAATGCGAGCCGCGTGAAGTCTATAGAAGGAAGCAATTGCATTATCCTGGGCAAAGGGAGAGGACCTGATCCTTGACTCACTGTTCCTCCCTAAGTGCAGGGTGGTGCATAGCTTTGATGTCCTCAGTACGCAGTCTCTAAAAGAACCCCTAAGGGTGTGGCGGGCAAAGAGCTCCCTGAAGGAAGCAGGAGTTGTTTGTTTGCTTGCTTGCTTGTTTGCTCTCCAGATGTCTTAAGTTGCTAGGACTGCTGAGGACAGATACAAAGAATGACCGAAAGCTTATTTAAGTAGTAGTCATCCAGGTGGGTCAGGCACTTCATGTACATTATGTCTAATCCTCACAACAATAGCAGCTATCATTACACAAATTTTACTGAGACAAAAACTGAACATGACCAGTTTTTTCATGTTTTTTTTTTCATTTCACCAGGGTTGAAATGAAAGAGAAAATACTGAGGGCAGCCAGACACAAAGGTCAGGTTACCCATAAAGGGAAGCCCATCAGACTCACAGCAGATCTCTCAGCAGAAA
>NW_016107321.1:4209157-4219271 GCF_001604975.1 Cebus imitator
CTGAGAGTGGTCAAATGCTTGAGCAAGCCCTAAGTCAGGGCTTTCTTGCTACTATGTCTTATACCTCCCCAGGTTTAGAAAATTCTGGACAGAAAGAAAGGAAAGAAAGAAAGAAAGAAAGAGAGAGAAAGAAAGAAAGAAAGAAGGAAAGAAGGAAGGAAGGAAAGAAGGAAGGAAGGAAAGAAAGAAAAAGAAAGAAAGAAAGGCAGAAAGGAAGGGAGGGAGGGAGGAAGGAAGGAATAAAGGAAGGAAAGAAAGAAAGAAAGTTAGTTCTCTCTAGTTATTTATTTTGAGATTGGTCCTTGCTTTGTCACCCAGCCTGGAGTGCAGTGGTGCAATCACGGCTCACTGCAACCTCTGCCCCCCAGGCTCAAGTGATCCTCCCACCTCGGCCTCCCGAGTGGCTGAGCCCACAGGCACACACCACTATGCCCAGCTAATTTTTGTATTTTTGGTGGAGACAGGGTTTCGCCATGTTGCCCAGGCTGTTCTTGAACTCCTGAGCTCAGGAGATCCACCCACCTCGGCCTCCCAAAGTGCTGGGATTACAAGGGTGAGCCACTGTGCCTGGCTTACAAAAACTAGTTTTCGAAATACACACATTAATGGACTTTACCCTTCTTGTAGTCTTAAACTATACAGAAAATGAGAATTTGTTTTGTTTAGATTACACATGACAAACATCCAATGAACTCATTCACTCGTTCATTTAATAAACGTTTTGAGTTTCTTTTCTGTGCTGGCACCAGGCTAGGCCCTGCAGATGTAGCAGCCACCCAAACAGGAAACAGTTCTGTCTTCATTTAGTTGACACTCTAGTGATGAGGATGATAAGCATAAGTAAGCAAATACATGATAGTGTGTTAAAGGAGGTAAGCCCCAAAAGCAGAGCAGGGAAACAGGAGGTAGTGGCAAGCAGTGACTACAATTTTACACGGAGTGGTCGCGGCAGGCCTTCCTGGAAAGATGAAAGTTGAGGCAAGTCTTGAAAGAGACGAGGGGAATGGCCACGTGGGTATGTGGGGAAGGCATTCCGGGTGGAGGGAACAGCCAGTGCCTGTGTGTTTATTTTTATTTTTATTTTACTTTAAGTTCCGGGATACACGTGCAGAATGTGCAGGTTTGTTACTTAAGTAAACATGTGCCCTTGTGGTTTGCTGCACCTGTCAAGCCCCATATGCATTAGCTATTTGTACTGATGCTCTTCCTCCTCTCGTCCCTTACCAACAGGCCCCAGTGTATGTTGTTCCCCTCCCTGTATCCACGTGTTCATTGTTCAGCTCCCACTTATAAGTGAGAACGTGTGGTGTTTGGTTCTCTGTTCCTGTGTTAGTGTACTGAGGATGATGGCTTCCAGCTTCACCCGTGTTCCTGCAAAGGATATGATCTCAATCCTTTTTAGGGCTGCATAGTATTCCATGGTGTATACGTGCCACATTTTCTTTATTCAGTCTATCATTAATGGGGATTTGGGTTGGTTCCATGTCTTTGCTATTGTGAATAGTGCTGCAATAAACATATATGTGCATGTATCTTTATAATACAATGATTTATAATCCTTTGGGTATATACCCAGTAGTGGGATTGCTGGGTGAAAAAGGTGAGTGCAATTGTAGGAACTCTGGATTCCACCTTGAAGGAAATGGAGGGCTGTTGGAGCATTCTGAATAGAGAAGTTAAGTTTTAAAAGGTATTTATGTTTTGAACGGACCACTAAGGATGACGTACTAAAAGCAAGGGTGGAATTAAGGGGCTAGTGAGGAGACCCTAATGGTAATCAAGGTGGAAAAGTAGCCATGACTTGGGCCAGGGTCAGGGGAAGCAGTTGTTCGATGTAATGAGGCATAGGATTGGCACACAGGCCAGTTAAGAGATTGCCTTATAAAATACACTTTTACTGTACAACAAAGAGCACGACAAATTCCTTTAACCATCTCGCCTAGTAGGATTTGATTCACAGAAATGTAATCTGTAAACATTATTTCATAACACATTTTCCATGTAAGCAAGACATTCCCACAGTTTTCATAAGAAAGTTATTGTCAAAAAATGTAAAACAAAAGTTTCTCATTTGTTTGCAACCCAGCAAGAATATTGCATACTTTCATTTCTACTTACATTTTCAACGCTGAAATGTTCCTAGGAAATCACGATAAAAGGAACTATGGGAAAAATTGTCAAAGGTTCCTGCCAGAGTTAAATACATCCATCCATGAGGAAAGGAACTACTGTCTGTGGAATCTCGAGAGCTCGAGGAATCTGCCTTCAAAGTTTCTTTGGACAAAGACGCCTCTGAGCTCACATTCTTTTCTCTGGGGGTACAAATGATGCTTTGCAAAAAGGGGAAACCATTTAGAAGAAGAATTAATGCAAGACTTTTTAGGGATGGACAGGGACTGAGAACAAAAGAGCTTGCAGCACACACTGAGCTGCTTGGGGGAGCACGCAGGCACTCACAGAGCACACCATGGGTGCTGACGTCTTCTTTTGACCCACTTCTTACCTTGTTCAACCACTGGGGTTGGAAGACAATGGAATGCACACAGAAAACACAGCAAATGCCACTCTTGAATGGATGTATTTATTAATTTTTATTTATTTTATTTAATTTTTTGACCTTTGTTCCTTTCCCATGCTGGAGTTTCACTCTTGTTGCCCAGGCTGGAGTGCAATGGTGCAATCTCAGCTCACTGCAACCTCTGCTTCCTGGGTTCAAGTGATTCTCCTGCCTCAGCCTCCTGAATAGCTGGGACTACAGGTGCCCACCATTATGCCCAGCTAATTTTTTGTATTTTTAGCAGAGGTGGGATTTCACCATGTTGGCCAGGCTGGTCTCAAACTCCTGACCTCAGGTGATCCACCTGCCTCTGCCTCCCAAAGTGCTGGGATTACAGGAATGAGCCATCGTGACTGGTCTTGAATGGATTTATTTGTGATTTAGTGAGTCTGTACACATCCAAAACATCAGGAAACAGTTTAATGGCAATGATACTCAGAGTCCAGTCTTTCTGTTTTTCTAAGTTTTTTGTTTTTTGACTCAATAAAGTGCTTAATGTTTTCTTAGTCTCCTTTGTGCTGCTGTAACAGAATGCCCAAGACTGGATAATTTATAAAGAGCAGAATTTTATTTCTTACAGTTCTGGAAGCCTGGAAGTCCAAGGTGAAGGCACCAGCAGGTTCTGTGCCTGGTGAAGGCCTAGTCTCCACTTCCATGACAGTGCCTTGAACACTGCTTCCTCCAGGGGGGAAGAAAGCTGTCCCTCAAATGGCATAAGCAGGGAAGAGCCAAGAGAGAGAACCCACTCCTGATAGCCCTTTTTAAAGGTATCAAAGTCCCCGTGGGGAAACGCCTAATCAACTCTTAACTCAATACTGTTACAATGGCAATTAAATTTCAACATGAATTTTAGAGGGGACAAACCTTCAAACCACAAAAAAGGTATTACCATTTTTCTCTTTTTGACCATCCTGTAAAATGTGTTCCCTCTTGCATCACATCAGGACTGGGCAGGACCTCAGCAGGCATACCTGCGAAAATACCTAGCTATACTCATGGGGAAAGGACACCCAGCAGGGGTTACAAATCTGGCAAAGGCAGAGTCAGTACTGGAACCCAAGTTCACTGGCATGTGCAGCTCCAGTCTCTTTATTAAATAACTCCAGCGGGGCTGTCATAAAAATACTGCAAAAAGCTAACTGAAAATATATGGCTGATTCTTAATTACGATCTGAAATGGAACACAGTCCTTTAATACGTATTTATTGATGCCTACTGTGTGCCAGGCAGTCTGCTGACTCTGGGAGTGAACAATGAAAGAGACAAACACAAGTCATGTCGTCAGTTAGCTTACAGTCCAGTGAGGAAGACAGACAATTAAGCAAGTAATTAAAATGAAGTGCTACAATGTTCTTGTAGGGACAGCATGGCACATTATGGGAGCAAGACAAAGCTGTCAGTTGTGTGTGTGTATGTGTGTGCTGGGCTGGCAGGTGGAGGGAAAGCCTCCCCCCTCGTCTGCTGTCAAAACAGAAGCTGCTCCCTGCTCCTGTCTCTCCAGACGTCAGTCTCCTGAGCTTCGAGTCGCTCCTGGCTTCTCTTGCTCCTTCGCCCCTTGTATCTCATCACTCAACAAGTTCTGCTGATCTGAAGGTTGTATTTTCTGGAGGCCGTCTCCCCTTCCACTCCTAAAACCATCTAGTTCCTCCCACACCTTGACTACTAGAAGAGTCTCTGAGCTCTCTTCATTTCTGTCCTCTACATACTGATCCACCTAAAAGTACCTCTGATCACGTGACTCCCTGCTTTAAGACTAAAGATGAAGTCCAAGTTGATTAAAGCCCCAAAGCCTTCATGCACCAGCCCTGCCTACTTTTCCAACTCCCCCGCTTGCTCCTCCCTCCCTGTCATTCCATGTGCCAACAGGGCCAAACTACTTACAGGTCCTCGGGCGCTTCATGCTCGTTAGTGCATTTGCTGTCGTTTCACCTAGGCCTGTCCCATGCCAGTATCATCTGCTTCCCACACGTATCTTTCCCCCTGCTTGGTTGGCCACATGCTGGTGCTCATCCCCTTTGACTCAATTCAGACATCTTCGCTTAGGAAGCCTTCCCTGCCTGCCCCACCCAGACCAAGCTTCTCTGTGTTCTCAGAAAACCCTGTGCACACACTAACATTTGCATATTCTAAACTGTATTATAATCATTTCTCTATGGCTCAGTTTCCCTCCTTCACTTTTTTCTTTCCTTCTTAGTTTTTGACCTCCTGGAGGACAGGGATTACCTCCCTCATCTTCGCATGCCTCACCCTTGGCATGCTCCTGATATAGAACAGGAGGTCAGGGCACATTGGTTTAATGAAAGAATGGCTGTTGCTGATATTACATGTGGTGAATTCCCATCCCAAATGAATGTGATATTGGTACACGAGCAAGTAAAATAATGGGGTTTCAGTTTCCCAAAAGGGGACTCCCAAAAAGGAATCACTGTTTTAAGCTTCCTGAAAGTTGCTGATTTCAACAAGGTAGGTGATAATATATAAATCTGTCTATGTTTAAAAAATACGATGCTTCCCAAGGTTTCATTACAAATAATATATAAAATCAATAGATACTCTGTTGAATCACTTTAAATGCTAAAATATAGCACAACACCAGGCCTGAGTCATCATTTAACTTGTTTCTGGAGGAGCTGGAGGTAAACAAACTGGCAGGAGACTGGCACCTGGGCTGGTTCCGTGAATGACACACTGCCTGGTCATGTCATCATTCAAAGTAGCAGATTGCCAAAACAACATATATTAGCTTCAAATACCCCAGGCATTTATTCCTTTCTCGTAAGTAGGTTTGCCTATCTTTAAAGGCAGTTCATTTTGCAAACACTCTAGGGAAATTTAAAGAGATCTTTGGGAGGAAAGAAATCCCAAGAAGTGTTGGCCAGAAAGCAGAGGCCAGTCAGATTTTAAACGATTGCCAAAGAGAGCAAACTACCCACATATAATCTACAAAGTTTGTAAATGAAAATTGACTGCATTTCTCTAACCACGTGTAATTTGAACATCAAATTACAAACTATACAATAACTGTGAAGAAGTTCATAAAGTCTTTTTTTTTTTGAGAGGGAAAAAGAAAATAAGCATTTTATCACGAAAAGTACCGTATATACCACTTCTGTTAATATAGCACACATGCTTAGTTTTAGCACAGTGACTATTTGGAGGATTTTTATACTGTATTCCAGTCATGTTTATTTATAATATGAGTGTGGGGTAAAATATCAGATCACAACACATTATATACATCCATGTGAACCTTTCCTCTTTGCCCAGAGATATTTCTACTTTCCTTTTTAAGCCTAAATTTAAAAAGTGACCTTGTCAAACTGTGATGAATTGTTACCTGACTGGCAAAGAACTTGCTAACTGGAGGTAGCTTCAGTCTTCTTTCAGTATTCTTTTATGTAACAAATTGAATATACTCTTTGTAAGTCTGCACTCTTGAAAAAAGGCAAAGGTTTAGCAAAACAGTTGGATTATTCCCAAGAAAGCTTGAACACATTTTTAAAAACATTTTTTTAAATGAAATATTGCTCTTAACCTAAAAAAAAAAAAACAAATGAAACAGTATAGTTTGGCACAGCACTCATCTAAAAATAGGTCTTTGGTGAATAAGCTTTCTGCCCATAACACTGAGGTTATGTGTTGTGCACTTGTGTGCACATGCCCAGAGGTGACTGCGTGTTGTACCTCGTTGCTGGAAAACAGTAACTTTAGTTTAAAAAAAACACAGATTTAAAAAGAGGCTTTTGGTGAAATTCTTTAATAAAAACTAAAATTTAAATGTTTGTTGAAATGCTTTCAAGAAATTGTACACATAGGAAATCATGGTTTTGTTTCATAAGTGCAAAACCTCAAAATACATGTAAGATATAATCTAGAAAAATGAGTATGGCCTTTTATATCTAAAGTAAAAGCATTTAAAAATGTTTAGCAGGCTGGGTGTGGTGGCTCATGTCTGTAATCCCAGCACTTTGGGAGGCTGAGGCGGATGGATCATGAGGTCAAGAGATCAAGACCATCCTGGCCAACATGGTGAAACCAGTATATACTAAAAACACAAAAATTAGCTGGGTGTGGTGGCATGTGCCCATAGTCCGAGCTACTTGGGAGGCTGAGGCAGGAGAATTGCTTGAACCCGGGAGGTGGAGGTTGCAGTGAGCCAAGATTACACCACTGTATTCCAGCCTGGTGATAGAGTGAGACTCCATCTAAAAAAAAAAAAAAAACCACAAAAAACAAAAAAAAGTTTTGCAAAACCTAAATATGTGACTTCTTTTATTGACGGATTATCTCGTGCTACGCTGGCTCTAACTGGATTTCTAGATCTTCCCTGGCTGTTTTGTTTCTGTCTGCCTATGGTTTTACTCTGTAGTGGGATGGTCCTTTTGCTTTGAGGAAATTGGGGGGTGGAGAGGAAAGGAACTCAGGCAAATATATGTTGTAGTTGCGGTATGAAGTGTGTGAAGATGTATTTTCACTATAATTTTAGCTATAATGGGCTTATATGTTAGTTACTTTTCTAGATCATCAAATTATAGAAAGAAATCCTTTATGTAATTTTGTTAGGATTTTTCCTTCAAAGGAAATACGAAAATAAGCTAAGAGGCAAAAAAATTATTAATGGAGGGCTATGGCTGTGCCATTGTAGGTTTCACAACAGTGTAAGTTGAATCTCTACTCATATGCCTCGTAAAGAAAAGCCAGACTGTGATTCCTTTCCACTTTAATTGGTCCCATATCTGTGAATCTACCTTCTTCTTGAAATTAAGATACCGTTGAATAATAATGTAACTGGCCAAAAGACCACCATCAAAAGCAACTGTAAAAGTATCTTCTAGATTTCACTAATTATATTCCCAGTCTAGCAAACATACAAATTTGCTCCATAGCTACTAGGCAATAACCGTTGAAATCATTAAGGTAAAAATTGAGGACAGGTGGCACACAGTGGCTCATGCCTGTAATCGCAGCACTTTGAGAGGCCCAGGCTGGTAGACTGCTTGAGCTCAGGAGTTCAAGACCAGTCTGGGCGATGCAAAAAATTAGCTGGGAAGGGAGGTGTGCACCTGTGGTTCCAGCAACTTGGGAGGCTGAGGTAGGAGGATTGCTTGAGCCTAAGAGGTGGAGGCTGCAGTGAGCCATGATAGCACCATAGCACTCTAGCCGGGGTGATAACACAAGACCCTGTCTCAGAAAAACCCCAGACCAAAACCCAAACAGAACAAAAATCTGAGGATATTCTGAGTTTTTACAATGTCTAGATTCCTAAGAACAAATAAGGCATAGGAAACTCTGAGGTAGTTTCCACATGTGATATTGAGTTCTCTCTCTTTTTGACTAGAAAAAAGTTTTAGTGATGCAAGGCGAAATGGTTTTATTAAAAATGTGAATGAAAAATAAAAATATCCTGTTGTTCTATATCATTCATTTCCTAGAAATACTGGTAAATATTTTTCTTTTTCTTCTGGGCATTGGCATATTGACACAGTTGTAAGTAATCTTTGACATGTAGATGCATGTAAGATAACATAGTCTGAACGTAAAAAAGTCAAATAAAATTCTTCTTTTGCTTTGGAAAATGCATTTCTGAGAAATCTGATAGGTTACATATAGCTTTTTTTTTTTTTTTTTTTTTGAGATGTAGTCTCACTCCAATCACCAAGGCTGGAGTGCTCAAGCGATTCTCCTGCCTCAGGCTCCTAAGAAGCTGGGATTACAGGTGTGTGCCACCATGCCTGGGCAATTTTTGTATTTTTAGTAGAAACCAGGTTTCACCATGTTGGCCAGGCTTGTCTTGAACTCCTGACCTCAAGTGAGCCACCCACCTCGGCCTCCCAAAGTGCTGGGATTACAGATGTCAATCATCATTACACATATTTTTAATAGCTGCTCAAATATATACTTAATGCCACAGTTAATTCTGAAATTCAAAACATGCGGTAGTTATAATGACACCAAAAGGCAATAGCAAATACTTTACGGTAGTAATACCTTCGATCTCTTTATTATTTATTTATTTATTTTTGAGACAAGGTCTTGCTCTGTCACCCGGGCTGGAGTGCAGTGGTGCGATCATAGCTCACTGCAGGCTTGAACTCCTAGGTTCAAGGGATCCTCCCACCTCAGCCTTCCGAGTGGCTAGGACTACAGGTGTGTGCCACCATGGTCAGCTAATTTTTAAGATTTTTTTTGCAGAGAAGAGGTCTCACTATATTGCCCAGGCTGGTCTCCTGGATGCAAGCAATCCTCCCACTTTGAATTCCCATACTGCTAGGATTGCAGGTGTGAGCCACCTTGCCTGGCTCTGATCTCTTTAATTAAAAATTAATAAACCATTCCCCAGCAGCATTTTCCGTACACATTCAGAGGATTTGTTGTCCTCAATTTCCTTATTTAAATGGCAAAGGCCAACTTATTGTCAATTGTACCTTAAAGTCTTTTTTTATTCACTACTAAGATCTTTCCTGTAATAACACAGGAAATTTGGGCGTGGTGGCTTACACCTGTAATCCCAACACTTTGAGAGACCGAGGCAGGAATATAACTTGAGGCGAGGAGTTCAAGACCAGCCTGGGCAACATAAGCGATCTCTGCCAAAAAAAAAAAAAAAAAAAAAAATTTTTTTTTTTGGCATGGTGGCACTTGGCTGTAGGACCAGTTACTCAGGGAGGCTGGGGCGGGAGGACTCCTTGAACCCAGGAGTTCAAGGCTGCAGTGGGCCATGATGGCCCCACTGCACTCCAGCCTGGGCAACACAGCAAGACCCATCTTGAAACACAAACAACAACAACAAGAACAAGGAAAAACTGTGTCAAATAGATTGAAAGAAAACCTTGACAGGATAACTATCAAAAAAGCGCATGGAGAAGCAGTCCAGTAAAGGTAAAAGAAGTGTCAATAATGAAAAAATGTTCGTCATCGCTGGTCATCAGAGAAGTGCAAATCAAAATCACATTGAGATACTGGTTCATGCCAGTTAGAATGGCAATCATTAAAAAACCTGGAGACAACAGATGCTAGAGAAGATGTGGAGAAACAGGAACACTTTTACACTGTTGGTGGGAGTGTAAATTAGTTCAGCCATTGTGGAAGACAGTGTGGTGATTCCTCAAGGATCTAGAAATAGAAATACCATTTGACCCAGTAATCCCAATACTGGGTATATACCCAAAGGATTATAAATCATTCTATTATAAAGACACATACACACATATATTCATTGTGACACTGTTTACAATAGCAAAGACCTGGAACCAACCCAAATGCCCTTGATGATAGACTGGACAAGGAAAATGTGGCACATATACACCATGGAATACTATGCAGCCATAAAAAATGATGAGTTTGTCACAACTGCTACAAAGAGAATAAAATACCTAGGAATACAACTAACAAGGAACGTAAAGGACCTCTTCAAGGAGAACTACAAGCCACTGCTCAATGATATAAGAGAGGACACAAACAGATGGAGAAACATTCCATGTTCATGGTTAGGAAGAATCAATATCGTGAAAATGGCCATACTGCCCAAAGTAATTTACAGATTCAATGCTATCCCCA
>NW_016107321.1:4220541-4248390 GCF_001604975.1 Cebus imitator
CATGGACACAGGGAGGGGAGCACTACATACTGGGGTCTATTGGGGGGAAATAGGGGAGGGACAGCGGGGGGTGGGGAGTTGGGGAGAGATAGCATGGGGAGAAATGCCAGATATAGGTGAAGGGGAGGAAGGCAGCAAATCACACTGCCATGTGTGTACCTATG
This sequence comes from Cebus imitator, assembly GCF_001604975.1. Lineage (NCBI taxonomy): Eukaryota > Metazoa > Chordata > Mammalia > Primates > Cebidae > Cebus > Cebus imitator. The sequence goes on from NW_016107321.1 coordinate 4,220,706, forward strand.
CAACAATCTTGCATGTTCTTCACATGTACCCCCAAACCTAAAATGCAATTTAAAAAATGATGAGTTTGTGTACTTTGTAGGGACATGGATGAATCTGGAAACCACCATTCTTAGCAAACTGACACAAGAACAGAAAATCAAACACTGCATGTTCTCACTCACAGGTGGGTGTTGAATAATGAGAACACATGGACACAGGGAGGGGAACATCACACACTGGGGTCTGTTTTGGGGGGCTAGGGGAGGCACAGCAGGGGGTGGGGAGGTTAGGGAGAGAAAACATAGGGAGAAATGCCAGATATAGGTGACGGGGGGATGGAGGCAGCAAACCACATTGCCATGTATGTATCTAAGCAACAATCCTGCATGATCTGAATATGTACCCCAGAACCTAAAGTACAATTTAAAAAAGAAGAAAAAAAAAAAAGAAATGTCAATAATATCTACATAAGGAATCCACCTGATGGGCAGCTCAATGTTTGGTGATAAAAGAAAGATAACATAAACATGGTATGCTAAGGGAATAGGATTAAAGAAGTCACTTGTAAATAGTTTCAAAGAAAAATGGAGAGATTTTCTACCCAAGCAATAGGGAAAGGAAAAATAAACTTATAATTTGCTACACTTTCTAATTCTCATAAAAAATCTTAAGCGGGCCGGGCGTGGTGGCTTATGCCTATAATCTCAGCACTTTGGGAGGCCGAGGTGGGCAGATCACCTGAGGTCAGGAGTTCAAGACCAGCCTGGCCAACATGGTGAAACCCTGTCTTTAAAAAAATAATAATCTTAAGTGTACAAACCACAGTGCTTCCATTATTCATGTTAAATAAAAAACAAACAAAAAATATCTTAAGTGATGCTGTAGAGGAGGCATATCTGAAGGAGAATTGGGAGGTGAGGAGGAAGCTGGTACAGTAAATTACAACTGGAAAGGAAAGAATTTGGTAAGGATGAGGAAGAGAGGGCCTCTGACTTAACTTGTTAAGAAATGTTCTTTTCATTGGTTAGGGGACAAGTGATGGTTACTGCATACAAGACAAATAATTACATATAAATTGGATCCCAAAACAAAAAGCAAACAGGAAGCAGAAAAAGGCAGACAAAAGTTAGGGTCTACATCACCCCAATGAATGGAACTTTTAAATGTTGACCTTTTTTTTGAGACAGAATCTTGCTCTGTCACCAGGCTGGAGTGCAGTGGCCCGATCTCTCAGCTCACTGCAACCTCTGCCTCCTGGGTTCAAGTGATTCTCCTGCATCAGCCTCCCGAGTAGCTGGGATCATAGGCGCCTGCCACCATGCCCAGTTAATTTTTTGTAATTTACGTAGAGACAGGTTTTCGCCATGTTGGCTAGGATGGTCTTGATCTCTTGACCTCCTGATCCGCCCGCCTTGGCCTCCCAAAGTGCTTGAGCCACTGCACCTGGCCCAACTCCTTTTTTTTTTTAACCTCATGTGCTGGTTATAAAGCAATGACCTAAATGGCGATGCGTTTGGTGCAATTTACAAAACATAATTTCATGGCTTTTCTAATAGAACTGCTACTCAAAATCATTGTTGGCAGGCTTCAGACAATCAACCCAATGCACCCCATTCCTTACGGTGATGCGACTTGTTGCTGGGCCACGCCATCCAATCACCACCCTCTCATAGAATACGGCTCCCAAGCCTGCCTCCCACCCACGAAAAAACCAGCCCCAACAAAATGTGTCCCTAAGATGCTCAGGAAGGGTGTTCTCATTTTCCTGGGGGTAGCCCCAGATGTCAGTGTCCAGAGGTCTGTCTCTGGCACTTCCCTTTCTGCAGAGATAAAATTTCTGCCTTCCTGCCTGGAGGCGGTGGAAGGAGTGTCTTGGTTGCCAGGAATTCTGTGGGAAGCAGTGAGTGGAGGAGGGGCCCATGCTTTCTCCACGGACTTTCAATCACTCCTTCCTGTCCCTGGGTCATGCTGGGCTGTATCTGAGTGTGGCGCCTCTGCCGAATTCCTGGGCTGCTCTCTCTTCTGCAGCCTCATTTACTGGGTGTCTGCGTGGGTTCGCTCCAGCCTGGAACATCAGTGACCATTTCTTTCACCTTTCGGCCCACCGGAAGCCCACCATCTCTTCCACCAGTGGCTACCCTGTCATTCTCATCGCTGGGAAGTGAAAGACCTTTTATGGCTCTGCTACCCTTGTGGTGGGCCTCTCTCAGGAGGGGCTACCTGTGCATGGGTAATGAGACATTTTAACCAAAATTCCATGAGGTGATGAGCACTTTCAGGTTCTGTAATGAACTGTTTTGGTCACCGATGCGATTATTTCTGTGTTTGGCTTTATCACACAGATTTTAAGTTCCCAGGCCAGGATGTTTATAAGCCTTTATATCTACATGCCAGGAATAGAGTAGCTGAACAAGAAACCAGTGGGCTCATGTTTGAGTCTCAGAAAGAATGTTTTCTGTGCACTAATGTATTTGTTCATTGTGGAGCCTGTGATATACTCCACTAACTAGCTCCCTAAAAGCCTATGTCTTCCTCCATGTTCCCTTGTCTCCTGAAGCTCTCCTCCTTTGATGCTGGAGTTCCTCAGGGATTGTGCCTTGATCTCGCTTCCCTTCTCACCCTGCAAGGACTCCTGTGGCTTCAGGAAGACTCTCTGTGCTGGGGACTCCATACTTAGATTCCTTAGACTACGTGTATGTTTCCACTTGAACAGTAAACCAGCCCATGAATTTCCCACATTCCATGCCATCTGTTGCTGTTCCTGTGTTCTTTTTTCTTTTTCTTTTTCCTTTTTTTTTGAGACAAAGTCTCATTCTGTCACCCAAGCTGGAGTGCAATGGTGTGATTTTGCCTCACTGCAACCTCCGCCTCCTGGGTTCAAGTGATTCTCCTGCCTCAGCCTCCCGAGTAGCTGGAACTACAGGCATGCACCACCATGCCCGGTTAATTTTTGTATTTTTAGGAGAGACAGGGTTTCACTATGTTGGCCAGGCTGGTCTCGAACTCCTGACCTCTTGATTCGCCTGCCTTGGCTTCCCAAAGTGATGGGATTACAGGCATCAGTCATGGCGCCTGCCCCTCCTGTGTTCTCTTTAATCAACGAACATCATCACCTTTTACACAAATCGGAAACATGGGTTCTGTACTCCATTTCTCTGTATCACTTGCCTGCCACTCCACCCCCACTTCTTAATCCAATCCATCCAAGTCCATTCCTGGCCACCTGCTTCCCTAGACAATCACCACCATTATCCTGGTTCAGGTCACTGTCACCTTGCCCCTACCTGCATTATTACAACATCCTCCTAATTGAACTCCTACCCACAGCATTACCCCGCTGATATGTCAAGCCACCATGTTACTCCCTGGTATGTTGTAAAGGTCTAATCTTGGTTTACTTCTCCGGCTTCACAATTTGGCAATTCCCATCTCAAAGGCACTATCAGTTATGCTTATATCCTCCAATGTGTGTGGCTTTCAATAGCTCAAGATCTTACAAATACTCTTCCCTTTGCCTGAAAGATTATTCAAGACCACACTGAGCAATATGGCAAAACTCCTTCTCTACAAAAAATATAAAAATTAACCGGGTGTGGTGACATAAGCCTATAGTCGCGGCTACTTGGGAGGCTGAGATGGGAGGATCACCTGAGCCTGGGGCGTTGAGGTTGTACCCCAGCTTGGGTAATAGAGTGAGACTCTGTCTCAAAACAAAAAGTAAATAAGGAAAATGTTGGAAGTTGACTTATTTATTCATTCCAACATGTTTGATTATTTTCTGATGTAATTGAACCAAAGAAAAGAGCCACTCCAATTGGTGATGTCTCAGAAGGGATCAAAGAAGGGATTTTACAACTTTCTCACATTACCACCCAGAGGAGACTGCATAGGCACCAACGTGATTTGGGAACTAGGAAATAGCCTTAGCCATCTCTCCGTTGAGGCTTCTAGATGCAGGTATAGATTTCAGCTTATTGGCCAGAGTTTCCTATACTAAACAATATTCTTATTTTCTTTAAAGTTATTTTCTGAAAGGTAAGGAAAGTGTAGAGATTATACCTACTGTGGATTTCTTTACCATCACATGAATTTGCATAAAAGTAATCATTAGGCTGGGCATGGTGGCTCATACTTGCAATCCTAGCACTTTGGGAGTCTGAGGCGGGTGAATCACTAGGTCAGGAGTTCGAGACAAGCCTGACCAACATGGTGAAACCCCGTCTCTACTAAAATTACAAAAAAACTTAACCAGGTGTGGTGGCTCACGCTTGTAATCCCAGCTACTCAGGAGGCTGAAACAGGAGGCGGAGGATGCGGTGAGCCAAGATTGCACTACTGCACTTCAGCCTGGGTGACAGAGCGAGACTCCGTTTCTAAATAAATAAATGTAATCATTCGTTGTCTGTCTTTGAGATTTTCATATGTGAGATATTTGTGTCTATGTTTGGAGGAGATTGAATTTAAATCTTTTTTTTTTTTGTAATTAAAAACCCAGACCCTTTATTATGAGGCTTCTACATTCTTTCTTACTGACTGTTATTTAAAGTCAAGGGCTGAAGCTGGTGCCCATGTAGATTTCAGGGGAAAGTTTCTTAAAGGGATGCTCTAGGAAGAAACCATTCACTAATTAATTCTGATTATTCATTTTGCTGATGATAATGAAATTAAGAATTGGGCTGGCAAATGTCTTGCTGAGCACTTAGAAAGGAAATAGGAGGCTGAATATTCAGAAAAAAATCAGGACATGGTGCTCCTGAGAAGCAGTGTGAAGGAATAACAAGAAAATGGTTTTCGGAGTCAGATAAGACTGTAACCTAAACTCGTTCCTCTACCTCTCTGCTTCATTCCACTCACCGCTAAAACTGTGGCAGCAGTGCTTTATTTTCGTGAGTGCCGTGGGCTTCAGATATATTGTATGAAAATGCATGGTGCCTTGTAGCCACACAACGAATGGCAGTCTTTTTCAGTCTGATGAGTAAGCAGGTAGATGAAGAGACTGCTTCGGGTGCAATGCACATCCATTTCCTAATAAGGCACTGCACAGGTATGCTCACACTAGCCTTTGCACAAAGCAGAAGCATGACGTGAAATTATAGCAGGTGACATTACTGCATCCACAAATTCTTTCTGGATAGATCACCAACCACTTGAAGAGTGGTTTCTGTAGCATGCCAGAGGGCCCTGTCATTGGTTCACTTCCATTGAGTGCTTTTATCATGACTTGGAAAAGAAACATTGGGAGGGATAGGTAATATTTTTTAACAAAGAGCTGGATGTGGTGGCTTGTGCCCATAATCCCAGCTACGTGGAAAACTGAGGCAGGAGGATCACCTGACGCCAGGAGTTTGAGACCAGCCTGAGCAACATAGAGAGAACTTGTGTGTGTCTAAAAACAAAACAAAACAAAAACAAGTCAGAATATAAAAGTTTTCAACAGACTAGTAGGAAGAAATCTACAGAAAAAACATCAATTCCTGCTAATCAGGAAAATCAAATTTAATGAACAATGAGAAAGTGTGTATATATTCATGTGTGTATGTGTGCGTGTATGTGTGCATGTGTGCGGTGTGTGTGTGTGTGTGTGTGTGTGTGTGTGTGTGTGTGTAGGGCTAGTCTAGATTAAGAAAGAATTGAGACACAACAATCTGATGTAATATGTGATCACAGACTGGATCCTGACTCAAAGAGCAATGATGACTATTACAGGCATTTTGAGGACAATTAGAGATACCAGAATATAAACAGGGTATTAAATAATGTTATGGAATTATTTTTAATTTTTAAAAGTATGTTGAAAGAGTATCATGATTATATAAAATAACACCCACATTTTCTTGGGTAAAATGTCAAAATGTGTGCATATATATCACTGAGATGTCGTAATGTCTGTGTATTTATATAGATGAACAATTTAAAAGTGAAATCTATGTATATGCATGTGTGCATATGTGTGTTTATAACGAAGATGAAAAAAAATCTCTAGAACTGAAGGACACAAATTTGTGTAATTAAATGGCCCACCCAAAACAGAAACCCACATTAATGTGGATCATAATGAAGTATTAGAGTACTAGCATTAAAAAAGTCCTACAAATTACTAGAGAGAAAATACAGGTTGCATGCAAAGCATGAAAAATGAGAATGGCATAAGAAATCTCAACAGTGACACAGGAACTAGAAAATAGTTCTGAGTAAAAATGAACTATTTACCCAGCCAAACTGTTCATTAGGTATAAAGGTAGAGTTAAGACATGTATAGACATGCAAGATATGAAAAGGCTACTGAGTCAATTGGTTTTCAACAGGGGTGCCAATGGAGAAATACGGTCTTTTCCACAAATGGTGGGGGGACAAATGGAGAGCCACATGCAAAAGAACATAAATATAAGAGCTAAAACCATAATGCTTTTAGAAGAAAATCTAGGGTTCATCTTCATGACCTTGAATTTAACAAAGGATTCTTGGACATGGCACCAAGAGCACATGCAACAAAAGAAAAGTTGGAGTGGTATCAGCAATACGGTGGAACAGGAGGTCTTCAGCTTGCATCCTCTGTCTCCTCAACACAAACAACAATTTATCAGCCATTCACAGACAAAAGTGGCTTGTGGGATCTCTAGGATCCAGGAAGGAGGTTACGAAACCCCGGTAAAGCTCAAGACTGAGGAGAGGTACTTTAAGAAAGCAGACCTGCACTCCAATAGCAGGCTTGCTGAATATGGTCTTAGCTATGCACTACAACAGCTCCATCCCCCTAAGAGGTTGGCTCCAGCTCCACTTGGCTGCAGACCTGCAACCAGCTCCATCTAATAAGGGACCCAGAATAAGCCATGCCTGTCTCTGCCCCCAGTAACAGATCTGCTGCCCATGTGGATCCTGAAGCAGGCCTGTGACCAGCTCCAGCCCCACTCTACCATCGTCCTGAGGACCTGAGTCAGTCTTGCCTGCTCAGGAATGCAGTGACACCTGTCTGTGTCCCTAGGAGTAGGCCTGATGACTTCAGTCCTGACTGTGGATCTTGATGCAGCCCTATGGTCCAGCTCTAGATCCACTCAATGGTGGTCTGGAGGCAAGCCCGACTGCCCAGGGACTGTAAGAGCACCCTATACCCTTCAGCACCTCTGGTAACAAGACTGCTGACCTTGCTCCTGACTGTAGTCATGAAGCAGCCCTGTGACTCAGCTCCATCTCTGCTCTGCCACAGTTCCAGGGGCACCCTACCAGGTGGGAGCCCACTCAGGGACTCAGCAGGAGTCATACCTGTCTATTCTGATAACAGGCCCACCAACTGTGGACTCAACTGTAGACCAAGAAGCATCTCCGTAACTTGGCTTCAGCCTTACTTTTTCATGGTCTCAGAGTCAGTCCCATGCACCTGGGGATTCAGCAGTAACCATGCCTGCCTGCCTGCACCCTCCAGTAACAAGTGGATCCAACTAAAAACCTTGTAGCATCCATGTGACCCGACTCCAATCTCATTCAATTACAATCCTGGAGGCAGTCTCATCAGTCTGAGGACATGGCAGGGGGGTTTCACCCGCTGAAATCAGTATGTAAAGACAGTAAGAAGTATTTGCTCCTTCAGATGAACAGACATCAACACAAGTCTATATGGATCATGAAGAAGCAGGCAAACATGGCACCACCAAAAGTAACTAACAGAGTTCTAGTAACTGACCTGAAAGAAATGGAGATATATAAACTGTATGACAAATAATTCAAAATAATCATTTTTTAAGGAAACTCAGCTACAAGAGAACAAGAACAGATAAATCTACACAAATCAGAAAAACAATTCATAAACAAAATTAGAATTTCAACAAAAGGTTAGAAATCATATAACAAAAACTAAACAGAAATTCTGAAGCTGCAGGATACAATGAATGAAATGGAAAAAAAATGCAACAGAGAGCTTCCACAGCAGGCTTTATCAAACAAGAAAAAATTTGTAAATTTGAAGACAGGTCAATAAAATTATCCAGTCAGATGATAAAAAGAAAAAAAATGAAAAAAAGGAAGAAAGCCAACAAGATTTATGTGACATTATAAAGGGAAACAATATAAACAATATACTTATTATGGAAGTCCTAGAAGGAAAGAGAGAGAGAAATAGAAACCTTATTTAAAGAAATAATGCCTGAAAACTTCCAAAACCTTGCAAGGAATATGGACATTAGGTATTTCAAGCTCAAAAATCCCTAAAGAAGATCAACCCAAATAAAATCATACCAAAACACATTATAATTAAATTGGCAAAAGTCAAAGGCAAAGAGTAAATTTAGAAGGCAGCAAAAGAAAAGTGACTCATCACATATAAGCTGCTCTCCCCCTCATAAGCTATTAGCAAATTTTTCAGCATTAACTTTGTATGATAGGAGAGAATGGGATGTTACATTCAAAGTACTGAAAGAATAAAATTGTCAGCCAAGAATGCTACACACAAAAAGTCTGTCCTTTAGAAAGGGAGAGATAAAGGTTTTCTCAGACAAACAACAGCTGGGTGTGTTCATCACTGCTAGAATTACCTCCCTTAAAAGAAATGCAAAGGCTGGGTGCGATGGCTCATGCCAGTAATCCCAGCACTTTGGGAGGCCGAGGCGGGCAGGTCATCTGAGGTAGGGAGTTTGAGACCAGCCGGAATAACATGGAGAAACCCCGTCTCTACTAAAAATACAAAAATTAGCTGGGCATGGTTGCACATGCCTGTAATCCCAGCTACTCTGGAGGCTGAGGCAGGAGAATTGCTTGAACTGGGGAGGTGAAAGTTGCAGTGAGCCAAGATTGTGCCACTGCATTCCAGCCTGGGCAACAAGAGCAAAACTCTGCCTTAAAAGAAAAAAAAGAAATACTAAAAGGAATTCTTCAAGTTGAAACAAAAGCTAACTAGTAACATGTAAATACATGAAAACAGAAAGCTTACTGGCAAATGTAAGCATATGGTAAAATTCAAAATAGTCTAATAGTGTAATAGTGGTATATATATTTCACTTTTAACTTTACTATATGGAAAAAGTATTAAAAATAAGTATAGGTATAATAATGTATTAATGGATACACAGTATAAAGAGATGTAAATTGTGACATCGATAAAAAAATGAGATGAAGGAGAAATATAGTTTTTGTATGACATTTAAGTTAAATTGTTATCAATTTAAAATAGATTGTTACAACTATAAAATGTTTATTGTAAGACTCCTGGTAACCAAAAGAAAAAACACCTCTAGTAAATATACAAAAGATAAAAAGAAAGGAACCAAAGAATACCACTCCAAAAAATTATCAAATTACAAAAGACAACAGAAAAACAGGAAGAAAGGAACAAAGGAATTAGGCATAAGTCAGAAAAACAAACAAAATGACAAAATGAAATTCTTAACTATCAATAATTACTTTAATGTAAATGGATTAAATTCTCCAATCAAAAGACATACAGTAGTTGAATAGGATAAAAACTAAGATCCAGCAACATGCTGCCTACAAGAGACTCACTTCAACTTTAAGGACACACCTTGGCTGAAAATGAAAAGATAGAAAAAGATATTCTATGCAAATGATAACAAAAAGAGAACAGGAATGGCTATAATTATATCCAACAAAATGGACTTTAAAAAACTGTTACAAGAGACAAAGATGGTCATTACATAACGATAAAAGGGACAATTCATCAGGAAGATATACCAATTACAAGTATATATTCATGCAACATCCAAGTGGATCTAAATATATAAAGCAAACATTGACAGACCTAAAGGGAGAAATAGACATCAATACAATAATAGTAGGTGACTTCAATACAGTACCCTTTATAATGGATAGATCATCCAGACAGAAAAGCAATAACAGCAGAGCTAACAACACTAAAGACAAAACGAACCTAACAGATATACACAGACTACTCCATATGTGTGAATACCTATTTTCTTAAGTGAACACAGCACCGGATATATCACATGTTAGGTCAAAAATCTTAAATATTTTAAGAAGAGCAAAAATCATTTTAAGTGTCTTTTCTAATCACAAAGGAATGAAACTAGAAATCAATAACATAAAAAAAAATCACAAATACATGGAAACCAATCAACATGCTCCTGAACAACTATTAGGTCAAAGAGGAAATCAAAGGATGTTTTAAACATATGAAAATGAAAACACAATATCTCAAAACTTATGGCAAAAAAAGTACTAACAGGGAAGTTTATAACAAAAAATCCCTTCATCAAAAAGAAAGATATCAAATAAACAACCTAACTTTACATCTCAAAAAAGTAGAAAAAGAAGAACAAATCCAGCAAAGTAAGCAGAAGGAAGGAACTCATAAAGATCAGAGCAAAAATAAATCAAATAGATAAGAGAACTCCCCTAAACCCCCCAAAAAATCAACGAAACTAAGACTTGGCTTTTTGAAAAAGAAAACAATATCAACAAACTCTTAGCTAGACTAAGAAAAGAAGAGAAAAATGTAATTAAAACTAGAAATGAAAAAGGTATTACAATGGGTGCCTCAGAAATAAATGTATTATAAGGAGCTATTATGAACAATTATACAGCAACAAATTGAAAAATCTGGAAGGAAGGTGTCAATTCCTAAAAACATACAACCTTCCAAAACTGAACCAAGAAGAATTAGAAAGCCTGAACAGACCAGTAACAATAATCAGACATCAACCTCATTCCCACTCCTAAAAAGAAAAGCCCAGGTCCAGATGACTTCATGGATAAATTTTATTAACACGCAAAGAAAAAATAATTGCAACTATTCTTGAATTCTTATGAAAAACAGAAGAGGGAACACTTTCGAACTCATTTTATGAGTCTAGAATCTCCCTAACACCAAAGCCAGATAAAAACACCACAAGAAAGGAAAACTACAGGCCAATATCCCTGATGAACACAGATGTGAAACTCCCCAGTAAAATGCTAGAAAACCCAATTCCACTGCACATTAAAAGAATGGTTCAACATACACAAATCAGTCAATGCAATTACCCACATTAACAAAATACAAGAAAACAACAACATGATCATCTTAATAAAGAAAAAAAATTGACAAGTTCAACATTCATTCATGATTAAAACACTCAACAAAATAGGCATAGGAAAACTTATCTCAACACAACAAAGGTAATATATGAAAAGTGCACATTTAACTTTATAATCAATGAGGGGAAAATGTAAAGATTTCCCGGTACAAGTTGACTGATTCAACTTCTTTTTCTTATTGGTCTATTCAGGCTTTCTATTTCTTCTTGATTCAGTTTTGGTAGGTTGCATGTTTTTAGGAATATAACTTGTTCACTCTCACCACTTCTATTCAACATAGTACTGTAAACCCAAGCTGGAGTAATTAAGCAAGAAAAAGAAGCAAAAGGCATGCAAATCAGAAAGGGAGAAGTAAAATGATCTCTGTAGATGACATGATCATATATGTAGAAAACTCTAAGGCCTCAACAAAATAACTGTTGGAATTAATAAAATGAATTCAGTGAAGTTGCAGGATATAAAATTAACATATAAAAGTAGTACCATTTCTATACACAACTATTTTTAAAAGAAAATCAAGAGAACAATATCATTTACAATAGAACCCAAAAGAATAAAATGCTTAGGAATAAACTTAACCAAAGAAGTGAAAGACTTGTACATTGAAAATTACAAAACACTGATAAAGGAAATTAAAGAAGACACATATAAGTAGAAGGACAGCCTGTGTTCATGGATTGAAATAATTAATATTATTTAAATGTCTATACTAGCTGGAGTGATCTACAGATTGAATGCAATTCATAGAAAAATTCCAATATAATCCTTTACAAAAAAAGAAAAACAATCCTAAAATTCATATAGGACCACAATAGAACCTGAATAGCCAAAACAATCTTGAGCAGAGAACAAAGCTGGAAGCATTATATTCTCTGACGTATATCACAAAGCAACAGTCATCAAAACAGTGTGATACTGGCATGAAAACAGACACAAAGATCAATGAAACCAAATAGAGAATCCAGAAATAAATCCATGCGTCTACATTCAACTGATCTTTGACAAGGGTGCCAAGAACACAAAATGGGAAATGGATAGTCTCTTCCATAAATGGTACTGGGAAAACCGAATATTCACATACAGAAGAATGAAACTGAACCCTTATCTCACACCACATTCAAAAAATAACTCAAAATAGATTAAAAACTTAAACATATGATCAAAAACTATGAAATTACTGGAAGAAAACATAGAAGAAAAGCTTCTTGACATTGGTTTGGGCATTCATTGTATATGACCCCAAAGGACAGGTAACAAAAACAAAAATAGACAAATGGGATTGAATCACATTTCTGCACAGCAAAGGACATAATCAACAGAATGAAAAGGTAACATAAGAAATGAGAGAAAATATTTGCAAACCATACATCTCATTGGGGCTAATATCCAAAATATGCAAGAAACTCAACTTAGCAGCACAAAGGAAACCCAAATGACCCAATTTTTAAAATGGGCAAAGGACGTGAATAGACATTTCTCAAAAAAAGACAGAGAAATGGCCAACAGGTATATAAAAAGGTGCTCTAATTCACTACTCCTCAGAAAAATGCAAATCAAAGCAACATATGGGCTGGACATGGTGGTTCATGCCTGTAATCCCAGCACTTTGGGAGGCTAAGGACAGAGGATTGCTTGAGGCCAGGAGTTCTGAGACCCCCTGAGCTGATCTCAACATAGTGAGGCCTTGTCCCCACAAGGAAATAAAAAATTAACTGGGCATGGTATTGTGTACCTCTAGTTCTAACTACTTGAGAGGCTGAGGCAGGAAGATTGCTTGAACCCAGGAGTTTGAAGTTACAGTGAGCTATGATCGCACCTCTGCACTCCAGCTTGGGTAACAGAGTAAAAACTGTCTCTAAAAATAAAAAACAAAACAAAAGAAAAACCTACACTGTAATATCACCTTAAACCTATTAAAATGACTGTTATCAAAAAGGCAAAAGACAACGCACGTTGGTGGGGATATGGAGAAAAGGAAACCTTGGCACACTTGGTGGGAATGTAAATGGGGGCCATTAGGGAAAACAGAATGAAGGTTCTTCAAATAATGAAAAGTATGGTGTGCGTGGTGTATGGGTGTGGTATGTGGGTGCGCGTGCGATGTGGTGTATATGGTGTGTTTGTGAGTGCATGTGTGTTATGGATTTGTGATGTGTGTGAGGTGCGTAGTATATATGATGTGTGTGCATGGTGTAAGTATGGTGTGTGCACATAGTGTATGTATGGTGTGTATGTGGAGTGTGTGCTGGGTGATCTGTGTGTGTGCATGGTGTATGGTGCGTATGGTGTGTTGTGGGTGTGTGGTGTGTGCGGTATGTGTACACATACTATATGTATAGTGTGTGTGTGTAGTACATTGCTGATGGTACATTAAAGAGAATTTAACCCTAATATTGCAGGGGGGGAAGTCCAGAGGTAATGATTAAATCAGAAAAAAGAAGTACCAGAGTCAGAAGGTTATTTAGAGATTTAAAGGTAAATGCTAATAGGATCAGTGTAAAGAGTCAAAGTGTTTGCCTCTGGGGAGAAGGATATTCAGCCTTTTTATAGAAATTTTTGACTATTTATGAGCACGTATAAAGTTGATTTTTAAAAGCTAATTAAAAGAATTTTTAAATGTTCCAAAACAGGTTGGAAGGGTACACACTTCATCGTGAGTGTGGCTGAGTGAGACTGGGTTAGAGAAGAGAGGATGAGACCCGGAAGCTCCAGGGACTGGGGAGAAGTTAAAATGACAGAATGTTCACAGTTGTTAACTGCAGGTAGTGGGAAAGTTGGTAAGTTGCTTTGGTGTTTCTTCCCTCTGTATTTTTTCATATGTTTAGCATTCCTTAAATTAGCATAATAATGAACTATGTAATTAGCTACAGAGTTGAGGGTGTGGAGCTTACACAGGATAGCTGAGCTACTGGCATAAAATCAACAGTATTTTAAAAAATGACTATTTATAGGATTAACAGAAAGAGAACACCCTGAACAAGGGATGATAAGAAAGGACCCCAGGGCTCTGTCTCATTCTCCTGGCCACACCTGGAGGACTCACACTTTCAGAGGGTGTTGATGAAGGATATGGAAAGACCTGAAGCTCTGGGCACGGCCTGGTCTGAGAAGAGAAGCTCCGCAACACAGGAGCTGAGTGCAGATATGGGAGGGAATACGGGGCGACTGGCCCAGCAAGGGACCCTTATTATGGCTACATTTGTTGATCGTCTTCTTTGTGGGGCACTGCTGTGACTGCACTAAATTTCCACTTACCTAAATCCAATTTTGTGCACTTGTTTTCTACTCTTGTAAGAAAGACAACAGTGATAACCTCAAACCAGTAATCTAGTCAAAAGAGCAGTTCCCAAGCCACGAAATGTGGGGAATTCGGATTCATCAGCACTCACAGAGACTACAGTGATTCCTGATAAGGCCAGCTTAATGCGTGGCCAGCAGCATGGATCCTGACTGACTCCCACTTTTCTTCTGTGTTTTCAGAGCCACAAAAACTGCAGCGTTTTCATTTTTGTTGCTTGTTTCACAGATCTGTATAACTCACTTTTAAAGTCAAAAAAGGGTCTTAGTGATGGACAATAAAAGTATAATCTCAGTACAATATAAAATATATCTTTTTCATATACATATGGACATATTTACACTTTTACTCATTTATGCATATGTATCAGAATTCTTTTTTTTTTTTTTAAGATCGAGTCTTGCTCTGTTGCCTAGGCTGGAGTGCAGTGGCTTGACCGTGGCTCACTGCCACCTCTGCCTCCTGGGTTCAAGTGATTCTCCTGCTTCAGCCACTTGAGTAGCTGGGATTACAGGTGTACACCACCACGTCAGGCTAATTTTTGTATTTTTAGTAGAGACGGGGTTTCACCATGTTGGTCAGGCTGGTCTTGAACTCCTGACCTTGTGATCTACCTGCCTTGGCCTCCCAAAGTGCTGGGATTACAGGTGTGAGCCACTGCGCCTGGCCTAGAATTTTTAAAAATGGAAATATTTCAGTCATTAAGCATATCAGCCACCTTTATTAATTTTACTGTACTTAATTATTGAAGCTTAAACTTTACAATAGTGGAGGATAAGTTAAATGTAGCAAAAAGATTTCTCCTTTATTATTATTTTTCTTGTTTTTTGAAGTATTTATTTTTTGACACAAGGTCTCACTCTGTTGCCCAGGCTGTAGTGCAGTGGTGCAATCTCAGCTCACTGCAGCCTTAACCTCCTGGGTTCAATGATCCTCTTACCTCAGCCTCCAGAGTAGCTGGGGCTACAGGCGTGCGCCACCACTCCTGTATACTCTTTAGGGTATTTTTTGCAGCGACGATGTCTTGCCATGTTGCCCAGGCTGGTCTTGAACTCTTGTGCTCAAGCAATCCTCCTGCTTTGGCCTCCAAAAGTGCTGGGATTATATGAGTGAGTCACTGCCGGCGCCCTATTGCTTCTTTAAATAAGGGACAAGAGATTTAAAAAGAAAACAGGAAGTACCTTCCCCCTGTGTAACTCAGGAAGCACCTAATTGATCATAATGCGGTAAAGAGGATACAAATAAACTTTGTGTCTCAAAATATCAGGCGCACTGCTTCTGTGAAATCAAAGTATGTCCATAGCAGTCATCCACTGATACACATGCTTATTTTCCTAAATGAATTCTCCAGAATTCTGAAAGTCAGTGAAAAGATCATCTCATGTTCGTTCTACACAAAACCAAGCATGGCATGTGGCTGTCCATGTTTCAGGGCCTACACAACCCTTTCCACCCGGATCAGTGTGCCCCATGGGACGTTACTTCTTGCCTTTTCAACCAGATTCAGTAAACAAACACTGTTTTGCATAGCTGACACAGGACCACACTGATTGCACAAAAGAATGTCGGTCTGTGGAAGGAAGCTTAGGACGTCAAACGGGGCACCTCAAAGAGGCGTAACCCATCACATTGGCTTTTCTACTGTTGAAATGTTTTTCTGGTCAAACACACAGGTACCAGGACTCCCTGAATCCAGCAGGTTAGAACAGAGGAAGGCGGGGGGCGGCCTCCTGCACACCTCTCCTACCCCTGCCAGTTTCCAATCCAGAGTCCAGGGGCTGGAGCATGGGGGCTCCACGTGCTCGCGCTTGGAAGAGGAAACGCCCTCAACCCCCACTTCTTCCAGGGGCTCCGACCGCCTCCCTGGGCTCAGCCCCGGAGCCAGCGGGTGGACGGAGCGGGGTCGCGCCCTGGAACGCGGGAGAAAAGCCCAGCTGGCGGCGCAGGGGCGCCGTCCTGCCCTTCCCACGGCCGTGGCCCGGCCACCCTGGGCCTGCGGGACGGGGGCCGCCCACCCGCCCCGTCCACGCCTGCGTCCCCCGTGCCCGCCCCTCTGCGGAGCGCAGGCGGCCTTGGGCCGGTCCCGGGGCCCCTCGCGCGCTCCCTGGCGCGCTCCAGAAGCGTCAGAGTCCTCCGGGCGGCCACGGCCCGCGGCGGCTCCCACCCTGGCGCCCCTGGGTTGCTCGCCCCACTCTCGGCCTTACGCCCCACTCCTTCCAACCCGAATTTTGCAGCCTCACAACTGGAACCCTCTGCTGGCTGCAGTCGCTTGGACTGAAACCCGGCAGGCTTTGGGAGCTGGACTCTCCCTCCCAGGGAGGCCGCGGCGGCGGCGAAGTGTGGGGTCTGCCGCCCCCTGCCGGCCTGGATGACGTTCGCGTCTGTGTCCACGCTGCCCAGCAAGGTTCCGGCTGGAACGTATGGAAGGCAAGGCTGAGAATCAATGCTGTTTGCAAATTCCACAAAAGAAAAGAAAAGAAAAATGTTGCTCTTCTGTTTAGCAAAGGTTTTCCCAGCCAAGCCAGCACTTCTGTGGGTGGTATTTAAGTCTCAAGTGCGTCAAAGCTGTTGCCTGCAGGCGCTGGTATTGCCCAAGGGGAAGTTTGAGGACAATGTCTCTGAAAACTCCAGACTCTTGGATGAAGCAACCTTTCCACATTAAGCATGTAGCATAATCTACCAGGTCCTACGATTTACCCATCACGCAAAAGGAGCAAGTCTCTGCAAAACAGGGCTTTCAAAGAGCCTTTTCAGGAGAAGAAAATGTTGGAAGAACTGATTTGTTGCTCACTTTGCATCTAAAACGAATCCCCTTAAAGATATTTATGGGTATGAATGGTAAATAATGAAAAGGATCAAAATAGGAATGTTTCATCGTTTAACCTGTCCCAGGAAGTGCACTTCAGGCCCTAGACTCTAATGCGAGCTCTGCGATTTCTACCATTCCTTGGCTTTTTTTTTGCTTTCAGACTCAACTGTGAATAGAGTAGGTGCTCCATAAATCCTTATTCTAGGCACTGCCATTGATACCTGTGGCAGTGACTGCAGATGGGCAGGCTCCTGCAGTGGTAAGGTGTGGGGCTGGAGGGCCTGGCTCTGGCATTCAGCCCTGCTCCATCCTCCACACTAGCTGCGTGACTTTGGAAAGGTTATGAACCTCTGCTCAACTCTCTGTTGGTAAAATGAGAGTGGTAGTAATAGCACCTCCCTCGCAGAGTTGGAGTGAGGAGTAAATAAGATGCCTTGTGTAAAGAGCCTAGTGTAGTGCCTAGTGTTGCGTAAACCACTCATTGGACAGGGGACTAGTATCCAAAATATACAGGGAACTCAAACATTTAAACAGCAAAAAACCAATTAAAACATGGGCAAATGATCTGAGCAGGCATTTCTCAAAAGAAGACATTACAAATGTCCAATAAATGTATGAAAACATGCTCAACCTCACTAATCTTCAGGGAAATGGAAGTCAAAACCACAATGAGCTATTTGCTCACCCCAGTTAGGATGGTTATTATCAGAAAGACAAAAAATAACCCATGCTGGAGAGGATGCAGAAAAAAAGGGAATTTTTCTACACAGTTGATGGGAATTTAGTACGATCTCTCTGGAGAACAGTATGGAGGTTCCTCAAAAAACTACAAGTAGAAATAACATGATCCAGCAATCTCACTACTGGCATTTATCTAAATGAAGGAAAATCATTATATCAAAGAGTCATCTGTGGCCCCAGGTTTATCGCAACTGTATTCACAACAGCCAAGACATGGAATCAACCTAGTTGTCTGACCACACATGAATGGATAAAGAAGATGTGGTATATACATACCATGGAATACTATTCAGCCATAAAAAATAATGAAATCTTATAATTTGCTGCAACATGGATGAAGCTAGAGTACAGTATGTTAAATAAGCCAGGAGCAGAAAGGTAAACCCTGCATGTTCTCACTCATAAGTAGCAGCTAAAAGAAGTTGATCTCAAGAAGTAAAAATTAGAACAGAGGATTCTAGAGGCTGAGAAGGATCCCAGGAAGGAAGGGATAGGGAGAGAGTTGTCAAAGGCCAGAAAATTACAGCTTGATAGGAGGAATATGTTCTAGTGTTCTATTCCACTGTAGGATGTCAACAATAGTCAACAATGATATGGTGAATAGTTTCAAATAACTAAAAGGAGGATGTTGAATGTTCCCAACACAATAATAAATGATAAACATTTGAGAGGATGTATATGCTAATTACCCTGATTTGATCACTATACATTATATGTATTGAAACATCTTATGTACCTTATAAATATATACAATTATTATTTGTTGATTAAAATTTTTTTTTGAAAACTTGATCTCATATGCTTAGAGTACAATAGTGGTTACCAGAGGCTGAGGAAGGTAGGTGGAGAGGAGAGAGGTTGATCCATGGCTCCAAAATTCCAGCTGGACAGAAAGAATAAGTTCTGGTGTTCTAGTACACACTAGGGTGACTGTAGCTAATAATAACGTATTGTATATTTCAAAATAACTGGAAGAGAAGATTTTGAATTTTCCTACCACAAAGAAAGGATAAATGTTTAAAGTGTTACATATGCTGATTACCCTAATTGAACATTATGCAATGTATCCATGCACTGAAACATCACACTATACCCCTAAGTGTGTACAAGTGCTATGAGTCAATTATAAATGAAATGAAACATTTAAGAAAGAACTTAGTACAGTGCCTAGTATGTAGGCATTAATCAACCAAGTATAGATATTATTATTGTTATTACTCCTCCCAGTAGTAAATTGCAGTACAGTAGTTAAAAGTAATCACTTAAGACCTAAATATTTGGGTTGGAACCTGGCTCTGCCAATTTCCCTTGGCATACTTTGGGCAAATGAGTTTCAATGTCCTGATCTATAAAATGATAATAATAACAGAGAAAAATCCAGTGATTGCAGCACAGTATAGACAATTCATAGTGCTGTTTGTGCCTGGCACAGACGGAAAAGCCTACAATAAATCCTAGCCAGTAGTAAAATAAAAGTTGTAAAAAGAGTATGTTTAGATTAGCCACCATTGCTGAATTGTCCTCTAAAGTAATAATGTCTTTGTCTAATTCCACCTTTCCACCTATTTGCTTATCAGAAGTTGATTGCTAGGGACTGCCAGAGTGTCTGAACTCAGTAGCACCTTCCCACCTGAAGGTCAAGGGCTATTTGCAACCCCTGGTGGAACCCTGTTGCCAACATGGGTCCTTCCACTTAGAGCAGTTCTCAAGCAGTCTTTGATGCAAAGTAATATTGGAAGAATTGCCTCAAGGATGTTCAATGGTAATTACTACTGACTGTGGCCTGGTAGGTAGAAAGGCTACTCAGAGAGACCAAATGCAGTGGCCTTGGTCACTTCTCAGCCTCTATATGTATATTGAAAGTTGGTTTTGCAAAGGAGGTCAAATGAAACTAAACAACGTTTGCAATAATCCATCACTGCTTGTGGATGGGGAAAGGTTCTGGAAGGGACTGGGCTTGAGTTTAGCTATGGGTTGGTGCTCCCTTGCCTACAGATTCTTTCAAAATAATGTCCTTACAACTTACTGAACTGGAATGTCAACTCGGTGGATTCTTTCTTCTCTGGCCACTCTTAAGGGACTTAGGTACTGTTGGATTCAGAGAAGCGCTTTAAAAAATTCAGGAAACCACCTTATTGAACTCTTACACTAAGAACCAGAGGACCTATTCTTTTGTGAAGGTCAAATGA
The DNA here is from genome assembly GCF_001604975.1 of Cebus imitator. Taxonomy (NCBI): domain Eukaryota; kingdom Metazoa; phylum Chordata; class Mammalia; order Primates; family Cebidae; genus Cebus; species Cebus imitator. Next base: position 4,240,763 of record NW_016107321.1, read on the forward strand.
TCTTTGAAAAGCTGGGGTGTGGGGAGGCTCCTGTTCTCCACAAATGACATTCTTTTCTTTTCCAAGGGGTCTGGGGCTCTCCAGGTTTTTGGCACATCCTGTCTTCAGTGGCTTACCATGGCCTTTGGGTTAAAATCCACAGTATTTAGCAAGACAGTCTCCCCTGCCCCAATCTAGTTTCCTCTCTCACCCCTCCCCCAATGCTCCTCACCTGCTTATTCCAGTCTAACCAGGTGTCTTAGTCAGCTCGGGCTGCCATCACAAAATACCCCACACCGGAGGTGGATAGGGGAATGGGAGGTTAGACACAGACATTTATTTCTGGCAGCTCCGGAGGCTGGATGTCCAAGATCAAGGTATTGGTAGATGCAGTGTCTGATTAAATCTCTTTCTTTGCTTTTAGACGGCCCAAATCCTCCCTGCACCTTCACATGGCATCTCCTGTCTGCTTGTGCAGGAAGGAAAGGGACGGGTGTGTGTGTGTGTGTGTGTGTGGATTGCTGTCTTCCTCTTTCTATACGAGCACTAATCCCATCATGGGTACCCCACCCTCATGACCTGATGTAACCCTCATCACCTTCTGCCTCCAAATACCAGCACATTGTGAGTCACGGCTTCAGCATATGAATTTTGGGAGGACACCAACATTCAGCCCATAACATCAGGGACTGCAAACTCAGGCACCTTCAGGGGCCAGGCAGGCACAATGACTTCTTGCTGAGAGAAGACAATTTAATATTTTAAACACAGTCGTTTGTCACTGTCACTCCAGCAGCCACACAAAACCAAGTTCACCGTCCCTCCTCCTCTAAGTCCCCTCTCCTCCCCGCACCCTGGTTCAGCCCAGGGCAGCTCTGACACTCCATCCCCAGCCAGGTGGGGCCAGGGCGCCTCCAACATCCCCAAGCTGGGGATGCTTCCGGCAGGATGACGGGCCTGGAAGACAAGTAACTGGCAGGCCCCGGGGACAAGGTGCCCGACGAATGACGACACGAGCAAACCAGGCCGCATCTGCTCCTCCTGAGGCTGGAGGGGGCCCTGTGCTCCCATCACTTCCCTCTCTGCGTCCCCTTATCGGGTGCAACACCTCGACTCCTTCCGGTCTCCTGTCCCGCCCCGCCCTCTTCGTGCTCTGAAGATGGCGGCGCCCTGTACTTCCGGGCGGCAAAAGAGCCGTGAGGAGCCTCATCCGGTTCCTGCTGTGAGGACAGCTGACTCCCTGCCGCCAGCCAACTGCTTTTGCTTTCCCCGCAGGACTGCCTTACCTCGAGTGACAGCCCCACTCTCCTCAGGAACTCACTCTTGGTAACTAACCCCTTCTCTCCTCTTGCCATCTACGGACGCTCTTCTGAAATGCCGCCTCCATTGCCGCGGCCTCCAGCTCCCTCAGTCTTGGCTTCATTGCAGACACATTTCTTCAGAGTTATCCTAATATGCTGTTTCCATTTCGTCTCCCACTGACTCTTCAGCCTTGATGCTATGGTCTGAATGTGTCTCTTAAAATTCACGTGTTACAAACTATCTTTTTTTTCTTTTTTTTTGAAACCGGGTCTCACTCTGTGGCCCAGGCTGGAGTGCAATGGTGCAATCTCGATTCACTGCAGCCTCGACCTTCTGGTCTCAGGTGATCCTCCCAACTCAGCCTCCCAAATAGCTGGGACTACAAGTGTGTGCTACCACACTCGGCTAATTTTTCTATTTTTGGTAGAGACAGGGTTTCCCCATGTTGCCCAGGCTGGTCTCAAGTTCCTGAGCTCAAGGGACTCACCACTTTGGCCTCCCAAAGTACTGGAATTACAGACTGAACCACTGTGCCCGACCCAACATGGTGCAAACTTAATGCCCCATGCAGCAGTGTTGGGAGATGGGGCCTTTTGGGAATTTACGCCGATTAATGCTGTTTTAAAGGGAGCTTGGGGGAGTGGGTTAGGGCTCTCAGTCTCCTGCTGTGTGAAGACACAATGTTCATCCTCTCCTACCCTCCACCTTCTGCCACGTGAGGACACTGTAATAATTGGCACCTGGATCAGGGGCTTCGAAGCTTCCAGAACTGTGAGAAGATACATTTTTGTCCTGTTTGGGTTACCCAGGCTGTAATCAGGGTAATCCATAAAGGGCTGTGACACTTTGTTACAGCAGCACAAAGAGACTTATGGTGTGGCTTCTCTTCCCACCCCTCTACTGACTCGCATCACCAAACTCAGCGAGCATTTTTTAATCCTTAGCTTTCTAAAATGACATCTTGGTAGAGTGGGGTCTGGAGCTCAGACAGTGCTGGTGATTGGGGTTGAGGCTTAGACACTGTTTTAAACTTGGGAGGAGCCTCCTAACCATCCTGATACAACCACTGATTCAACCAGAGGCCAGTGCAGGCTGCCTGGGAGAAAAATACTGAGATGCCAGCATTCTACTGACTACTGAGGTTCAGGGATATAAAATCTGGTACAAATGGGGTGGCTCTGGGCCAAGATCAATTTGTTAGATACAGCCAGGCTTCCTGAGAGAATGAATGTTCCATTAAGGGAAAAAGGAGGTTGGCTGGGCTTGAACAGGCAGCTCTCTCCCTTGGGGTCTCTCATGAGGTTACAGTCAGATGGTGGTACAGCCACAGAAGCGGCTCCATACCACGTGGCTGGCTGTGCTGAGCACTCAGAGGTGTCCCCCAGCACCATGATGTCAGGTTGGAGAGACTACTGGTTTGAGATAGAAGGTGATACGAATGCCAGAAGTCCATTCCAGCCCTCCAGCCACAGTGCCAAAAGCACATCCTTCAGCATGCTTTATGGAAGAAGGATTGCATGTTTATAGTAATTAAATATTGTAAAACTTTTAGTTCTTAAAAATCTGTGTGTGGTTACACCAACTGACTGAGCACGATGGTGGCGGGGAGGGGGTGATATCCTTTGAATTAGCAGAAGCCTAACTTTCTGCATGCAATGACAGCCAGAGCTTATTCCCCAGGTACCATCTGCCATAAATATACAAGTCCCTTTACCTAGCAACGTCACAGTGATATTGGGGGCGTGCCACCACTACCCCACTGGCCAGCAGGAGGAGACTAACCACGTGCTCAAAGCTATTTGGGCAACAAAGTCCAAGGATTTAACCTGAGTTAAGATGGGAGAGGGAAGGATTTTAGGGGGAACTTTTGGCAAGCTCTGGAAGAAGATGAATTATAGATCATGAGTAATAGAAAACGACACACAAGAAGCTAGTAATGCTCAGGCTCAGGGCCCCTTCCTTGCGTGAGTCCCATGGCAGACTGTATTTTTCAAGATGGCAGCCACAAGATCCCAGCCACATGGACCCTTCTTACAGGGTGAGGTCCTTATGACTCCCATGGAAACGTGAGGTCTATGTGTTCTTCCCTAGAATCTGGGCAGGCTTGTGATTTTGATGTGGATAATGCTTGAGAATTTCAAGTTTAGATTGTAAAGGAGAACTAGCTTCAGCCCAATTCTCTTGGAAGCCAGCTGCCATGCTTCTAGGAAGCCCAGACACATGGAAAAGCTCTGAGTGTTTTGGCCGATAGTCCCAGATGAGATTCCAGCGATAGCTGGATTCACCCATGAGATGTGAGAGAGGAAGGCTTTGAGATGGTTTCAGCCCTAGCCACCATCTGACTGTAACCTCATGAGAGATTCCAAGGAAGAGAATCCCCTGGCCAAGCCCAGCAGACCTCCAGAATTGTGAGAGACAATAAAACAATTCTTATTTTAAGCCACTGTGTTTTGGGGTGATTCATCCCATACAATATCCGACTTCAACAGGACACCAATAGACAACTTCAACAGGCCCCGTCTGAGGCTCTGAAGGGGCCCTGGCAATATGTTCATTTACTTTTGTTAAGTTTGTAAAAGTCAGCTGTTTTAGCTGTAATTGGCTAAAATTTTGATCTCTTTCCACCCTGACTTGTTCTCCACCTCTTCGTGTTGGGTGGTAGAGTGGATGTGGGCATTTCTGGCCTCCAGCAAAAGAAGAATTGAGTTGAGTCATTGAGTTTGGATTCTGTGGGATTTATTTATGTGGTATGGATTCACTTCCATGGGATTTATTTATGTGGTATGGGGCCTGTTGAAGTTGTCTATTGCTGCCTGTCCCTGTGTAAAATGGCTTTCAGAATAGTCTTACCTCCCGTGTGCTGACTTAAGTGGTGGTGTCATGTAAATATGCAAGATGCATCGTGATTGTGTCATATGACGTGGATTTGCATGAACCTGGATGGAGTTGGAGGCCATTATCCTTAGGAAAGTAATGCAGGATAGTCCCAGATGAGAGTCCCAAATATCGCATATTCTCACTTGTGAGTGGGAGCTATGCTGAGAACACATGGACACATAGAGGGGAACAACACATACTGGGGCCTATTGGAGGGTAAAGGATGACAGGAGGGAGGGCATCAGGAAAAATAACTAATCGGTACTAGGCTTAATACCTAGGTGATGAAATAATGTGCACAACAAACCCTCATGATGCAAGTTTACGTATGTAACAAACCTGCACTTCTACCCCTGAACTTCAAATAAAAGTTAAATAATAGAAATAGAAATGTACAGAGCTAGTAAAAAGTCTGGCTCCTCCCATCGGGGAATTATTCCACATCCTACAGCTGCAACACAAAAATAGCTTGATGGAGGCTTTCCTAAGTTTGCCAAGAATCCTGAAAATTTATCTTTCATTATCAATGATGCGTTATGAAGGAAAAATTTAAATCTATCAATAATAAAATACTAGAGGCAAAATGGATTATTCTTCTTTCATAGAATATGATACTACAATGTTATTGAAGAGGCAATCAAAGAATACATGGCAAAAAGTAATGAGAGAAGAGTATTATAGAGATAGGTCAGGAATTTGTTTAATTAAAATTGCTATTTTACTGAGTTTTATGTATATTTAGTGGTAACATTAGCCAGAGTAGACTTTGCAGGGAGCTTGGGCCATTGAGATTGGTATTATTAAAGTTATGTTGGCCTCATTTGCTCTTACCTGCTGGCACACACAGGGTCCATATCACTTGATTTCCCACAAGTCTTTGGTACCCATGACCACTCCCACCTTTTTACAATTTTCACTTTCCCTGGCTTCTCTGGAGCCACACTGTCAACTTTCTCCCTGGCTCACTGTGTTCAGTCATCTCTACAGAATTCTATTCTTCTGGGTCTCTGTGTTGCTGACGGCTTCTTTTCCTCTCTCTGGACAAGCTCATCCACCAGCTTGCTTCAGTCCTACCTACCTGTTGACAGCTGCTGATTCCACATCTCCAGCTCAGACCTCTTTCCTAAGCTCTCCACCAGGAATTGGTAAACTTTTTCTGTAAAGCAACAGATAGCAAATATTTTCTCAGCTTGCTTGTCATTGTACCATCTCTGTCACATCTGCTCACCTCTGCTAAGGCAGTAGCCGCAGACAATAGTAAAAGAATGGGTGTGGCTGTGTTCTGATAAAACTTGACTTCTAAAAATAGGGGCTTCCCCATGGGCTGTAGTTTGCCAACCCCTGCTCTAGATCAGAATATCCAACTCCCCTATGGAAATTTCCACTTGGGATTTCACAACTTCCCAAACATAACATTTTCCCGAGATAAATTCATCTTATTTGCTCCTATGTGTTCCTTCTTAATGAATGATACCACTAGCCACCAGATATCCAAGCCAGAAATTCAGGCAGCACCCTTGATTTCATTCCCCACATTCAATTAGTCACGAAATCACGTCAGTTCTACTTTCTCAACATTCTCCTAATTCATTCCCTTTTCTCTTTCTCTGCTGTCTTCTTTTAGCCCCTCTTGTCTCTCACCTCCTACCTTGTGCTCTTATAATCTCCTCACTGTGCTGCAGTCAGAGGGAATCAGACCACCCTTGGATTTTGAAAGCTTTCAAGACAGTAGTCTCTGCCTTTCTTTGGTTGAAGTGTAAACTTCTTGAAACAGAGTGAGAAGCCTGCACAATTGGACCATTTCCCCATGTTAGCCAAATTCCTCTCATCTGCCTGCACCTCCTGCCTCTGGGACTCTGCACATAAATTTCTTCTGCTTAGAGAATGTGTAGCTGGTTGTCAGCAACTATCTGAGGCCAGTATCCCATGGGCAGTAAGAAGAATTTACCAGGACAGTTGTGGATAAAGAGAGGCAGATTTATTAAAGAAAGTATGAAAATATGTTGCAAGGGAGCAATGGGCAGGCCAGCAGGAGAGGAGCTGCCTGCCAAGAGACAAAGGCTTGCTTGGGGTTTTATAGGATGGTGCTTGTGCTGCATGCTGAAGAGGGTTTTGTGTAATATTGATAACGCCAAGGTTGCAGTGGGCTAACCTGCATTTTTCTATCAGCCAAGGGTCTGGTGATAGATGGGCACAGGAAGATTGTGAATTATTTGCACAGGAGGGCTATGGTCCTGGACCATGAAGAAAGACAGGCTTCAAGCTTAATCTCCTTTGCCTTTCTGTTTTCTCTCAGTCCCGCCAGCCTGACTCCTTTTGCCTAATTAGGACTTGACCAAATTTTTCTCCTTTCTCATCTCTCTGGCTGTCTTCTAAGTCTCAACTTGGAGGTCACCTCCTCTGGGAAGTGCCTCCTCAACCCTCAAGGCTGTCCCTTTGTGCACCGCTACAGCAAACGGGACCTGGGCCACTTCGCTTTTACAATTCCAGTTTACAGACCTGCATGAGACTGACGCCTCCCTGAGGGCAGCGATGGCCTCTTATTTACTCTTGCTTCCCCAGCACCTGGCAGAGCACTAAACACTGTGCCCACAGAAAGAACATCTGAAGGACGAGAGCTCAGAGCAAAAGTGGTTTCCACTGACATTCCTTCTCTCCTCCCCAACTTTGGATTGAGGAACCAGGAGCTGGTCAGGCTGCAGGAGGAGAGGAGGAAGAAGTCATTGCTTGGGGCCTCTGTTTTGCTGGTGTGTGGAGATGATGGGTCTGCCTTGAATACCTGGGAGGCAGGAGCAGGCATTAACTCCTCCAGTCTCTGGGTTTTGGACCCACACGGGGGGTTGCTGCCCTCTGGCACCCATCAGCCCTTAACCATCTGACCTCCAGCCAGGGAGGCCTCTGTTTTGCTGGTGTGTGGAGATGATGGGTCTCCCTTGAACACCTGGGAGGCAGGAGCAAGCATGGACTCCTCCAGCCTCTGGGTTTTGGACTTGCATGGGGGCGATGCTATTTTCTGGCACCCATCAATCCTTAACCATCTGACCTCCAGCCAGAGAGGTAGTGTGGTGGTGGAGAGACCTCTCTGTCCCACCCACGAGTCCCAGGAGCCCACAAGAATCAGCCAAAGGCTGAGCTCTGCACCCTGAGTTAGGAACTCTATAACTTTAGAATCTCCTTGAACTTTGAGAATTCTCTTAACTAGTATGAGAGCAGTTACATCATCCTAGCTCCTCCAAAAATAGATCTATCCGAATATAGGCACATATATATGCAAATACATACATGTATATATATCCAAATATATAATTTTTGTTTTGAAATCATTATAAACACAAATGCGGTGCTGAGAGGCCCCCTGTGCCTGTGGCCCTGCCTCCGCCAGGCAATACCTACGTAACTATAGCTCATGATTACAACCAGGAAGTTGCCGTTGGCACAATGTCAGAAACTAGTCCATAGACCTTGCTCAG
>NW_016107321.1:4248485-4252363 GCF_001604975.1 Cebus imitator
GGAAGGATGATTCGGTACATCTCTGTTGTAACCTCGGTGAGTCTGGACCGCAGGGCAGAAGGACCCCGGTCTCTCCTCTGGGGAGTGCTGGTGCCGCCTCAGTGCAGGCTGCTAAGTCATCCGGGACTGACTGTCTTCTCCTCTGCTTACATTTACCTTAAGCATGTAACACGTCTGATGAGGGGATGGCCAATGAAAATTCATTTTTTCAAAGATGAATAGATATCTAGACTTTTTCCAACTACAGCTCAATTAAGAAAATACCACCTCACTGAGCCTCAAATGAGTCAGGGCTCACTTAGAAAGTGTTTACTAGTGCCAGGCAAAGTGCCTCACACCTGGAATCCCAGCATTTTGGGAAGTTGAGGTGGGAGGATACCTTGAACCCAGGAGTTCAAGACCAGCCTGGGTAACATGGTAAAATGCCATCTTTACAGAACACACACACACACACACACACACACACACACAAAGCTGGCTGTGGTGGCATGCACCTGTGGTCCCAGCTACTATGGAGTCTGAGGTGAGAGGGAGAATCGCTTGAGCCTGGGAGGTTACGACTGCAGTGAGCTGCATTTGCGCCACTGCACTCTAGCCCGAGTGACAAAGCCAGCCCCTGTTTCCAATAAATAAATAAAAAGAAAAAGAAAGGTCCCCAAATGGATTACATTTTAACCACTGTGCTAACAGAGATGATAGCCATCTATCTCTTTCCCAGCATGAGGGCTGATAAGCATCTCATCGCATGGTCCCAGGGACTGATGAACGAAGGCTAACGTGAAAAAGGGCAGCTAAAGAAACAAGAGCCACCTCCAGGTTAATTACTACAAGTCTCCTCACTGATATGCCCTAATACACTAAAACAGCAGTAAAAACAATCTGCACATTGGCATCGAGCCACAGATAAACTTGCTGAGGACCCTGATGATGTCAGAGGGATGATTTGTATGAATCCTTAGTGGATTCATTAAGTTCTTGCTATTTCCATTTGGAAATGACACTGTCCTCTTAGGGCTATGCAGAGATGTTCATGGTGATGAAATGAGCTGTCCTGGAATGGCACTTCCCAGGTGGCAGAGCCTGGGCTCGAGGAAGGTGGAACGTGGGTGTGGCAAGCAGCTGCAGGTGCAAATGTCAGGTCAGCGATGCATTCCAGCTTGTGTGGATGTGCGTCACCTTGGAATTTGTGACCTCATTGCAGTTTCCACTTCAGGTGAGACAGAAGGGCAAACTTCCTGGTGAGGTTGACCTTTCCTTGTATTTATGACTTTCTTTTTCTTTTCTTTCTTTCTTTTTTTTTTTTTGAGACAGAGTCTTGCTCTGTCACCCAGGCTGGAGCGCAGTGGCACGATCTTGGCTCACTGAAATCTCCATCTCTTGGGTTCAAGTCCCTTCTGAGTATCTGGGATTACAGATGTGTGCCACCATACCCAGCTGATTTTAGTATTTTTAGTAGAGATGGGTTTTCGTCATGTTGGCCAGGCTGGGCTTGAACTCCTGACCTCAGGTGATCCGCCTGTCTCAGCCTCCCAAAGTGCTAGGATTACAGGTGTGAGCCACCACTCCCAGCAGTGTTTATGACTTTCTTTCTACATACTTGCAAGGCAGTTACCATGTTAATACTGGAAGAGACATCCATTCCTTCTTAAAAGACCTGAGTGGATCTTGATTGCAGGTCTCATGCTGGGCAGAGCTAAGGAAATTTGATTTGTCTCCAATCTCATTTGAATATTCTTATTCCTGCTATAAGTGCAGCAGCAGAATCTCCACAAATCTGGTGTGCAAAAGTTTCCTGTAGCTCCTTTAGCATAGAGAGGCTGGGGAAGGGTAGAGACTGATTTGTACTTTTTAGATGTGTAGTTGATCCATGAACAGCACAGGTCTGAAGTGTTTTGGAGTTTTGCAACAATTTGAAAAATACTTAAAGACAAACCAAGTAGCTAGAAATATCGAAGAAATTAGGAAAATGTTAAATATGTCATGAATGCATAAAATGTGTAGATACCAAGTCTATTTTATCATTTTCTACCATAAAATATACATGAAACTATTACAAAAAGTTAAAAGTCATCAGAATGTATGCACACACTCACAGACCATATGTGGTGCTATTCTCAGTCAAGAGAAGTGTAAACAAATATAAAGATGCAGTATTAAATTGCAACGGCATTGGCCGGGGCTGGTGGCTCATGCCAGTAATCCCAGCACTCTGGAAGGCTGAGGTGAGTGGATCACTTGATCAGGTGTTCGAGACCAGCCTGACTAACATGGTGAAACCCCATCTCCACTACATTTACAAAAATTTGCCAGGCATGGTGGCAAGGGCCTGTAATTCCAGCTACTCCAGAGGTTGATGCGGGAGAATTGCTTGAATGCAGGAGGTGGATGTTGCAGTGAGCCGAGATTGCGCTACTGCACTCCAGCGTAGGTGACGGAGCGAGACTCTGTCTCAAAAAAAGAAAATTGTAACTGCATAAACCTAACCATAGTGCATATTGCATGTCTGTAATAATTTTGTAGTCTCCTCCTGTTGCCTTTCCAGTGAGCTCTGGTATCATGAGTATCTGCTTAAAACATTGCTTGAAACCCATCATCCCGGCGTGAGCAGTTCACCCCAGTGAATTGCACATCACAGTACAAAGTGCCCTCTCCCTGTTCTCGTGTATTCTTCCTGCTGTTTCATGCAGTACTGTCAACCTTGAATAACACTGTGGGATCCATATGAAGTGGCACTAGTGATGCTTGAAGTGCTCCCAAGAAGCAGAGAAAAGTCATGACATTACAAGAAAAAGTTGAATTGCTTGATACATACTGGAGACAGGTCTGCAGCTGGGGTTGCTTCCATTTCAGACAGATGATTCATCTTGTAAACAGGTAGTGTAAACTTATTGTACGAATAAATACAGAACAGCACTATGGATGTATTTTATCTTCCTTATGATTTTCTTACAAACATTTCCTTTTCTGTAGCTTACTTTATTGTAAGACTACGGTATGTAATACATATAACACACAAAATATGTGTTATTAACTGTTGCTAGTCAACAGCAGGCTCTTAGTAGTTAAGTTTTTGAGAGTCAGAGTTATACCTGGATTTTCTACTGTGTATGGGCAATGTCCCAAGCCCCCAAGTTGTTCAAGGGTCAACTGTAATCCTAAAAGAATCTGATGCAATATTGTATGCAGTAAGTGGTCAATAAATAATGAATTGAACTAAAGAAGAATACATAAATCTCAGAATATGTGCAATCTGATCATAGTACACAGAGATCTTTCTCTCTATATATATCTTTTTTCTCAGTTCATGCCATTCATCCAGGTAGAAAGCGCCTTATTTTGAATTAGTTGTCTTTAGAGCGAAAAGATTCCTATGCCCAATCTGGAATAGCCCATAGCTTCATGCCTACCCTGGACATGAAGGGCCGTGGAAGTCTCTATGCACCCACCCCTGTCTATACCTGAGCAATGTATTCCTCTTTGCTTCTCTTCTACAGGCTCCAGAGTGCAGTGACACCAGCACAGAGCTCTGCTCAACGCCCCTATGTACTTTCATGACGCTGATGGATTATGAAGGTAGGGAAGAATTTATAGCCAGGAGGCCATTAGGAAGGGAACTAATTTATAAAATCACATTTGTAGAATTGAGGTGGGTGGATCACGACGTTAGGAGATCAAGACCATCCTGGCTAACATGGTGAAACCCTGTCTTTACTAAAAATACAAAAGATTAGCCGGGTGGCATGCACCTGTAGTCCCAGCTACTCAGGAGGGTGAGGCAGCAGGATCGCTTGAAGCCAGGAGGTAGAGGTTGCAGTGAGCTGAGATCATGCCACTGCACTCCAGCTTGGGCAACAAAGTGAGACTCCATCTCAAAAAAA
>NW_016107321.1:4252432-4257361 GCF_001604975.1 Cebus imitator
AAAAAAAAAAAAAAAAGAAACCAAAACCGAAAATTCTTTAATACAAAAAAAACCCTGACCCTTTTTTTCTTAGCCATCAGAGAGATGATGCCATTACACTAATGCAGCCACTGGAACACTCCACTATACCCTTGCCAGAAAATGAAAGTGAAAAGGGCCCATAAAATCTTTGTTTTCTCAAGACAATGTGTTTTAACCTTATCGATTCTCTCTGAAGGGATCTCAGGGGTCCTCAGGGTTCTCCAGAACACACTTTGAGAACTGCAGCCTGGAATCATTGATTTTTACATGTCTGTTTTCTCCTAAGAGCATCTAACATTGGAGAAAACCCTAAAAACATTCATTGTATCCCACAAGTTTGGATAAATTATGTTCTTTTCTTATTCAGTTCACAACTTTTCTAAATTCCTTGATGATTTCTTCTGTGTCTCAAGAAATATTTTGAAATGCGCCTTTTCACGTCCAGATCTTTGAGAAGTTTGTGAATTTTTCCTTATTCGTACATTACTTCATTCTGTTGTGTTCAGGAAACACACCCTTTAATTCATGTAAATCTATGGAGACTGCTGAAAGGCCACGTGTAGGGTATATGCTCGGTGAATGCTCCATGCACACTTGAATGTGTAGTCTGCAGTTTGGCATAGTGTTTAATAGGTCAACATTTTGCAGGGGTTGGGGGAATACATACTTTGTCTGATTTTTTGCGTATTTGTTCTAGTCTTTTGTGTTTGGGGAAGATTTATAACCATAGTGAAAGGGAAGCAGGAAGCCTCCAACTCCAATTGTTGGCTTATCTATCTCTGAGTTCTGTCAGTTGTTGCTTCATGAATCAGAAGGGCTCGTATTGGGATACAACATATTTAGCCTTGTTACATCATTATGGATGAACACTTTTCACTCATGAAATGTCCTTCTGATCTTGGTCTTACTTCTTGTCCTGAAATCTCCTTTGTCTGATCTTGACATTGCCCCTCCAGCTTTCCTCTGCTTCACGCGTTACAGGTACAGCGTTTCCATACTTTGGTTTTCCATTTAAAGGGCACTGATTGTAAAATAACAACACTGGGCTTTGCTTTTTAGTCAACTAAACCATCTTTGCCTTTCATGTGCAGTGTGTCACGCTGTTCCATGGAATTAACTTAGGAGGGGGCTCAGTTTCAGTTGGCCAGGATGCTACTCATTTTCTGCTTGGACCTCATCTTCTTTATTCTGTGCCCTTCCTTTCCTTCCTTCTTTTGGATAAGTGGAATATTCTAATTATTATGTATTCCTCTATGTTTTAATGCTGGTGGTGGCTCTGGGACTCACAGTATCCCTCTTGAACCTATCACATTCAATCATGCATAAATATCACCTAACATCATGGATAATATCACAAACGTACAACTGTATGCTTCCATGGCTTCCCTACATTATTGATGCTACTGTTTTCTAACTTTTACCTTTCCATATGTTAAAAAAATACATTGCTATCATTTTGCTTCAAGAAGTCGATCTGTTAAAGACATTAATAAGTTAAATAAATACCATCTTATGCATTGAATTTGACATTTGTGATTTCCAGTCTTCTTCATTACATAGTATGGATTAAAGGTTTTAGCTGGTATTTTCCTTCTACCTAAATCACTTTCTTTAACACCTTTCTTTTCTTTCTTTATTTTTATTTTTATTTTTTTTTTGAGACAGAGTCTTGCTCTGCCACCCGGGCTGGAGTGCAGTGGCATAATCTTGGCTCACTGCAGTATCTGCCTCCAGGATTCCAGTGATTCTCCTGCCTCAGCCTCCCATGTAGCTGGGATTACAGGCATGTGCCACCATGCCCAGCTAATTTTTTGTATTTTTAGTAGAGATGGGTTTCACCATGTTGGCCAGGCTGGTCTTGAACTCCTGAGACCACCTCGGCCACCATGCCAGACTTTAACACTCTTTCTTTTCTTTTTTTTTTTTAGAAGGAGTCTCACTTTGTTGCCCATGCTGGAGTGCAGTGGTGTGATCTTGGCTCATTGTAACCTCCACCTTTTGGATTCATGTGATTCTCCTGCCTCAACCTCCTGAGTAGCTGGGATCACAGGCATGTGCCACCACAACCAGCTAATTTTTTTGTATTTTTAGTAGAGAGGGGGTTTCACCCTGTTGGCCAGGCTGGTCTTGAACTCCTGACCTCAGAGGATCCACCTGCTTCAGCCTCCCAAAGTGCTAGGATTACAGGTGTGAGCCACCATGCCCAGCCCTTAACACCTTTTCTAATGGGAACCTGTCAATCAGACATGCTTTTAGATTTTTGGATTTTTGTTTGTTTCTTTTGGGGCTATACAGAATATTAATTTCTATAAATACATTCTCAAGGGATTTTTTTTTGCTGGACATAGCGTTCTAGGTTGATCTTCTGTTTCTCTTTGTCACTTTAAAGATGTTATTCCATGGTTTCTCACTTGCATTGTTGCTGATGAGATGGCATCAACTTTTTTTTGTCACTGCTCCCCTATATTAAAGGATCTTTCCTTCCTCTGGCTTCTAGAAACAATGTTTTTCTTAGCTTTGAACTGGGACAATTTAACTATGATGTACCTCAGTGGAGCACAGAGTTTTGCTCTGAATTGTTGAGATTCGTGACTCTGTGAGTTTCTTGTTTTCCGGATATTTGGAAAGTTGTCAGCTATCATGGCTTCAAGTATAACTTCTGTCACAATACCTCTTTCTTGTCCTTCTGTGATGTGCTTAACATGTATATGAAATGTTTGGATGTTTTCATAGATGTTGTTGAGGCTCTGCTGAATAGTTGGTTCAGTCTTTGTGTGTGTGTGTGTGTGTGTGTATGTGTGAGTGTGTGTGCATGTGTGTGTGTGTGTGTGTGTCTTTCCTGTGGTTTGTCTAGCTTCTATTGAATTATTTTCTAGTTCACTTTTCCTACTGTAATGTCTGAAATGATGATAAGGCCATCCAGTGAATTCTTCATTAGAGATATGCCTTTTCTCAGTTCTTTAATTTCTACTTGGCTCTTTGATAATTTTTCTTTCTCTTGATATTCTGCAACTGTTTCTCTCATGGTCAAGTTTTCCTTATTTCCCTGAACACAGTTCTCATAGGTACATTTTAAATATTCTTGTCAATGCCATCATTTCTACCACTGCTGTGTCTGTTTGTGTTGAGTGAATTTTCTCCCAGTTACGGGTCACACTAAATACTTCTTGTGTGTCTAGTAAATCTTTCATTGAGGTCACACCTTGTAGAAGAAACCACGTAACTGAGCAATTTGATTTTGTTCCTTAACTCTAAGGAGGGTTGGGTTTTCTTCTGGAAGGTAGTTCATTTACTTGGAGAGCATTTGGATCCTTTTAGACTTGCCTAGAGAAAGGTTTGTTTGAGTGTTTCTAGAGTTGCCTTTATTCTAGGAATACAATAATCCTACTCCCAAAATACGGCTTTCTTTGGTTTCTACTGAATGCCCAAGATGTTCAGTGAGGTGTCTCTCCTCAGAGTGGTCAGAACTCAAACATCCCCCAGTGCTGTGTAAGCTCTGGTATCTCTGTTGAGTTCACTGTTTCCCTGCAGTTGTTCTTTCTCCAGTAGCTTTTCTTTATCCTCCTTTCCTTGTGGAACCTCTCCCTGTGCATACGCAGCTTTAGCCAAAGCCTTGAGCGTACTTCTGTGCATATTCCTGGAGTTCCTTTCCTCCATAAATCCCTTCTCATTCTTAGCCAGCCTAGAACACCTCAGCTGCCTGAGGCATCCTAAACTCCAGTCTTTCTCCTCAGTTCAGTGGGACTTCCATGGTGGGGTTGGGCTCCATCTCCTTGCCCTTCAGTCTAACAAGGGTCTCCAGGAAGGAAGCTAGGCTAATGATGGGGTTGACCTTTGATTCCCTTTTTCAGCTCTCTCAGGCCTATCATGTCTGTTGTCCAACCTATAAAAACACTTTTCCCATGTATTTGATCTGGGAAAAGTGTTTTTATAGGTTGGACGACATCTGTCCTTCATGGCAGAAAGGTTGGTGTGGTCAGACCTGGATTTCTCTCCATCTTCCTGCAAGTGTAACTCTTCAGAATCTCTCTACTTCTGGACTCTCAGCTGCTTACCTATTTTTGTTCCTCATGTGCTGGCAACACATAGCTCTTCAGACACCTTGTGCTCAGGACCCGGTGTGTTTGTATAGGTTAGAGGAGAAAGTGATTGGAAGATCTAGATGTTGACATAGATATTCTTTACTTGGGACCCAAGATGAGAATAGCAAACACAACCTTCACTTCAGGGCTTGGAGATTAGAATGACAGAATTCCTGGGTTGAATGATCACATTGGTCTTTAGTGGGAATTGTGGAATAGTATTGTTTCTAAGCACGTGGTCATGTGTTCCTCTGGGACCTCACCAGCCTCCTGCTTCTGTAAACTATTAGGAAAGAGAGCTAGCCTGAGATTTCTCTTCTCTCAGACCCTGTCCCCAAAGCAAGAAGCCTTCTGAGACATTCTGCCAAACATTCCAGGTCAGAGAGAAATTTGGCCCTAAAATGTTAGCTGGAAGCATGGCTCTTCCAAGAGAAATTCAAGTGGGCTGCTGTTTTTCTTAGGGTAAAACTAAAAGATATAACCATTTGGGTAGTATTCTGTGGTACTCTGATGCTGGTGTGGTGTCAGAGAGGACAAGATTGACATGTCCTTCCTGTGACATTGGTGGAGAATGAGCCTCGATAACTCTGTCCATCACCATGGTAGCCGTCCTGGACCCCGGATTTTGCTCCATCAGTGCTGAAGTTCAAAGAGAAGAAATCAAGCTGAGTAATTTCTAGAACAGAGAAGCATGGAAAGGAATCTGTGACAGAAATAGGAGTCGTCTCTGAGAATGGCAACTATGCCCTTTTCTATATTAGCAGGCAGATGGACATGCCAATAAAAAAACCAATAGATTCCTAGTGTTCTAGAACCTTAAGGAGTT
>NW_016107321.1:4257776-4318532 GCF_001604975.1 Cebus imitator
CACATGTTCTTTTGCGTAGACCTCTTCTGGGTGTTCATGAGAACAAGGCAGGAGATCAGAGTGCCGTGCGTCAGGGAGCTGTGCAAGCCTGCAGGTGGTGACTGGCTGTCTTGAGGGGCAGAGAGATAACCTTTGTAAATTTTTCTATATCATTGCTCCTACAAGACTAAATTCCTTCAGCTTCTGAGGATGGGTTAGAAAATGGTCCTGCCTCTAGGACTGTAGGCAACCATCCTTTGCTTCTCAGGAATGGGTAGAGGCCCAAATCTTATTCTCTTGGTGGAGTGACGGGGAATTTTCTAGTGCTTCAGCATTTTGCATTGCAATAAAGCAGAAATCTATTATGCTTCCTCCTTAAACCCACCTCAGATACAAGTTCCATGAGAAGGAGAGGTAAGAACACCGAGAAATCACTCCCTTCAATGCCTAGTGGCACACAGCTTGCCTAAGACTGAAGTTGTTCCGGGAGATGGCGCATTTGCCTTCATTCACCGAAAGCTGAGCATTCAGTAACAAGAAACAGCAGAGTATCTGTTCGCTCCACAGCTTGGGGGCGGCAGGGGCAGGGACCTTGTCAGTGGCAATGGGAGTTGACCTTTCGATTGTCTTTTGGGCTCCACTCCAGAGAAATTTAGAGCTACTGCCAATTGGCACAATCAGCCCAGGGTGCAGTGGCTGCGTTGTGAGCCCAAGCCGAGGGCCCAGCCTGGTGAGGAGTGGAGTGTCAGGGTGCTTACAGGGAAGACACACTGGCCTCTTTTCCATAGGGTGGCTGGGGCATGCTGGGGCATGAATAAAGCACTCAGGATCTTTTTTCTTTCCCCACTCCAAAGGTAGCAAGGCAGTACCCCTGCAGTGGCAGATGGTTTCAGTCGCCTCTGGGAGCGCCACCCCACAGAAACACAGAGCCGCTGCCAGTGGAAAAGTTCAGCTGAGGGTGAGGTGCCTGCACTGTGCGCCCAAGCCAGGAGCCCTGCCTAGTGAAGAGTAGCAGGTGGGAGCCCTCATGGAGGAGAGACTGGAATCCTTTCCATGTGACCCCTGCTGTGTGCTGGAGGTGTCAGGGAAGTGCCCAGGTCCCTTTGTTCCTTCTCCAGCTCCAGGGAAGTAAGGGTGGTACAGCTGCAGCTGCAATGGCACAGGGCCATGGGCTGTCTCTGGGATTTCCTCCCCAGAGAAGCGCAGAGCCAACACTGACTGACGTGTTCAGGCAGGGCCAGGGCGGCTGTGCTCTGCCCAGTGAGGAGGGGCAGGGACCAGTGTCTAAAACTGTGGCCACGTTTTCGTAAGGCAGCTACACTGTGCTGGAGGTCCCTGAGAATCCTGAAGCTCTCCGCTCCCTCCTGAGCCCACACATTAATCTCAAGAATTAGAGATAAACAGTGGTAAGGAAGAAAGTATGATGGGTACAGCTAATGAACTCGGGAAGATAAGTCAAAGAAATACTTCTTAAAATCATATTTACAGAGGTGTGCAGTGACACTGAAAACAATATTGGAAGTCATTATCAAGAATACAAGAACCAGGGCGTTTGAATATTTGGAGAGCTAAATTGTTATTATTAACAGTCTTAATACCTAGCCACCAACACAGCATAAGGTACAGTTTTTAAACTGTCACACATCCTTTTAAATCTTCATACACTTAATGGAACTTTTGCATATCTAAAAAGACATGTAATTTCCATTGAAATCCAGGCCACCTCTTATTTTAAACAATGAGACTGTTGATCCATATTTTAAAAGAAACTGTAGAAAAGGAACTGTAACTTTTACACATAAAAAAAAATTCAGAGTCTAAGGAAAATATAGACCATGTCCCAAAAAACATGGAAAATGTAAAAGTAAAACTAAGAATTTTTTATAAAAATTTAGCTGGGCATGGTGGTGCACAACTGTAGTCCCAACTACTTGGGAGGCTGAGGCACTAGAATTGCTTGAACCCAGGAGGAGGAGGCTGCAGTGAGCTGAGATTGCGCCACTGAAGTCCAGTCTGGATGACAGAGTGAGACTCTTTCTCATAAACATAAAAAATAAAATAAAGATATTTGTTTCTATTCAACTTACTGAGGATTACAAAGCCACATTATTTCTATCTTGAAGGCTTCAGTCCAGAAGTTAAAGACCTGGACCATGGCCACCCTGCAGTATAAATAAGAAGCCAAGATCATAAGGATTGCTTAGACTTCCCATCCCTTCCTTAAATATAAAATAATATTTCAACAATCCTATTTTCAGGGTCTAGGGGTATATGTGATTTTGTAAATCCAATCCCTCCATTTTTTTGAACAACTAAAAAAAATGAAACCCAAGAGGTGAAATAATATACTCAAGTTGATATGGCTAATTAGTAATAAAGTCCTGTCCCAACCCAGAATTCAATGTTACTATGCCATAGTGCCTTCCTTCTCTGGTCTCATAAATTAAAGACATAAAGGAGGAGGAGGGGCAGTGAGAGGAGTGGGAGGAGAGGAGAGGAGGAGGAAGAAGAAAATGTCCACACCTTTCTTTTGAAATGAACTGACATGTCTCATCCTAATGATTGTGGAGTTTTCAGCCATTATCACACATTGTTGCTTTTTACTGTAATTTTGAAATGACCTGCAGAAGAAATCAGGAAATCCAATAAGTATTTTTCTTTATTTAAAGAAAACAAATGTTTATTAATAAGTGAGACATGCTAAAGATCATTGAATCTCTTGTTGGACCAGGGAGCTCAGAACTGCTGCCTGTCAGCTATTTGGGCGTGGCATCGATGAAGGACTGAAGCAGAGACACCCACGTGGCAGTAACTCTCGTTCTCTCACGCCCCTACCCTCCCTCCCTCATCGTTTTCTGTTTCTGTTTCAACTGCTTTACTTCTTCACTGGTTTTCTTAATTTTTGTTTTTGGGTTGGAAAGAAGGAATTCTGGTTGCTTTGAACCTATTCCCCAAGATGGTCCATCTCCATGACCTCCCTCAAGCTTCACAAGAGGCAGCGCTGTTCTCATCCCTGCTGTAGGAGGAGGGGCCTGAGGCCTCGCAGAGGTTGCATGGCTAACCAGGGGTGCAGCTGATAGACACAGCGCTTTCAGGTCTTAGATGACAAACTTAAGCTAGGTGGTAGTGTTAACATCTGCACATCCTATACCAAACCATGTCAAAACTTAGACACCTGGTTAGACCTGAATAAGCAGGTGAGGTGCATTGGGGAGGGGTGAGAGAGGAAACTAGGCCAGTGAAACTATTTTATTATCTTCAAAATTTATTCATTTCTAGTGGACTCACATGTTTTCTATAATTACAAATTATGTTATGAAATTTCAATTCTTCCAGCTGGGCTTGGTGGCTCATGCCTATAATCCCAGCTGGGAGGCTGAGGTGGATGAATCACTTGAGGCCAGGAGTTCGATATCAGGCTGCCCAACATGTCAAAATCCCGTCTCTACTAAAAGTACAAATTTAGCCAGGGACAGTGGCTTATGCCTGTAATTCCAGCTACTCAGGAGGCGGAGGCACGAGAATTGCTTGAACCTGGGAGGCAGAGGTTGTAGTGAGCTGAGATTGTGCCACTGGACTCCAGCCTGGGCAACAGAGCAAGACTCTTTCTCAAAAAAGAAAAAAAATAATAAATAAATACAAAATAAAGTAAAATAAAATATCAATCCTTCTCATTCCAGTAGGTATAGCTTAAATAAATGAATATATTTTAGAATAAAACAATATCAATCTTTCCCCAAATGAATTTATGGTGCATTATTATATTTTCATTCTCATGAAGTAAAGCAAGAGTGGTAGAATTAAGTGGAAAGAGTCTATCTGTAATGCAGTCACATCAGTGATTTTGTCGAGATGATTAGGAGGCTCCTCCCAGGTTTAAAACCGTATCCAAGCCCCAACTGTAAATTAATCGAGGAGACACCCCAACTCTGAGCTCCAGTCTCCGCTCTACCAAAATGTCCTTTCACAAAGATGAAGACTGAAAACTGCTCACTGAATTTGTCAAAGAAGAAGTCACTACAGGGGTGGGAAGAGAAGCCACACCATATGTCTCAGGCTGTGGTGCTGTAACAAAATGTCACAGGTTGGGTAATCTATAAAGGACAAAAATGTGTGTCTCACAGTTCTGGCAGCTGTGAGGCCCTCAGTCAAGGTGCCGGCATCTAGGGGCTCCTGATTACTGTGTCCTCATGTGGCAGAGGCCATGATGAAATTCCCATGATGGGATTTATGCCTCAATGAAAAGAAGAGAGACATCTGTGTGCACGCGTGTGCACACACACACACACACACACACCTCCCATCCCTTTCTCTCCTCACAGAAGCAGAGGAGATGCCATATGAGGGTGCAGTGAGGCCCCACGCCGTCTAAAAGCCAAGGACAGAGATTTCACCAACACTGCATCTGCCAACTCCTTGATCTTGAACTTCCAGCCTCCAGACCTGAAAGAAATAAATGTGTATGTCTAAATCCCTCAGTGTGTGGTATTTTGCGATGACAGCCTGAGCTGACTAACACACCTGGTTAGACCCGAATAAGCAGGTGAGGAGCAGTGGGGGAGGGGTGAGAGAGGAAACTAGACTGGGCCAGATGGCTGGAGGAGGGGAGACTGCCTTGCTCAATGTTGTGGATTTTAACCCAAGGGCCATGAGGAACCACTGAAGGCAGGGTGTGCCACAAACTTGGGGAGCCCCAAGCCCCTTGGAAAAGAAAAGTATGTTATTTGTGGAGAAAAAGAGCCCCCTCCCCTTTTCAAAGCTCATTTGAACTTCACAAAACATTGGTTTTCTTGTTCTTACTGTTAGACGCAGTAAGGGAAGGTGGTTCCCTGAATTTGTAAAAGCCCTTTTCTGAATCCAGCAGTACCTAAGTCCCTTAAGAGTGGCCAGAGAAGGAATCCACCGAGCTGACATTCTAGTTCCATAAGTTGTAGGGACATTGTTTTGAAAGAATCTGTAGACAAGGGAGCATCAACCCACAACTAATCTCAAACCTGCAGCGTTCTCCAGCCCAGTCCGTTCCAGAACCCTTCCCTGTCTGCGGCCAGTGATGAACGATTCCAAACATTTTTTAGTTTCATTTGACCTACTGTGAAAACAAAGTTCCAATATATAAAAAACTGTGGGAGCTAAGGTCGCTGCATTTGGTCCCTCTGGGCAGCCTTTCCACCTACCAAGCCACAGTCAATAGTAATCACCATTGAACATCCTTGAGGCAATTCTTCCAACATTACTTTGCATCAAATGCTGCATCAGAACTGCTCTAAGTGGAAGGACTGATGTTGGCAACCAGGGTTCTACCAGGGGCTGCAGACAGCCCTTAACCTTCAGGTGGGAAGGTGCCACTGAGTTCAGACACTCTGGCAATCCCTAGCAATCAACTTCTGATAAGCAAATAAGTGGAAAGGTGGAATTAGACAAAGACATTATTACCTTAAAGGACAATTAGCCATTGGTGACTAATCTCAACATATCCTTTTTACAATTTTTATTTTACTACTAGCTAGGATTTATTGTAGTTTTGTTGATATGTGCCAGGCACAAATAGCACTATGAATCATACCATGCATTGATCACTATCTTTTCTCTGTTATTATCATTACCATTTTACAGATCAGAATGTTGAAACTCGCTTGCCCATAGTTATATCAATGGAAATTGCGAGAGCCAGGTTCTAATGCAAATATCTGGATCTCAAGTGATTACTTTTAACCACTGCACTGCAATTTACTACTGGGAGGAAGGAATAATAATAATAATAATAATGGCTATTCTTGATTGATTAATAGCTATACACTAGGCACTGTACTAAGCTCCTTTTAGAAGTTTTATTTATAATTGACAATCAAATCAGGGTGATTAGCATACCCTCACATTAAACATTTATCCTTTCTTTGTAGTGAGAAGCTTCAAAATCCTGTCTTCTAGTTATCTTGAAATGCACAACACATATATCACCCTAGTGTGTCATATAACACCAGAACTTATTCTTTCAATCTAATTGGATCTTTGTACCCATCGACGAACCTCTCTCCATTCTCCTCCCCACTACCCTCCCCCACCCTCTGGTAACCACTATTCTACTCTCTAATTCTATAAGATCAAGATAGAAGAAATTTATTGACCAATAATAATTGCACATGTTCATGGGTACATAGAGATATTTCAATACACGTAATGTATAGAGTTCAAAGAGGGGTAGTTAGCATATCCATTAATCATCTCAGTTCATCACTCATTAGTGTTGGAAACATTTAGTATGCTCTTTCTAGTTACTTAAAAGCTGACGATACATTCTTGTTAGCCATATTCATCCTACAGTGGCATAGAACACTAGAACATATTCCTGCTATTGAGCTGTAATTTTGTAGCCTTTAACAAATCTCTCCCTATTCCCCTTTTACCATCCTTCCAGGCCTCTACTGTCCCCTGTTTTACTTTTTACTTCTTTGAGATCAACATTTTTAGCTGCCACATATTGTTACTGGTGGCAAATCACATGGGTCTGCAGCAACCTCAACTCTTGCTTCCTCAGAAGAATGAATTTGACTGAAGGGCACGAGATAGAAGGCAAGATTGAGGGAAGCTTTAAGAGCAGGAGCGAAAGGAAAGAAAGCACACTTGGAATAAAGCCAAGAGGGTGACTTGAAAGGCAAGTGTGTGCCTTGACCTTTGGACTTGGGGGTTTTATACATTGGCATGCTTCTGGGGTCTTGTGTCCCTTCTCCCCACTCGCCCAGCTCCCGAGATCTTACCAGGAAGCTGCTGATGACCAGCTTCAGGTGTTTTCTATCTAGTGGGAGCCTGCTTTACACTGATGCCAGCTGTGACCAATTATTACTTTAGAGAGACAGTTAATAACCACCTGACCACCACCTCCTGGTTGGCAACACTCCTGGTGTATGTTAGGGGGTGGAGGTGGGGGGAAGCCCTCCTCTGCCTGCTCATACCTTAGTGGCCACCTGTGATAACATTATGAGAGAGAACATTCCCTGTTTATGTTTCTGTTCCTGGCTTACTTAACATACTGTCCTCTAGTTTCATCCATGTTGCTGTAAACAACAGAATTCCATTACTTTATGGCTGAATAGTATTCCATGGTTTGTATATACTACATTTTCTTTATCCATTCATGTGTGGTCAGACAACTAGGTTGATTCCTACATCTCGGCTATTGTGACTAGTGCTGCAGTAAACCTGGGGCTGTAGATGGCTCTTCGATATAATGATTTCCATTCCATTGGATAAACGCCCAGTAGTGAGATTGCTGGACCATAGGATACTTCTATTTGTAGTTTTTAGAGGAACCTCCATACTGTTCTTCAGAGTTACTGTAGTAGTTTAAATTCCCACCAATTGTTTATAAAAGTTCCCTTTTGTTTTTCTGCATCCTCACCAGCATGTTATTTTTGTCTTTTTGACCATCCTAACTGGGGAGAGACAATAGCTCATTGTGGCTTAGATTTGCATTTCCCTGAGGATTACTGATGTTGAACACATTTTCATACATTTGTCGGACATTTTGTAATGTTTCTTTTGATCATTCAGATTATTTGCTCATGTTTGAATTGTATTTTTTTTTGCTGTTAAGATGTTTGAGTTCCTTGTGTATTCTGGATACTATTTCCTTCTCCAATGAGTAGTTTACACGTAAACTAAGTTCATTACACAGGTCGTTTCATTGACTCCTCACTCCAGCCCTATGGGGGAGGTGGTATTACTACCGCTCTGGTCTTACTAACAGAGGGTTGAGCAGAGGTTCATAGCTTCCCCAAAGTCACAGAGCTAGTGTGGCAGATGGAGCAGAGTTGGATGCCAGGGCCAGGCCCTCCAGCCCCACGCCTCGGGGCTGCAGGATTCTGCTCGTCTGCAGTCACTGCCACAGGCATCAATGGTAGTGCCAGAATAAGCATTTATCGAGCACCTACTGTATTCACAGAACTCTGATCAGTCTGAAGCAAACAAAGCCAAGGAATGGTAGAAACTGGGGAGTTGAAACCAGAGTCTAGGGCCTGAAGTGCACTTCCTGGGCCAGGTTAAAGTGAATGAAACATTCGTATTTTGATCCCTTTCATTATTTATCATTCATACCCATAAACACCTTTAAGGGGATCAGTTTAGACGCAAAGCCTACAAAAAATAAGCAATGAATCAGCTCTTCCAACGTATTTTTTTTTTTCTCTTGAAAAGGCTCTTTGAAAGCCCTGTTTTGCAGAGACTTGCTCCTTTTGCGTGATGGGTAAATCGTAGGACCTGGTAGATTATGCTACATGCTTAATGTGGAAAGGTTGCTTCATCCAAGAGTCTGGAGTTTTCAGAGACATTGTCCTCAAACTTCCCCTTGGGCAATACCAGCGCCTGCAGGCAACAGCTTTGACGCACTTGAGACTTAAATACCACCCACAGAAGTGCTGGCTTGGCTGGGAAAACCTTTGCTAAACAGAAGAGCAACATTTTTCTTTTCTTTTCTTTTGTGGAATTTGCAAACAGCATTGATTCTCAGCCTTGCCTTCCAAACGTTCCAGCCGGAACCTTGCTGGGCAGCGTGGACACAGACGCGAACGTCATCCAGGCCGGCAGGGGGCGGCAGACCCCACACTTCGCCGCCGCCGCGGCCTCCCTGGGAGGGAGAGTCCAGCTCCCAAAGCCTGCCGGGTTTCAGTCCAAGCGACTGCAGCCAGCAGAGGGTTCCAGTTGTGAGGCTGCAAAATTCGGGTTGGAAGGAGTGGGGCGTAAGGCCGAGAGTGGGGCGAGCAACCCAGGGGCGCCAGGGTGGGAGCCGCCGCGGGCCGTGGCCGCCCGGAGGACTCTGACGCTTCTGGAGCGCGCCAGGGAGCGCGCGAGGGGCCCCGGGACCGGCCCAAGGCCGCCTGCGCTCCGCAGAGGGGCGGGCACGGGGGACGCAGGCGTGGACGGGGCGGGTGGGCGGCCCCCGTCCCGCAGGCCCAGGGTGGCCGGGCCACGGCCGTGGGAAGGGCAGGACGGCGCCCCTGCGCCGCCAGCTGGGCTTTTCTCCCGCGTTCCAGGGCGCGACCCCGCTCCGTCCACCCGCTGGCTCCGGGGCTGAGCCCAGGGAGGCGGTCGGAGCCCCTGGAAGAAGTGGGGGTTGAGGGCGTTTCCTCTTCCAAGCGCGAGCACGTGGAGCCCCCATGCTCCAGCCCCTGGACTCTGGATTGGAAACTGGCAGGGGTAGGAGAGGTGTGCAGGAGGCCGCCCCCCGCCTTCCTCTGTTCTAACCTGCTGGATTCAGGGAGTCCTGGTACCTGTGTGTTTGACCAGAAAAACATTTCAACAGTAGAAAAGCCAATGTGATGGGTTACGCCTCTTTGAGGTGCCCCGTTTGACGTCCTAAGCTTCCTTCCACAGACCGACATTCTTTTGTGCAATCAGTGTGGTCCTGTGTCAGCTATGCAAAACAATGTTTACTGAATCTGGTTGAAAAGGCAAGAAGTTGCTTCTCACAGGGCACATTCATCCCCAGTGGAAAGGATGTGTATGCCCTGAAACATGGACAGCCACATGCCATGCTTGTTTTTTGTGTTTTTGTTTGTTGTTTTTGAGACGGGGTCTCGCTCTGTTGCCCTGGCTGGAGTGCAGTGGCGCAATCTTGGCTCACTGCAACCTTTGCCTCCCGGGTTCAAGCAATTTTCCTGCCTCAGCCTCCTGAGTAGCTAGGATGACAGCCCCCTGCCACCACACCTGGCTAGGTTTTGTATTGTTAGTTGAGACAGAGTTTCACCATGTTGGTCAAGGCTGGTCTTGAACTCCTGACCTCGTGATCCATCTGCCTTGGCTTCTCAAAGTGCTGGGATTACAGGCATGAGCCACTGCGCCTAGCCGATGCTTGGTTTCAGTAGAACTAACATGAGATGATCTTTTCACTGATTTTCAGAATTGTGGGGCATTCACTTAGGAAAATAACTATGTGTATCAGTGGATGACCAATATGGGCATTTACTTTAACTGATTTCACAGCAACAGTACTCCTAATATTTTTGAGACACGGATTTTATTTGGTGCCTCTTTATGGTATGATCAATTAGCTGCTTACTTCATAAGTTATATGGAATGGAGGAGATGCTTCCTATTTTTTCTTTAGATGTGTTTTCTCTGATTTAAAGAAGTAATAAAGGAGACATCTTTTTGCAATGTTTAGTTTTTATCCTCCACTATTCTGAAGTTTAAGTTTCAATAATTAATATAAATACAGTAAAATTAATATTTAAAGGTAGCTGATATGCTTAATAACTGGAAAATATTTCAATTAAAAAATTCCATTCAATCTAGTGTTTTAACCCATATACTACATATGCATATGTGTTAAAAGTGTGTATATATAGTCATATGTATATGAAAAAGATACTATGTACTGTACTGTTTATACTTTTATTGTTCATCAGTAAGATTGTTGTTGACTTTAAAAGTAGATTATGTAGACATGTGAAACAAGCGACAACAATGAAAACACTGCATTTTTGTTGTGGTTCTGTAAACACAGAAGAAAAGTGGAGGTCTGGGTCCATGCTGCTGGCCAGGAATTAAATTGGCATTATCAGCAATCGCTGTAGTCTCTGTGAGTCTGATGATTCTGAATTCCCCACTCCTCATGCCTTGGGAATTGCTTTTTTGACTAGATTACTGGTTTGAGGTTGTCGCTGTTGTCCTTCCTAGAAGAGGAGAAAATCAGTGCACAGAATTGGATTTAGGTAAGTGGACATCTAGTGCAGTCACAGCAGTGTCCCACACAAAGAAGGTGATCAACAAATGTAGCCATGTTAAGGGTCCCTCGCTGGGCCAGTCATCACCTACTCCCATATCTGTGCTCTTTCTCTTCTCAGACCACGCAGCGCCCAGAGCTTCAGGTCTCTCCATATCCTTCATCAACACCCCTTGAAAGCGGGAGAAGCCCATGTCCTCCAGGTTGTGGCCAGGGGAGCTGAGACAGAGCCCTGGGGTCCTTTCTTATCATCCCTTAATTGGGGTGTCCTAATTCTGTTAATTCTATGAGTAGCCATTTTTTAAAAATACCGTTTGTTTACAACAGTAGCTCAGCTGTCCTGTGCTAGGTGCACACCCTCAACTCTGTAGCTGATTACACAGTTTATTATTATGCTAATTTAAGAAATGTTAAATAAGTAAAAAAAGTACAAAGTGAACAAACACTGAAGCAACCTACCAACTTTCCCACAACCTGCAGTTAAACAACTGTGAACATTTTGTCATTTTAACTTTTCCCCAGTCCCTGGAGCTTCCGGGTCTCATCCTCTCTTCTCTAACCCAGCCTCCCTCAGCCACACTCATGATGAAGTGTGTACCCTTCCAACCTGTTTTGGAACATTTTAAAATTCTTACAGTTTTCTAAAATAAACTTTATATATGTGCATAGTTTAAAGAGTCAGAAAGTTCTGTAAAAAAGCCTGCATTTCCTTCTGTCTTGAGCCAAAGACTTTCAACTCTTTAAACTGATCTTACTGGCATTTACCTTGAACTTTTAAAATAACTGTCTAACCCTAGTACTTATTTTTTCAGTTTTAATCATTACCTATTGATATGGTTTGGATCTGTGTCCACGTCCAAATCTCATGTAAAATTGTAATCTATAGTGTGGAGGTGGGGTCTGTCAGGAGGTGATTGGCCCATAGGGTAGTCACTCATGGGTGGTTTAGCACCATCTCCTCATGCTGTTCTCCTGATAGTGAGTTCTCAGGAGATCTGGCTGTTTAAGTGTGTGTGGCACCTCACCCACCCTTGCTTCTGTTTCCGCCGTCTGAGGCTTATTCTCTGCTTTGTCTTCTGCTGTGATTGGAATCTTCCTGAGGCCTCCCTGGAAGTAGAAGCCTATGCTTCCTGTACAGCCTGCAGAACTGTAAGCCAATTAAACCTGTTTTCTTTATAAATTACCCAGTGTCAGGTATTTCTTTATAGCAATGTGAGAACGGACTAACACACCTATGGGCTTCCCTCCTGGGAAGATTAGGATTTAACTCTGTTTAATGCACCATCAACATCATACCATACCCCACACACATGCCAAATACACACACATCTCATATGCACACACTATGCACACACACAACGCACACACATATACCATACAACACACCACACCACATGGACCTTACACACACACCACACACACACCATATGCAACAGATACATACACACCCCATATAGATACTATACACACACACACCACATACCCCACACACCTCATGTACCATACACCCACAACAACATATTCAGACACACCATATACACCACATACCACGTACATACCACATAGTACACAACACACATACACACCATAAACAGCACACATACTGTGCACACCTCACACACACTAGACACACACCATATTCACACACACCGTGCACATGCCACGCACACACCACAAACACTGTACATACTACATATTCACATCCCCAGTGGAAAGGGATGTGTATGCCCGGAAACATGGACAGCCACATATTCTTTTAATACACACACATCCGTTTGCCATATGTACCTAACATAGTTATGTAATTCTATTGTAATTTTGGTTAAGTAAATATTCAGTGTTCATATTTCTTCATGACTATGAAAATGCTATTTATAACCGAGTCATGGTATACTTTTATGTTTCTCCCTAGAATTCATTATTTTCTTTTCTGTAAGCTTTTATGCCTGTTTTCTAATTCTGAGTTTTATAAACCTTTTCAATGTGCCTCCAAACCTGTTAGGCTGTCTAGCGATTTATAAACTCCAAATTCTGAGTTTTATAAACCTTTTCAATGTTCCCCCAAACCCGTTGGGCCATCTGGTGATTTTCTTTGAGAGCTCCTGGGGGCCATTGGCCCTGCTCTGTCCTGGCCTGGGTGCACAGGCGGCCTGCTGTCCAGCTGTTGTGGGATCTCCATGGACTGTCATCCAGAAGACCCCATTGCCTCTCTGATATTTGATCCCCTGTTTCTTGAGTCCCACGTCGTCCTTTTTCAAAAAATTACTTCCTCATCTTGCCAGAGCAAATCTCTGTATCTGATACTAGATGAAATCTAGTGTCATCTTTAGAAAGGATACATGGAAGATATTTTTTAATTGAAAAATTCTCATAAGAAAATTAACCATCTGAAAGTGAACAATTAGTTTTATGTAGTACGTGGCAACCACCACCTCTATCCAGTTCCAAAACATTTTCATGAGCCCAAAATACAATGCAGTACCCGGTAAGCTGTTACTTTCTGTGACCCCGTCACAGCCCTTGCTTTCAAGGTTCAGCTGTGTAGCAGGTACCAGTATTTCGTTCCTTTTTATGGCGTATAAACCACAATTTGTTCATCCCCTCACCTATTGATTGACATTTGGGTTGTTTCTAACTTGTGGCTTTTGTAATAGTGCTGCTATGAACATTCTCATGCAAAGTATTTGGGTACTTGTTTTCAATGTTTTTGTGTATATACTTAAGAGTAGAATGGTTAGATCATACGGTAATTCTATGTTTAACATTTTAAGGAACTGCCAAATTGTTTTCCACGGTGGCTGAACCATTTTACATTCCCACCAGCGATGTACGGGATTCGAATTTCTCTACATCCTCACCACCACCTGTTATTCTCTATTTTTAAAATTATAGACATCCTAATGCATATGAAGTCTTATTTCATTATTTTTTTGGCATTTTCTTAATGACTAATATGTTAACCATCATTTCATGTACTTGTTGGCTATTTGTACGTCTTTTTTGGAAAAATGTTTATGTATATTCTTGTTTTTCTTTTTGTTGTTGAACTGTAAGAGGTTTTTTTGTTTTTGTTTTTTCTCATTTCTTGTTTGCCTGAAGAATACTCTGCTGGCAGTGAGCTGCACTTTTTTTCTAAACAAGAAGTGGATTAAGAGATGGCAGTCTCACCCTGTCATCTAGGGTGGAGTGCAGTGGGCCAGTCATAGCTCACTGCAGCCTTGAACTCCTGAGTTCAAGTGATCCTTCCACCTTGAGCTCCCAAAGTGCTAGGATTCACAGGTGTGAGCTACTGCTCTCAGCCTAGAGATCTTAATATATTCTGGATACCAGCCCTTGTCTATAGGTTTCCTTCATCAATAAGTTGTTTTTCACTTTGTTGATAGTGTCCTTTGGGACATAATAGCTTTTCATTTTTTTTTCATTACCTTTTGATTATGTTTTCCAGTTTTATTGAGGTACACTTGACAAAAATTTTATATATTTAAGATGTACAGTGTAATGTTTTAATATAAATGTACATTGTGAAATTATTACCGTAATCAAGCTAATGAAAATAATCATCACCTCACATAATACTTTTGTGTACATGATAAGAACACTTAAGATGAACTCTTTTAGCAGATTTCAAGTATGCAATACAGTATTATTAACTGTAGCCATCATTCTGTACATTAGATTTCCGGAAGCTATTTAATCTTACAAAACTGTACATTTGTATTTTTTGACCAACATCTCTCCATTTCCCCCTTCCCAAGCCCTGGCAATCACCATTCTACTCTGTTTGTAAGAGTTCAGCTTTCTTAGATTCCACATGTAAGTGAGATCACACAGTATTTTACTTCCTGTGTCTGGCTTGTTTCACTTTATAATGTCCTCCAGGTTCATCCCTGTCGATGCAAAGGCAGGATTTCCTTCTTTATTAAGGCTGAATAATATCCCATTGTGTATGTGTATATCTGTGTGTTACACACACACACACACACACACACACACACACACATTTTTATCATCCATTTATCCTTTCGTTTATTTATTTGCGTGTGTTGAACTTTTCTTGTATTCCTGGGACAAATTACAATCAGTCTTGATGAATGATCCTTTTAATGTGCTGTTGGATTGAGTTTTCTAGTATTTTGTTGAGGATTTTTCCACATATGTTCATCAGGGACACTGCCTGTAATTTTCTTTTCTTATACTATTCTGTGTTTGGTATCAGCATAACGCTATCCTCATAAAATGAATTTGAAAGCATTCTATTTTCTTTAGTTTTCTGGAAGAGTTTGAGGAGGATTGCTATTAGTCCTTTTAATATTTGGTGTGATTAAGCAGGGAAGCCATTAGGTCCTGGGCTTTTTGTTGATTAAAGACTTGTTGTTATTGATTCAATCTTATACTTTTTATTGGTCTGTTATTTTCTATGTCTTCCTGAGTCAGTCTTGGGAGGTATTTTGTTTCTAGGAATTGTAATGTCTCATCTTTCTGATTTTATTTGAATCTTTTTTGTTTTTCTTAATCTAGTTAAAAGTTGGTCAGTTTTGTTTATCTTTTTAAGAACCAACTATTTTATTTCTTTTTTCTATCATTTTTCTAGTCTCTACTTCACTATTTCTGCTGTGATCTTTATTATTTCTTCCCTCTACTGACTGTTGGGTTAATTCTTTTTCTTCTTTGTCTAGTTCTTTGAGGTGTAATGTTAGGTTGATTGAGATCTTCCTCTTTTTTGATGTGTTTATTGCTAAAAGCTTCCCTCTTAGAACCACGTTTGCTGCATACTATAAGTTATTGGTATCTTAGTGTGCCCATTTCCATTTGTCTTGAGTTTTAAATATTTATCTTTTAATATCTTCTTTGACTCATTGGTTGTTCAGGAACATGCTGATTAATTTCTGTGTATTTGTGGATTTTCCAATATTCTCCTGTCATTGATTTCTAGTCTCATACAATTATGATCTGAAAAGAATACCTGGTATGATTCCAATCTTCTTAAATTTGTTGACTTGTTTGGTGACCTAACATATGATCTGTTGTGGAAAAGTTCTATGTGCACTTGAGAATAATGTGTATTCTGCTGCTGTTGGACAGAATGTTCTGTATATTTTTGTTAGGTCCATTTGGCCTAAAGTGCAGTTTAGGGCTCATGTTTCCATATTGATTCTCTGTCTGGATGATCTGTCCATGATGAAAGTGGAGCTATTGAAGTCTGCTACTATGATTATATTACAGTCTAGCTCTCCTTTGAGATATATTAATATTTTTTAGTTATATGTAGGTATTCAAATTTTGGGTATATATATTAATAAGTATTTATAATTGTTATAACAAATTGATCTCTATCATTATATTATAATCTTTGTCTCTTTTTACAGTTTTTGACTTAAAGTCTGTTTTATCTCATGTAGATTGAGGTTCTTTTATCCAAAATTCCTGAAACAGAAGTGTTTTCAATTTTTAATTTCTCAGAATATTTGCATTATAGTGTGTTTTGGTTTTTTAGAATTTAGAATTTATTTTGGAATATTTGCATTATGATATGGTTTGACTCTGTGTTCCCACTTAAATCTCATCTTGAATTGTAATCCCCACAATTGCCACATGTCACAGGAGGGACCCAGTGGGAGTGATTGGATCATGGAGGCGGTTTCCCTCATGCTGTTCTCAAGATAATGAGTGAGTTCTCACGAAATCTGATTGTTAAATACGTATTTGACAGTTTCTCCTTCACACACTCACACTGCCTTCTGCTGCCTTGTTAAGATGGTGCCTGCTTCCCCTTCACCTTCCTCCATGGTTGCAAGTTTCCTGAGGCCTCCTATTTGTGCTTCCTGTTAAGCCTGTGTAACTGAGTCAGTTAAACCTCTTTCTTCATAATTACCCTGTCTCCGGTAGTATTCTTTATAATAGTGTGAGAATGGACTAATACACATTGTATTACTTTTTTAGCATCATTAAGCACCAAAATCCAAAATGCTCCAATGAGCAATTCCTTTGAACATGTCAGTACTTAAAATTTTATTAATTTTAGAGTATTTCAGATTTCAGATTTTTGGATTTGGAATACTCAATCTGTATAACTACATCTGCTCTCTTTTGGTTTCCATTTGCATGGAATTTTTTTTCCATCCCTTTACTTTCAGTTTATTTGTGTCCTTATAGGTGAAATGAGTGTCATGTAGGCAGCATATGGTTGGATCTTATTTTTTAATCTATTCAGCCACTGTATGTCTTTTTATTGGAGAATTTAATCCATTTTCCTTCAAGATAATTATTGATAGGTAAGGTTCTAATATTACCATTTTGTTAATTGCTTTCTGGCTGTTTTGTAGACCCTTTGTTCCTTTCTTCCTCTCTTGCTATATTTCTTTGTGATTAAGTAATTTTTTTCTAGTGGGATGCTTTGATTCCTTTTTATTTTTTTGTGTGTCTACTTTAGGCCTTTGCTTTGTGAAGGTGAAGTTCTGTGATGCTTACAAAAAAAAATCTTACAGTTATATCAGGCTATTTTGTGCTGATAACAACTTAACTTTGATTGCATACAATCTCTGCACTTTTACTCCACATCTCCCTGCATTTAAAAATTTTAATGTCACAATGTATATCTTTTGATAGAATATATCCCTTAACAAATTATTGTAGCTATTATTTTAAATGGTTTTGTCTTTTAACCTTCATGCTAAAGATAAGAGATTCATACTTTTATGCTACAGATATATGTGGCCATCATTAAAGTATTTGAATATGCCGAATTTGACTGCGTACTTACTTTAACCAGTGAGTTTTATGTTTTTGTGTTACTAGCTAGCATTGTTTCATCTTGCAGACTCTGTTTAGCATTTCTTATAAGACAGATCTGGGGTTAATGAATTTCCTTAGCTTTTGTTTGTTTGTTAAAGACTTGATATCTCCATTTCTGAAGCACAGCTTTGGTGAATGCAGTATTCTTGGTTTGTCATTTTTTTCTTCAGCACTTTGAATATATTAGCCTACTGTTTCCTGGCCTGTGTGGAACCTGTTGAGAACTTTGCTGCTAGCCTTACTGGAACTCCGTTATATGTGATTTGCTTCTTTTCTCTTTCTGCTTTTAGGATCTTCTCTTTGTTTTTGATTTTTGACAGTCTGACTTTGTTTTGATGTAGTTATGTTTGAACTGAATTTAGTTAGAGACTTTTGACCATCTTGGACCTGAATATTGATATCTTTCCCTAGATTTAGAAAGTTTTCTGTTATTTTCAAAGTAAGTTTTCTACCCATTTTTTTCCTCCTTTGTGGATATTTGCTCTTTTCATGCTGATTCATAAGTCCTATAAGCATTTTTTTTTTTACTCCTTTGATTTTATATTCACAAATAACCTGTCTTGAAGTTCACAGATTATTTCTTCTACATGATCAATTCTGCTTTTGATGCTGTCTATTGCATTTTTTTACCTCATTATTTTTCCAGTTTCAGAAATTCTGTTTGACTTTTAAACAGTTTTAATCCCTCCATTACATTTCTCATTTTGGTCTTTTATTATTTTTCTGATTTTATTGAATTCCTTGTATTTTCTTGAAGTTTAGCAAGCTTCCATCAAATAATTATTTTGATATCTTTGTCAGGCTGTTAATATATCTTTATTTCTATGGGGCCAGCTACTGGGAAAATATTGTCTTTTAATGGTGTTTTATTTTCCCTCTTTGTTTTTTCATAGTTGTCTTACAATAATGTCTGTGCATTTTAAGTAGGAACTGACTTTAATCTCAACAATCATCAGTTCCTCATTCTGTATTACTTGTGCTCCTGAGATTGTGTCTGCTGCATCTTTATGGTGGAAGCACTATTGATGGGGCTTCTGCATCTCTTCCTAGTGGCTCAGTCAGGGATGTTGTATCAGTAGGCTGAAGGGCTCACAGTGGGAGCATTTACACCATATACACTGGCAGATGCTGCCTATCAGTGCTTGATTGTCCAAAGTCAGTGTTAGGCATTTATCAGCACACCGCTAGGATATAAAGAAGTGGAGAAAATAAGAGAAGGTGGCATTTCAAGACCTTTGCCTCTAAAGAACAGAAAAATAAAGAATGGTAATAGAAGGATGAAGTAAGAATGAGAGAAGGCCGGTCAAACAGGAAAGATCTGAATGTGTTTGAAAGCTTCTCCCAAAAGTCTAAAGATACTGGAGAAAGGGTTGATCACTACAGTGAGACGCCCAAAGAGACAGGCCTAGGTGAGTGCTGGTCCTGGGGTAGACACTAGGACAATTCTTCCAGTGTAAGGTGACAGGAGGAATGGGAAGGAGAGGAGTAGGTGAGTGACAGTGTTAGTGAGCAGGCACAGAAGGGACTCTCCTCCAGTGCTTCTATTTCCCTGTGATGCAGGAGGGGAGGTCTTGGGTGTTGGACCCTGAGAAGGCAGTCAGTCAATCACTGTGAGATGTACGAGTAAACCCATGGCTGCCAGGTGTACAGGGGCCATAGCTCAGGATTTGAGGGAGGGAGAGAACATTTGAAATCATGGCAAAGGAGAGCTGAGGCACTGATCTGGGATGCAGAGGTTGCTGTGGCTGAGAGCTACTCCAGTGAGCAACATGTTGGCTTCACAGTGAGCAGACCCATGGGAGAGGGCTCAGCTGTGTCTTCCTAGAGAGGGTAACACCTTTCTCTTATTCCGTAGGTATCCTGACATCCATCTGTGGTGGCTTCATGATGCTTTTGCCTGAAACCAAGGGTACTGCCTTGCCAGAAAAAGTGGATGATGTAGAAAACATGTCAGGCATTGTCCAAAATTCAATGCACTCTAAATAAAAGCAGCATTTTAAACCATTGAGGAAAGGAAGATGTTGAGAAAATTGAATATGCATAGGGAGAAAATAACAATAAATCCTTATCTTACATCATAAGCAAAAATTCAAAGTAAACATAAAACGTTAAGTTAATGTAAAAAACTCCACCAAAGCTAGATAAGAATATGCATTATTTTAAAAATGTGGTTGTGAAGAGGGAAGCATTTCCATGTAAAGTGCTAAGACTCAGAAGTGATCTAAAGGGAGGAACTGATGATGTGGGAAAGTGGAAATTGCTGGGATGTGCAGCAGCAGGGAATTAACAGTGTGGCTTACTCTGCAGAGTGAGGAGGAGTCAGGTCTGTCTAGATGGAATGGCACAGGCAGATTTTCAAGACTGATTACAAAGTGAAACATTGCTGAACAGCATGTTATAGTATTTATAAAAAACTAAAACCAAAGGCAATCCTCTTTCTGAAGCTGGATAGGAAGACGGATGACATACAGATGGTAGACAGGCAGATAACAGGTAGATGGATGATAGACAGATAGATGGATAGATAGACAGATGGTAGATAATGGATAGATTGATGAATAGATAATAGATGATAGATAGGTAATAAAGATAAGTAGACAGAGGAAAAAGAGAGAGATTGAGTTTCAGAGGCAGGTGTTTAAATAGTGTACAAGGAAAGCTAATATCCAGCCAATATATGAACATGAAGAGTTAATTATATCAATAAAAATTCACATTACTCAAGTTCTTTCTAATTTTCTATTTGAAAATTTTCACTAAAAAGAATATGAATATGAGAATGTATAGTAAAAGATATAAAATAATAAGCTATGTCCTCTGGGGACACAAATGGGCTGGGAAGAGGGGTAGGGAAGAGAGGGCCATCACTTTCCTGTCAGAAACTTCTGTACTGTTTGATTTTTTAAAAACTTAGAACATATAGTCTGCGTTGTTTGTGTAATCTTTAAACATGATTTAACAGCTAATTTAAAAAATAAAAAGTAGTCTTCATAATGAACTGGAAAATAAGGATATGGAGCTCTAAATTTTTTTTTAATGTTTCAAAATTACTGAGGAAAATCTTTCTTCCCTTTGATTCTACTCCATTGATGCTGCCTGTTTACACAGTGAGAGTGATGCATTCATTCTTGACCCAATCAGGGGTCAGATTTATAAACTCATCAGGAAAAAAATCGAGAAAGAGGGAGTCCTTTGAGACCAGGGCTCTTCTGCCACTTCAGCTGCATTAAAATTAAACAACTGGGAGAGATTGGTTTTGGCTGGTGAAGGGCAGTAGGGTGGCGCAGAATTGTCCCAATGGAGAGCAAGGAAAATCAATATCCAATTAATACATAAACATGAATTATACCAATAAAATTTAAGTTACAGAAATTCTAATTTTTTCAGTTTATAATTTTTTATAATGAAAAGTTGGATGGATTAATGTAATTATACCTAGTCCCCACACTTGAAAAAAGTCAAGTAGAAGTGTGGTTTACAGTACTACAAATTAAGCACATTGGCTGTGATCTGTGATTATTTACTCAAAACTGCTTCACGCTAAATTACTGAAACCTGTTAGTATATTCCCTTCTAAAACTGCACTGATTTTTTCTATCATTTCTGCTGTTTTTTATTCACATCAGCAGCTCATTTCCAAACATATGTTAATTCAATAGAAATTCATACAGAACTGAAATTCTATAATGCAAACTAACCTCTCTCTAGGGTCTGAAAGCAAGTAAAAAAATGAGCCTGAAGTGGTTTTTGTTACCTTTGAGTTGGGTTTTTATCAGAAGTTGGGTGTGTGTATTTGATCACAACCAGATATGCTATTAAATAATAACAGAAGACCTTCCTCTAACTCATTGCATAATCTTTCATACGGACTTTCTCCTTTCTCCTTTGTTTTTTCAGTCCACATTCCTGTAAATGTGGCAGGAATAAGAAAACTTCAGTTCCCAGCTGTCACCTTTGAGGCCCCTGCCAAAGATGGAGGGCAGGAGCTATCAGGAGCTGATCCTCCTTGCAAAGCTGTACCTTGCAGAGGTGCACGTGTGCATTTCAGCTATGCTGTGCTGCACTGTTGTAATACTGTATAAAGACTTCAATCTATCCAAAGTATTTTTATATAATATTGGATGAGTTCAGATTTGTAGCGCTGTTGAAGTTTCTGGAAACACATCATATGTAGCTGGCTTAAAAAAAGAGCCTGTCAGGTGCACAGCTCTTCCTCTTTTTCTTCTTGAGTTGGAGGAGTGGTCTCTGACTCATTAGGCTAAAGAGAAATAAGAGAAGCCCCCCACCTGATTCTCCTAACAGTTCCTTCAAGAATGCAGGATTTGCAAACCAAGGATTTGGGAAATTTGCACAGAAATGTTCATCAAATCTGATCAATCAAAGGACTTAGCCCCTAATTTAGCATTCTGAAGATTTCAAGGAGGATGAAAATTTGGGAATCCTGTTAATGTGGAGACTGAAGCACAGGCACCTGGGCCACTGGTTGTGACATTCATGTTCTCTGCTCACCTTGGTTTCTGCACGCCTTCGCAGCGTGAACAGGTCAGGAGTCTCTCCCGTCCACCTCCTCTGTAGCATCTGGGGTTCCAGGCATGGTTTAGGCCCCGTTCCAGCAATAAGAAACAATCTGCTCTGCAATATGAGGACTTGGCTCTGTTATTTATAAAATAATGTTGTGGTTCTGAGATGATTTGGGACATTTTTGGCCCTACTTTAGTGAACACCTAGAGCCACAGATTCTCTTCTTTACTAAACAAATCCCATGGATTATGATTTCTGGGTCGTAGGATTTTAAAAGTGAAGGGATATTTTTCATATATATATATATATATATATATATTTTTAATTTTATTTTTAAGTTCAGTTCTGATGGTGCCCGTGGTCAGAAGTGAAAGACATGGACCAGTTCCCATTCAGTCTTGGCACTTTGACTTCTCGTGGGGAAAAGCTTACATTTTAATTTAAAAGAAAGGTCAATTATATCCATGCTTAACAGGATCAGTAGAAGCTTTATAAATGCCTTTATGGAGACTTACAAGGGATTTGATTTTTCTGTTTTGTTATCGCAACTTTTGAAATGTGGAACTTGTGTGCTCTGCTTTGTGTGGTATATTCATTATCTTTTCAGATGCAGTCTATATTTTATGTTGAGTTTTTTAAATAAAATACTTTATGTGGACAGGCAAAATTGGTACCAAAAGGAAACCTTAACAATGAAGAACAACATTTCTGTAAGGAGAACAGGTGAAATATACATGAAGTGTGTGCAAATTGTAAAACGAGCATCTTCATCCTTAGCGTACATCAGAATTGAATAAGAATCATCTATTTGTCACTGAAATAAACACAGCTCTGAGGATTTGAGACTACATTCACCATTTATTCACAGTCACTTGCAGTTTTGCTTTTCTCTGTATTTCTTTGTGGTAAAATGACTGTTGTATTGTTAAATTGTATTTTGAATGGATATTTTGTTTGATAAAATTTTAAATTGTAAAAAGCGTACATTTGTCCTTTCTCTTCCATCTAAACATGTATCACTGCCACAGATCATTCTCCTGTGACAATGTGCAGTAGACTGTTTAAAAACTGGGCAGGCAATTAGCAATGGGAAATAAGTGGTCCACCTTCAATATTTGCTTGTTGTTCATTTACATGCTCCTGGCACCTGTCCTAGACTCACATGTGCCCCAGAATAACATTCAGACTCTCAGCTGGTCTTGCGTTACACGCTCATGGCCCGGTTCACTCCCTGATATACACCTCCCTGCTCTGGGTCCCCTCTGGGCTCAAGTCGACAGTCAACAACAGATTTCATTCCAATAACAGAACCGGTTCTCATGGCTCCCCGTACATGTTGCAGCTTTGAAAATGTTCATCTCAGTGTTAGGAGTAAAGACAGTAAAAATGTGTGTCAAGCCCTCGTTAGCTGATGAGGCAAATGCGTGGACGACTTCCAAGGAATACTCAACTCTCCCGTCTGTGACCTCGCAGCCTTCTCAGTCCTTTGTGTGGCTGTTTCTTATCAAAAACATTCAAACCCCCTCAGTCAGCCCATTTAAAATTGGTGGGGTGAACCAAGAACATGAAAATGTTGAAGACAAAAGCCAAAATGTACTCAAATCAATGTTAAGTAGAGTTTATTTTTAAGAAATGTCATAGCTATGTCATCTTATTACAGAATCCAGCAGTCAGACAATAATAATACAAAAAATGCTGAGGTTTGACGTAGCTGGTAGCTGGGACAGTGTCTTCGTTTGGTTACTGTCAATTATTTCCAGCATGCTGAATCCCTACCCATGTTCCAGCCTCTAGGTGAGTTGATGCTTCACTCTGTCTCCCGTCCAATTAATTATTTCTCATCACTCCTTCAATCCAAGTAACATACCTTGAAACACGAACATAGACACCAGGCTTATTGGGGCGTGCACAACCAAGACCCCAAGAAGTGACTCCTTGTAAAATGTATTTGTCCTTCTCGAAGCAAACCAGAGGCCCTCCACTGTCACCCTATACAGAGGGAAAGAAAAATCCATGTGAGGGTTAAGCTGCCAGCCTTTTAATAAGGGATGCCATCCTCTTATCCACATATACATTTTCCCAGTAATTGAAATCAGAAAGGAACTTGTGCGCATATTACTTGAGCATCTGCAGTGCTTAAGTACTTAGCAAAGTCCATTCAGCAAAACCACACCACTTAGTTTTTCCTGGGGAAAAAAAATCCCTTGTGAATCCTGCATGATCTCTTCCTATGTTGGGGTTTCCTTTAGACTGGGCTAGCCTGGGCATCCTTGTAAAGTGTGTGCAGTTGGTCTCTGTCCTGTGCCCTCTACCTCCTTCCCTACTGGAAAAGTCACCACTTTAGTCCCTAGCCACTAGCACACCCCAGGAGGGCAAATGGCCTGAGGTAGTTACAGACCTTATAATTCCCTTGCTACTGATCTGGAACCCAAGCCCCAAGACCTCCCCTTAGATGATCTGAATATGCGTTCAGGCACAGATCTAGGGAGTTGCTGAGCAACACTTAGACTGGGATCTTTAGTTGACAAATCCTTCTTGAATTTGCCACGTGGGGACTGAAGTCTAAGGGGCTGAGACTGAGACGGGAGGACGCAAGACTAAGTTTGGTCTCTTGATCTTTTCTTACCTGGCAACTGTCAGTGCCTCCTGCCAGATCCCCAGCACAGAGCTCGGTGGATCTGACTCTTCCATTCAGAAGCTCGTAGCGATTGCACACTTTATTCTCAATCACGGGGAGCCGGGCTTCCTTGAGAACGCCAGCCCCAAAGGTACCTGTGTTTAAAAAGATGAAAGAAATGGTTACTGCACCCAAAACATGTTCAGGAGGAAATTCCCGAAGAACAGAGCAGCGGTGCTGGGCCTCCTGTCTGTGCACCCAAAACATGTTCAGGAGGAAATTCCCGAAGAACAGAGCAGTGGTGCTGGGCCTCCTGTCTGTCCAGGAAGCTGCAGAACACAAGGCAGCTCCCAATGCTGCGGGACCCTCCGACCCTGGAGAGAGTCAACATCATATATGTTTCTGTGTTCCCAAGACCTGGGTTTAACAATCTGGGCTGTGTCATGGTGCTTTGGGGTTGGTTATTTACTTTTTGCTTTTAAAATTATAAAGAATCATATTTAAAATGTAGAGTCTGGAAAATGTAATTGCTATTGTTTTATATACTATTTTTCAGACTTTTTATATGTTTCTTATTACATAATATTGCAAAATTTCACCTCTTGATTTTTTTTTTTTACTCAACATTGTATCATGAGTTTTTTTTTTTTTTTTTGTAAGGCCACAATCTTCATAACTAATATGTTAATGGGGAGCTACTGCTTAATGGGCATGAGGTTTCCTTTGGGGATGAGGAGAATGTTCTGGAAATATGGTGATGGTTGCACAACATTGTAAATGTACTAAATGCCACTCAGTGGAAACTTCCAAAATGGTTAAAATAATAAACCTCATGTTTTGTATATTTTATAAAAAACAATAGTCATCATTTACCAAGAATTAACCTTTACGGGCGCAAACTTATGATGTGGTGTATCTCAATCCTCACAACAGTCCTATGAAACAGGTGCTTTCGTCATTCCTGTTCTACAGTTAAGGAAACTG
The DNA here is from genome assembly GCF_001604975.1 of Cebus imitator. NCBI lineage: Eukaryota > Metazoa > Chordata > Mammalia > Primates > Cebidae > Cebus > Cebus imitator. The sequence goes on from NW_016107321.1 coordinate 4,283,387, forward strand.
AGGCTCAAAGATGTTGTGTAGTTGAGCTTGAGCCTGGGTCTGCAGAGTCTCTGCCCAAATGCTCCCTCCTCGTGTGTGTTGGCCCCACTCTTGCTTCCATGGTTCCACATCTTTGTTCATAAAGCTTACTCTTATTCCTTAATATTTTCTGAGCCTAAGTTCCCATAAATCATATAGGCATATTTCTATCTTACAGTCACTGCCAAATTATTCTTTAAAAGGGTATGACAGTGTACCATGCCACTAGAAAATAATCTCTTCACCTCACTTGTATGAGTGTTTAATTTTTAAAATATTAGCTACTCTAATAGGTTGAAATTGTCCCGATTCATTTTCCAATTTACGCTTCTTTGACAGTTAGGGAGAGTGAACATTCTCCTAGTTGTATTTCTGCCTTTGTGAAAAACTGCTTTATTTTCTTTGCCAAATCGAAATAGAATGTCTGCAAAATTGCCAGGAGAAATGCTGTTCTTCTAGATGTATACACCTAGGGATGTCTCAGTGTTTTCACAAATCATTCAGTTTTCCAGTTTTGCAAGCCCAGCTTTCATTAGAATTTTGCAAAAATCTTTGCTTTGTGAGCTTTCATTAGAATTGAAATTCTAATGAAATCTAATGAATTGAAATCCCTCCCTCTGTATAGGCATTAGAATTAGATGGCATAGGCAAGAACTGAGGCACTCTCTCTTACTTCTCCCAAAGGCTTTGACTACACTTAGATCATTGTCTTGGGTTCAGAAAACTGACACTGACTCTGGAGTTTATGTGAGCAGGGCAGAAGAGGCTTGTCCCAGTGCCTTGCTCCAGAGCCCAGCTCCACCCTATCTGGGCAGAGCTTCAGGGAGGAAGCTCCTCTTGACTACCAAGCATCAGGCAGTGGATGCATCCCCTGGACTGTGTAGATGTGTGAGGGAACACCCTTCTCAAAATATTTTGCTGAAAATTAAGTTAGATGTCACTGCTCTGGGATCTGCTCTCTGAGCAAGGCAAACATCCTGATAAGGGGGAAAACCCACCATGAATTGCTGGGAAATTGATGCAGTCTGTGGATAGGTGCTACCTTCCAGTGGTAGATGTAGAGATGTCACCTCTGAGGGCAGGAAGGCCACTGGTGACCTGAGGAGTGAAGCCTTCCCTGATGGGGCCTAGGGGAGACGGCAGCAGGGGAAGTTCAGTGGCAGGATCAGCCCAATGATTGCGGATGACGGCTGACCTGGAAAAACCCCTTGGCCTCAACACCTCCAAACTCTGCGTTTGGAATATCCAAGTCAGGGAACATCTGGAAATGTGAAGGGGAGAGCAGGAGAATTTCAACTTCCTTTTGAGAAGCTGAGAACACCCAGTGATGTAGAAAACTGATGAACAGGCTTGAATTATGTTTTGTGACTCATCCTGGTGGTTGGTGGTGGGACAGAAGAAACAGTGGGCTCTGGGCTCAAGGCCCAGCTACAAACTAGTTATGTGATGTCTATTGATAATGATGGTGGTGGTGGTGGAATGGTGGTGATGATGAGGGTTGTGATGAGGGTGGTGGTGATGGTGGTGGTAATGATAATTGTGCTGGTGGTGAAATGATGGTGACAGTTGTGGTGGGTAGTAATGATCATGGGGATGTTGGTGATGGTGATGGTGAAAGTGATGGTGATAGTAATGGTGATGGTAATGATTATGCTAGTGGCGGTGGTGATCGTGACTATTATGTTGATAGTAGTGGTGATGGTGATGGTGGTGATGATTGTGGTGGTGATGATGGTGGTGGTGATGATAATGGTGATGGTGGTGGAATGCTGGTGATGAATGACAGTGATGATGATGGTGATGGTGGTGATGATGGTGATGTGATGTTGATGGCAGTAATGATGATAGTGGTGGTAATGATAATGCTGATGGTGTTGGAATGGTGATGACAGTGATGGTGGTGGTAATGACAGTAATGATGGTGGTGGTGATGATAGTGATGATGGTGATGATGTTGACGGTGATGATAATGCTGATGGTGGTGGAATGGTGATGACAGTGATGGTGGTGGTAATGACAGTAATGATGGTGGTGGTGATGATAGTGATGATGGTGATGATGTTGACGGTGATGATAATGCTGATGGTGGTGGTAATGATAATTGTCATGGTGGTGCTGATAATGTTGGTGGGGATGATGATGGTAGTTGTGGTTGCAATGTGGATGGTGATGATGATGCATAATCTTAATCCTCACAATGACCTTATATGTTGGTACAGGTTAGAAAGCTGAGGCTAAAAGAGATTAAATAACTGTCCAATGTCACATGGAAGATGGGAGAGCAAGAACTCACACCCAGATCCTTATGATTTTAGCTTCATGCTTTCATCAGTTGAGGAATTGTAGAGGATATGTTTGCTTTCTGGCCGCCCAGCAGCCTATGACTCTATATCCTATGACTGTTGAGGGAACTGCCCTTTCTTCCCTTCTTGATATGAGCATGGTCCTGCATCCACCTCCAGCATGGAGCAGCTGATGCAGGTTGGAGTTGATCAGTGATGGGTTTAGGGGCAGGCTGGTGACTCAAGTTTGACCTCTCAGAGCTGTGAGACTATTGTGCAATGGGGAGAATGGCCTTCCTTATTTCTTTCCTGGCAGAGCCAGAGCTGCCACAGCAACAGCAGTCATGAGAATGTCACCTTTGTGCCCAAGAATAATGCCTACTCCATGGTTGGACAGGGCCTGGGGCCATGATGTGAGCCTGCAGAATTTTTAGCTCACTAAGAATTTCCCTTTTTTGCTTAATCCAACCTAAGCTGGATTTCTGTCACTTGCAAGACAGAGTCATGTTAGATACAACTCTATTTCTTCTTATTATTAGGGTCTGCCATGATGAGTTCTTAGCATCTGCTCGCACTTGATTCACTTTCTTATTGTTTCTCCTCCAACAGCCCTACAGCCCACATTTCAGCTGAGGAAACAATCAATGAGACTTCATGAAATTTTTTTTATTTGACATGGAGTCTCACTCTGTCACCCAGGCTGGAGTACAATGGCACGATCTCAGCTCACTGCAACCTCTGCCTCCCGGGTTCAAGTGATTTTCCTGCTTCAGCCTACTGAGTAATTGGGATTACAGGGGTGCACCACCACGCCTGGCTAATTGTTGTATTTTTAATAGAGACAGGGTTTCACCATGTTGGTCAGGCTGGTCTCAAATTCCTGACTTTGTGATCTGCCTGCTTCAGCCTCCCAAAGTGCTGGGATTATAGGTGTGAGCCACTGCACCCGGCCAGAGAATTCTTGACTTTTCTATGTCCTGACAGCCAGTAAGTGAGAGCCAGGTTTAGACAGTTCAGGTTTGTCTGTACCATCCCACACCTTCTCTGAGCCTCAGGTTTCTCATTTGTAAACTAGGAACAATAATGTCTAATTTATAGAGGGTTGCAGCATTTAAATTTAAAAAAATGCAAAATACTGGGAGCAGCCTGGCCCACCTATATGTGTTCTTCATTTGCCAAGGTTCCTTTTACTTGGCCTTAATGCTCCCAGACTCGGCAGTGCAGAAAGAGGGATCAAGAAATCAAGGAGGCAAAGTTTTTAAATAGTAGGAAAAGCACAGAAAAAGGAAAGCCAACTTTGAAATCTAGACCATTCGTTTTTAACCTTTTTGTTAAACAAACAAACAAACAAAAAACCCACCTTTTTTCCAATGAAAGCTTATGCAAAGGCTGATGCGAAAAATATCACTTGAAAATGCTGGGGTTTTCAATGAGGGGTTAGATCTGAGTGGTACAAAGAGGTAACATGCCTAGTCCATGTCTGTCTGTCTAGTGGCAGAGTCAGAACACATTTCCAGGGCTTCAGACTCCAAATGCCCTCACTAGCACCTCTGAGAAAGTGGAGCAGGGATCTTAAGACAGCCTTAGTGTTTTAGTAGCCAAAGGGGCTAGGCTGATGGATATAATTGTCAGGGCATAATGCAAAGAGAAGAAGGAATCCCTAAAATATATTACAGGTACTGATACCACATCCTGCACAAATGTTCCCTCTTTTGCTCTCAGCCGTCAGCCAATACCAAATACCATCCTAGACTTGGGGCCATGGGATGTGTCTGCCTCTCCCCCAGCTGTAGGTCCCCTGTTTAACACCCTCCTACACACATTAGACATGTGGGTATTTGGGAAGAAGACTAGTTTAACTTTTGTTGTTATTGTTTTACATTATGTTAAGAAAGCCAGTCTGGCTAATTTCACATGAAAAATAATCTAACACTCTTGTGGGCTGGGTGAAAACCTCACTTATCCGGAGCAAGAATATGAATGCTGAAATTACGGATTAAGAGACTCAAAGACAGTTACTGTTTTTTTTTTCTGCATGTTTTAGGTGTTAGGGAAATATATAAATAAAAAATGGATTGTACTCCAAAGCTTCAACCACCAAAAATACCTTGCTAACATACCCTACTATGAAACAAAAGACAAGAAATCAGCTACAAATAAAGACCATGAACAAGACCCTGTAGAAGGGCATAAAAACATCCAAAGAACAAGTCTATTGGCTGTATTCAACCTATACTGCAGTTAAAGGAATATCCACACACAGAGATAAGAAAGAATCAACACAAGAACTCCAATTACTCAAATGGCCAGAGTGTCATATGTCTTCCAAACAACCATACCGGTTTTCTAATGGGTTCTTAACAAGGCTGAGCTGGCTGAAATGACAGAACTGGAATTCAGACTATGGATAGGAATGAAGATCATCAAGATTCAGAAGAATGGCAAAATCCAATCCAAGGAAATTAAGGATCACAATAAAATGATATAGAAGCTGAAAGAAAAAAATCACTGGTATAATAAAGAACCTAATAGATCTGACAGAGCTGAGAATTGAGAAACAACATATAAGAATTTCACAAAGCAATCCAAGTATTAATAGCAGAATAGACCAAGCTGAGGAAAGAATCTTAGAAATGGAAGACTGGCTTTCTGAAATAAGACAGTTGAAAAAAATAAAAAAGAACAAAAAAGAATGAACAAAACCTCCAAGAAATATAGGATTATGCAAAAAGGCCAAATCTACAAATCACTGACATCTCTGATAGGGATGGGGAAAAGGTAAACAATTTAGAAAACATTTTAGGATATTGTCCATGAAAACTTCTTCAACCTTGCTAGAGAGGCCAATGGTCAAATTTAGAAAATACAGAGAGCCCCTGCAAGATTCTACACAAGAAGATCATCTCCAAGACACATAATCTTCAGATTTTCTGAGATCAAAATGAAAGACAGAATCTTAAAAGCACCAAGAGAGAAAGGACAGGTCATCTACAAAGGGAACTCCATCAGCTAACAGGATACCTCTCAGCTGAACTTCTACAAGCTAGATGAGATTAGGGCCTATATTCAATATTCTTAAAAAATGTCCAAACAATATAAATTTCATATCCAGCCAAACTAAGCTTCGTAAACAACAGAGAAATAAGATCCTTTTCAGATAAACAAACGTTGAGTGAGTTGGTTACCACCAAACCTCCCTTACAAGAAATCTTGGAAGGAACACTATAGAAAGGAAAGATGGCTACCAGCCAATACAAAAACACACTTAAATACACAAACCAGTGACAGTATAAAACCACTACACAAGCAAGCCAGTATAACAACACAACAAAAGCATCAAATTCACACATACCAATAGTAACCTTGAATGTAAATGGGCTAAATGCCCAGCTTAAGAGGCACAGAATGACAAGCTGATTAAAAAGCAAGACACAAAGGTATGCTGCCTTCAAGAGATCCATCTCACATGTAATGACACCCATAGGCTCAGAATAAAGGGACTGAGGAGACCCTACCAAGCAAATGGAAATCAGAAGAACAAAGCAGGGGTTGCAATCTTAATTTCAGACAAAACAGATTTAAACCAACAAAAACCAAAAGAGACACAGAAGGGCATTACATAATGGTAAAGGGTTCAATTCAACAAGAAGACCTAACTATCCTACATATATATGCACCCTACACAGGAGTACCCAGCTTTATAAAGAAAGTTCTTAGAGACCTATAAAGAGACTTGGATGCCTACACAGTAATAGTGGGAGACTTCAGTATTCCACTGACAGTATTAGATCATTGAGGCACAAAGTTAACAAAGATATTCAGGACCTGAACTGAACATTGGACCAAATGGATCTGATAGACCTCTGCAGAACTCTCTTTCCCAAAATAAGAATATACATTATTCTCATCACCACATGGTAATACTCTAAAAATCAACCACATAATTGGACATAAAACAATCTTCAGCAACTGCGAAAGAGCAAAGATCATACCAAACACTCTTTCAGACCACAGCACAATGAAACAGAAGTCAAGATTAAGAAAATTACTCAAAGCCATACAATTACATGGAAATCAAATAATATGCTCCTGAATGACTTTTGGGTAAATAATGAAATTATGGCAGAAATCAGGAAGTTTTTTGAACTAATGAGAATGAAGATACAGCTTACCTGAATCTCTTAGACACAGCTAAGGTAGTGTTAAGAGAGAAATTCATAGCACTTAATGCTGACATCAAAAAGAAAGATCTCAAATTAAGAACCTAACATCACAATGGAGAGAATTAGAGAAACAAGAGCAAATCAGTCTCAGAGCTAGCAGATGGCAAGAAATAACCAAAATTAGAGCTGAACTGAAGAAAGTCAAGCTATGAAAATTCACTGGAAAGATCAACAAATCCAGGCGCTGGTTTTTTGAAAACAGTAATAAGATAGGTAGGGTGCTAGCTGGGCTAATAAAGAAAAAAGGGAGAAGACCAAAATAAACACAATTAGAAATGACAAAGGGGATGTTAGCACTGACCCCACAAAAACAAAAATAACTACCAGAAGCTACTACAAACAGCTCTATGCACACAAACTAGAAAACCTAGAAGAGATGAGTAAATTCCTGGACACATACACCCTCCCAAGACTGAACCAGGAAGAAATTGATTCCTTGAACAGACATGAGCTCCAAAATTGAATCAGTAATAAATAGCCTACTAACCAACAACAATCTGGGACCAGACAGATTCACAGCTGAATTCTACCAGACATACGAAGAGGAGTTATGACCATTCCTACTGAAACTATTCAAAAAATTTAAGGAAGAGGGTCTTTTTTCCAATTCATTCTACGAGACCAGCATCATCCTGATACCAAAACCTGGCAGAGACAAAACAATGAAAACATCAGGCCAATGTCCTTGATGAACATTGATGCAAAAATCCTCAACAAAATACTTGCAAACCAAATCCAGCAGCACATAAAAAAGCTAATCCATCATGATCAAGTAGGCTTCATCCCCAGGATGTAAGCCTGGTTCAACATATGTAAATCAATAAATATGATTCATCACATAAATAGAACTAAAGACAAAACCCACATGATTATCTCAATAGATACAGAAAAGGCTTTTGATAAAATTTACCACCCTGCATGTTGAAAACTCTCAATAAACTAGGTACTGAAGGAATATATCTCAAAATAATGAGATAGCTATGGCAGGCCCACAGCCAACATCATACTGAATGGGCAAAAGCTGGAAAAATTACCCTTGAAAACCAGCCCAAGATAAGGACACCCTGTCTCACCACTCCTATTCAATATAGTATTAGAAGCCCTGGTCAGAGCAATCAGGCAAGAGAAAGAAATAAAGGGCATCCAAATAAGAAGAGAGGGAATCAAACTATCCCTGTTTGCAGATGACATGCTTCTAATCTAGAAAACCCCATAGTCCAAGCCCAAAAGCTCCTTCAGCTGATAATTTCAGCAAAGTTTCTGGATACAAAATCAATGTACAAAAAATCATTAGCATCCCTATACACAAACAACAGCCAAGCTGAGAGGCAAATCAGGAACACAGTTCCATTCACAAATGCCACAAAAAGAGTAAAATACACAAGAATACAGCTATCCAGGGAGGTGAAAGATCTCTACAACGAGAATTACAAAACGCTCCTCAAAGAAATCAGAGATGACACAAATGAATGGAAAAACATCCCATGCTCATGGATCGGAAGAATCAATATCATTAAAATGGTCATATTGCCCAAAGTAATTTACAGATTCATTGCTATTCCTATCAAAATGCCAATGACATTCTTCACAGAACTATTAAAAAACTATTTTAAAATTTATATAGAACCAAAAAGGAGCCAGAATAGCCAAGATAATCCTAAACAAAAAGAACAAAGCTGGAGACATCACATTACCTGGCTTCAAACTACACTTCAGGGCTACAGTAACCAAAACAGCATGGTACAGGTAAGAAAAAGAGACACATAGACCAATGAAACAGAATAGAGAGCCCAGAAACAAGACAACGCACCTACAGACATCTGATTTTTGACAGAGCTGACAAAAACAAGCAATGGGAATAGAACTCCATATTCAATAAATGGTGCTGGGGTAACTGACTAGCCATGTGCAGAAGAAAGAAACTGGTCCCCTTTCCTTACACCATACACAAAAATCAACTTGAGATGGATTGAAGACTTAAATGTAAAACCCAAAAGTATAAAAATCCTGGAAGACAACCTAGGCAATACCATCCTGGATACAGGAACGGGTGAAGATTTCATAAAAACACCAAAAGCAATTTCAACAAAGGCAAAAATTGCCAAATGGGATCTAATTAAACTTAAGAGCTTCTGGATGGAAAATGAAACTATCAAGAGAGTAAATGGAAAACCTACAGAATAGGAGAAAATATTGCAAACTATGCACCTGAAAAAGGTCTAATATCCAGCATCTATGAGGAACTTAAACAAATTTACAAGAAGAAACATAATCCCATTAAAAAGTGAACAAGGGACACCAAAAAACACTTTTCTAAAGAAGTCATACGTTCGGCCAACAAGCATATGAAAATAAGCTCAATATCACTGATCGTTAGAGAAATGCAAATCAAAACCACAATGAGAAATCATCTCATACCAGCCAGAATGGCTATTTCTAAAAAGTCAAAAAATAACAGATGCTGGCAAGGTTGCAGAGAAATGGGAACACTTACACACTGTTGGTGGGACTGTAAATTAGTTCAACCACTGTGGAAAGCAGTATGATGATTCTCAAAGAGCTAAAAACAGAGCTAACATTCAACCCAGCAATCTGACTACTGGATATATACCTAGAGGAATAGAAATCATTATACCCAAAAGACATGTGCACATGAAAGTTCATTGCAGCACTAGCCATAGTAGCAAAGACAGACTCACTTATATGCCCATCAGTGACACATCGGATAAAGAAAATGTGGTACATATACACCATGGAACACTATATAGCTATAAAAAAGAATGAGATAATGTCTTTTATAGAAACATGAATGAAGCTGGAGGCTTCATTTAAATTAAATTAAATTAAATTAAATTAAAATTTGATTAAACTAATTTAATAAATTAGTTTATTTAATAAAATGTAAGTTTATTCTTAGAAAACTAACTCAGAAACAGAAAACTAAATACCACATGTTCACACTTATAAGTGGGAGCTCAATGACAACTCCTGGACACAAAGAAAAGAGCAACAGACACTGGGGCCTACTTGAGGGAGAAGAGTGGGATGAGGGAGAGGAGCAGGAAATACTAAGTATTGGGTACTAGGCTTAGTACCTAGCTGACAAAATAATCTGTTTGAAAAACCACTGTTTACCTATACAATAAACTTGCACATGTACCCCTGAATCTAAAATAAAAGTTAAAAAATTATTTAAAATAAAAACGTTCTGAAAACAAAAAGAGAGAGACTAAAAGATGTAGTTTTCCTTCCTTTGATCATGTGCGTTGAAAATTGATTGAGACATAGGTGCCCAACAAAAATCAGGAGTGGGGTGGACCATGTTCACAGATAGGGATTTGTACAGCTTTCTCCAAAATGCTCATTTTGTCACATGGACTGTGGGTCAAAACCAATTCATTATGTGGGTGATGGAATTTATCTCACCTTGGGTTTCTCCCCAGCCAGTGATGAAACATTCGGTCCGGTCAGCAACCACATAATTTGGGGATGGCAGACAAGCTGGGATTACTTTGTCAGTGATGATGGCAGGACTGAAAGAAAAGCATCAGCAGCTGTTTGACTGCTCTGCTGGGAGCTGCAGCACCCACAGCCAGCCATCCCTGCCTTGAGGCCCCAGAGCCCTCTGAGCTGGCACTGCCTTGCTTCACTGACCCAGAACAACACAGAACACAGTTTTTCACCTTCACATTTGTCTAGGGTTGTCTATCAACTACACAGATACAAGGTTTCATTTGAAAGGCATCGGTTGCTTACAAGAAACTGCTGGTGGCCTTCACCTTTGAGAGTAGGGATGACAAAGGTGCACTTCTCATGTATATTCTGTGCACGACTGGAATCTCATGCTGAGTGCGTCCTTTCATATTATTTGAATAGGGCATTGATCAGTGCACAGAATGTCTGACTGAGATGCCACCAAGAGGCTGTAAAATTGCAAATGCGCTGTGTGCCCAGAGCAACTTGCTCCATCCTTGGATCCTCCTCAGTGAATGTTACTACACCATAGTTGTAAGAATCCAGTAAAATGCTAGACATGAAAGAGGATTGGAATAAGCCCCTTGCATGAACAAATTGGTATTGTTTTCAAAGAACATTCATATACTTCAGAGTTCCAGGGACTCTCAAACATTAGAACTCTGCTTTTAGACTTGATTCTACTTTAGTAAGTGCAAGGAGATAAAGGACTGGAAATGTGAAATGTCCTATTCTGATCAAGAATCATCATTTTCACCAACTTTGAAGCAGATATACTTTCTGCCTCTCGCACCAGAAGTTCCAGCCTGTGGTGCAGACATCCTCACTCTACAGGTTCCCTTGTGGAGTACTAAATGCCCTAGACTCTAGGGGTGTGGGGATGTGGGTGGGAACTCTAAACTCAAAATCTATCAGCCTATCAGAGAACGCCTCCAAAACCCAACATTTCCAAATTACCAGTGCAAGCCATCAGAACACCCCAGCTCTCTGAGGACTGTGAGGAGCGGAAACCTTGTATTTGCACATTTGCTGGGATGGTGGGAGGACACTGGGGAGCACCAGGGAGATCAGCTACTATTTACAGAGGCTGAGGAGCAAGAGATACTGAGTATTGGGTACTAGGCTTAGTACCTAGGTGACAAAATAATCTTTGAAAAACCACTGTTTACCTATACGATAAACTTGCACATGTACTCCTGAATCTAAAATAAAAGTTAAAAAATTAATTAATTAAAATAAAATAAAGGCCCTTCTCTCCTTCCTAGAGTGTCAGAGCATCCCAGGACGTCACCCCTTGGTTCACAGACCCAGAGAAGCTGCCTCAGGCTTGCGGCCAGGCCGAGGAGAGCAGCTCATGCCTACCTGTGTCTGCACCAACATCCTGCCTTCCAGAGTCACCGGCATGGTAAGCGCCCTGTGTGCCTTGTCACCTGTCCCAAACCTGCCTCTCCTACAAATAGCTGTTTCTTAGCTTACTCCACTAGCAACTGGCTCCAAACAGCACTAACTTTAAGTGACATAAGCAAATGTATTGCTTTGTTAAAATAATATTAATCTAATTTGCATTTGTATTTGTGATTTTTTTGACATTGTGAAGTCTTTTCATACATTATATATATAAAGATAGATATATATATATAGGTATCTCTCTCTGTATATATATATATATAAAGAGTAAGACTACATATATACATATATGTGTGTATATATATATACACTATATATATGTGTGTGTGTGTATATATATAGTATATATATTATATATATAGTGTGTGTGTATATATATACTGTATATATACTATATATATATATATGTAGTCTTACTCTATTGCCCAGGCTGGAATGAAGTGACATGATCATAGCTCACTGCAGCCTCAAACTCCAGGACTCAAGTGATCCTCCTGCCTCAACCTCCCAAGTAACTGGGATTTTAGCTGTCCATACCAGACCCAGCTTGATGTTGTGGTTTTTCAAGTGCTTTGAAATGAATACACAATCTCACTTGATTCTCTCCATCATGTTATTATGAAAGGAGAATTGTCAGCCTGGGATAACTGAATCTTTCTCTGACCATGAATGCATATGAACTGGGAAACATTAAGTGAGTTTTAGGGGTAACAGAGTACTTTATATTTCAACTCTTTTTCCACATGAGGAAACAGTTTTGCTGCCTTCCTCAAGAGCACAGCTAGCATGTGGCAGGGCTGGGGTTGAAGATTGCTGCTGTCTCCAAAGCCCTTGAGCCTTTCTTGTCACAGACAGCCCCTCCCCATGCATGCAGTGGTCATGGCTCATAAAATCCAGACATAAAACAAGTATCTTCACCAGCGTGGGGTGAAGACCACAGGTGAGTGAGTACCTGCTTAGCTTCAGCAAGGCAATATCTGCTCGTGTGGGCTCCGAGAACAGCTTAGACACTTCTATTTCCTGAACATGGGATTCGAGATTCACTTCTTGGTGTGCACCCAGGATGACCTTGTAGAAGGAAGGCCTTGAGGACCTAGAAAAGATGAGCACGTCAAGAGCAAAATATGGTCCAGCCCCTTCAGGTACCCTCTGTGCCATGAACTTAGCACTGTCTCCCTGACACCCTCGGCCACCCAGGATCAGTGACTTCTGAGTGGCAAGAAGCAAAATTCATGATTTGCCTGAAACAGGCAGTTAAGGAATGTTCTCAGGCTGTTTGGTCAGAGACTGATGCCTGTGGTAGGGAACGGCTCTGTCCTGCGGTTTAGTCAGGCCCACAACATCATCTGCACTGAGTCTTTCCTCTGCACTTTCTTGCTAGAAACAATTCCCTTCTCTCTTATCCAATTGTCCTGGCAATTCTGCCTCAGGCTTGTGCGAATGCATTCCCTAGTCCCTAGTGTCAATGCCAGCAAAGGAAGGGAGGGAGAGAGAGAGAGAGAGGAAAGGAGGAAGGGAGGAAAAGAGGGAGGGAAAAAGCATTTAAATGGGGAGGAAGGCAGCAAATCACACTGCCACGTGTGTTCCTATGCAACAATTTTGCATGTTCTTCACATGTACCCCAAAACCTAAAATGCAATAAAATAAATAAATGGAAAAAAAAAAAAAAGACAAGACCTCATGTCCCCTAAACATACTTCTCCAAGCAGTGGGCAGCAGTCAACACCCACTCTGAGGATACCAAGGTGCCTCCACAGAAGTGCTTTCCAAACCTAGAAAGAGGATTTAGTTCAAATTTTAGTTAAATTGATACTTGGTTCTGCTCCATTGTACAGAAAGACATGTTCACACAATTTTGATCATGTTCATATTCCCAAACATCAGGATGGTAGTAACTTTGACCTGTGCTCCAGTAATGAGATTTTTCAGAAGGGCCCATCTATGCCACTTTTTCCGATGCCTGAGGCAGGCACAGGCATAGTGTGTCCACAGGATAGCAAAGGTAAGTGATTTCAGAATGAAGGTCTACAGCCATGGCTTTCACCACGCAGCCTGGGACTCCAATAGAAGTGATCAGCCGAAGACTTTCCCCTGAGGTCTCTTTCATTTTTATGACAAGATCTGTGCAAGGTCTGAAGAATCACTCTTCAAGGAGCCAGATGTGCTCCTGAATAACAGTAACTCATGAGAGTCTTCTGGTCTTTCCTGAGAAACTTTACTTTTGGGGGATGAATCACTTACTTTCTAGGACTGCATAGGCAGTGGATAGCTCAGAATAATGGCGTGAGCCACTCGGAACCAGATTGTAATGAAGAGGAGTACAGATAGGAAGTGCACGATGGCAGCATGCTGATAAGTCAGTGAGGACGTAGACCACCACCCAGTTTAGGAAAGAATGAATCTGAAATATGTGAAAGGTGAAAGGTCTGTAGAGCAAGGAGTTTCTAAACGATAAAAAGAAAAATAAACAAAAACAGCAGAGTGAAATACAGTGTGATCAGGCTTATCAATGGCATTTTATAAACTTACAAACGGAAGTCTCTTTATCAATGACATTTCATAAACTTACAAAAGGAAGTCTCTTTAGAGGAAAACAGCAATTGAGCACAGGCACCCTGACGTAGAAATGAGAGGAGGAAGCAAAACAGGCAGGTGGATGGGCCTGTTTCCTATGGGTGCTTCCTGAGAGATACCCAAGAAAACTGAACTTACGAAAGGCATATTACACTGAAACAACACCCAAAATATTCAGGTTCTGTGGGATCGGACTGATCACTCTGAATTTATCGGGATCATGACCTATAATTTTTTGATGTTTGTGAATGGATGAGTAGCCTCTGCATTGAATTCAATGATCCACAAAAGTGTCAAAAGAAAAAGAATCTGTGCCTGTGATAGACTGTAGATAATTTTGTCCTTGCTCTCCCAATCCACAAAGTGTCACATATCTAAAAACTTCTGTTTCTTTTCATTTGACAATGAGACAATAGAAACCCTCAGAGCATTTTTAGTATTTTCCAGCAATATCGGGACGTGGTGTAAATCACTGTGCCTGCCTATTTTGATGGAGCTGCCCAGATCAAGAAAAAGATTCTAATTTTGGCCATTTTCACAGTAGAGAACCTATGAAAATATATACATATATTAATTTTTGTAGCTTTTTTCTTCCTTCAGAAAACTTAGAGGCAGGTACTGATGCATCAGCTGTGTGAGTTCTGTGTAAACGTAGAAGGGTTTTGTGGGACTTACGTGGAAGGACAGTATAGATGGTTTCTGGGCCTGTTCTTACCTTGTTCTAAGACTGACTTGCCAGGGCCAGGAATGCGCGTGAGCCACACACCCCCCTACAACCCTTCCAGGACACTTCTTCGGCTCTACTTGAGGCTTCCCACAATCAAATGAAGCGGACACTGTGGCACAAGGTGGGAAAGAAATCCCATTTGAGTCAAGGTAGCAATTTTGTGGTGTAATTCAAGACATTCCAAGCACTGAGTTTTTGACATCTCAAAGGCCAAACTAAATAGTAAAATCATAAGCATGTTTTGGAACATTTTCTCTAAGTTTCAAAAGTGGTAGTAGACAACACAGAACCCTCTCTTTTCATGGAAATATAACCACTTTGTAATTATTTTGTTAGAGAAGTGATCAAACAAATTGATATAGTTTGGCATTAGAATGACATTGTTTTCTGAGAGGACCTTGATTGGCACAAACGGTGATGTGTCATTGTTACTCTGACTCCATGCAGTATGTTTAGAACATGATGCCATCCTTCCCATCATCACATCATCATCACCATCGCCATCTAAACCATGTAAAGTTGACTGAAAACCATAATTGTCATCCCTGCTGAAAGGCGTGAAGGCTTCTTTTTCCATGTGAGTCTCTGTGTGTGCACGTGTGTGGGTGTGTGTATGTGACTGTATGTAACGAGGATAACTGTCCTATGTTGAAATGTTGCCTTCTTTCAGCCAGCTTCAGGACAGCTCCTCTGGGGAACCTCCCATGGCTATCCTACTGCCGTGGGGGTGATTTTCACACACGTGCCTTTATGCTTCTTTTACCTCCTCCCTGCCTTCTCTCTGCAGCCAGCCCACAAGGTCTCTGGAGGTAGGGACAGTGTCCCATCTTTGGTAGCACCCACCAGTGCCTACAGCAGTGCAAGGGCTGCAGAGGGTGCTCAAAAATGCTTCTCTCTTGTCTCCAGCCCTTCAAGGTCTTGAATAATATAAACATTAATATAGTTAATAATTATTCATATAATTATTAATAACAACTACAAGACGAAATTCCTTCCCAACTAACCAGAGATTCTATGCTCTGGTGAATCTGGAACCTGAGTTTTCTAAATAACTTTCCATTTGCCATGGGCTGTTCTGAGAATCTTTGGAAGTCTTTTTAAAAAAGAAGCATGGCATAGAATGAAATCTTCTTCTCTAGTGCTGAGCTCAATTTCTGCTAGTATGCCTTACATACAGTAGACATGCATCATTGTACTAAAAGAGTTATGGTACCCTGCTCCTACTATTCAAAACAAAACTGAACGTTTCTATTTATTTTTACTTATTATTATTTATGTGGTAGATGTTGGTGGAAAGGAAATAGTTATTAAAATCATTCACCACCAAAAGCTCTAGCTTTCTTAAGCAGGAGTCAAACCTGAATATCCCACCAACCACATCCTTCTGCAGGAAATAGTCCTCAGCATTTCCAAGTGTCTGATGGAAACCCTTCTCACCAAGGTTGGGACTAACCTGACCTGTCTCACATAAAGGCAAGGTGGGGGACCTCACAGTGCACTGGGAAAACTCTTGTTCCCATTTTCCCTTCTTTCTCCAATCTCTAAGGACCTGATTCTCGTACATCCTCAATGTAGGTGAGGACACAAGAATTGCAGCTGGGAAGCTACTGTACTTCCCTTCTATGGGTGTCAAAGGTGCATGAGCCCCAGGTATGGTAGTGGGGTCTGAGGCAGGAAAGTCAGCCTGGGCTCAACTTCAAGGCAGCCTGTCAAGGACAGAGAGCCCCGGCAGTGAGAGGCAGTGGCATGTACCAGACAGGGCTGGCACTGACCCCATTGAGGGACTTTGAAGTAGAGAGGCCACCAAGATGCTTCTGCAGAACAGGCAAAAGCACCCACTAGAGGAAAAAGTCAGCTATCAACTCACACTAAATCCAGAAGCCACAATGCCACATTACAATAATACTGGCCAAGCAGAATCTTTCCTATCATCCTAATCCCTCCTTCCTCCCTCTTGTTCACCCAGGAGTGGCCCAAATGCAAAGCTGGGCAGTGTGGCTCCCATAATCTTCATCACTGCCCTGTACCACCTCCCCATCACTGCCTTGTACTACCTCCCCACACAATCTTGGGATGGTGGTCTTCAGTGGATAGGAGGCCAAGCTCCTTCCCCCAGCTCAAGGTCCCTCCACATGGCAGACCAAACCACAAACAGTCAAATTATGCAAAGGAAAAATCCAGGGTGGTTTTCTGTAACTAGGACTGAAAAATTGGTCAGTGGAGTGTTAAATATGGGACAATTCCAAGTAGCTTTTTTTTTTTTCCAGGAATACCCATGGATTTGTTATTTCAACTGTTTAAGAACTAATGTCAACTCCCTTTCCCCTGATCCAAGCCTCATATTCCCAACAAGAGTCTCAGAGCAATAAGCAGTCTCTAAGCTATGTCCCTAATGTGACTTGTGAGTAGTAAACTTATGAGAAAGGCCATCTGGGACTACAGAGCTGCACTACCCTTCCCTGAATTCCTAGGATGGCCATCTGTAGGTTTAAAATGTGCATTACATGCTTAGCTGTTTCCTGCTCTTCCTATTTTCTATCTTGCTTCTCAGCTGCAGAAGGGGAAAGTTTTTCATCTGACTGACTCTAAATTTGCTTTTCACGCATCCTACGCTAGTCATGGCAGCATTCAGTGGGACCATCCTGGGGCTGATGATTACCTCTAGGCTTGCTCTTTGGGAATTTTACATTTATTTATGCGTGTGTGGGGTGATGGGTGTGTTCCGTAACAAATGTGGCCAATAGTAGAGCAGGTTCAAGATGACCATGACGAAGAGCGGGGTCTGGTGGAGGGGTCAGCCATCTCCTTCCCAGAAGCACTGTGCTAAGAAGCCCTTTTCTTTCTTTGTTGCAAATCCATATTAAGGAAGCAGTTTCCTTACCAAAAAGAAGGCAACCTACCACACTGAGGAATATCACAGTAGTCGAAAAGTTTTCTTGGATTTGTTGTGTAGCACCAGGGACCGCCGACGTCACCATCAGGGTTACGGCAGTACTGAAAACAAGGAGGCATGTAAGGTCCAGCTTATGTACGGCAGGAGAGGGAGAAGGTGTTCTGAGGCTCATGCCTTTCACATCTAATGTCTATCCTTAGAAGACATAAGGCAGCCCTTCCTTCTCCCTCCTTCCCTCTCTCCTTCTCTCCCTCCCTCCCTCCTTCCTTTCTTCCTTCTTTCTTTTTGTTCTGAGATGGAGTCTCACTCTTGTCACCTAGGCTGGAGTGCAGTGGCACGATCTCAGCTCACTGCAACCTCCACCTGCTGGATTCAAGAGATTCTCCTGCTTCAGTCTCCCAAGTAGCTGGGACTACAGGCATGAACCACAATGCCTGGCTAATTTTTTTTTTTTTTTTTGTATTTTTAGTAGAGATGAGGTTTCACAATTTTGGCTAGGCTAGTCTCGAATTCCTGACCTCAGGTGATCTGTTCACCTCAGCCTCCCAAAGTGTAGGGATTATAGGCGTGAGCCACCATGCCTGGCCTCCTCTTTTCTTTTATCTTTCTTATTTTTATTATATTTTTTGGCAAAGTTATTTTTGAATGCCCTAAAGCCATCAGTCCTTTGCCCCTGTTCAAAAGGAGCTATGAGGCCTAAACAGGGAGTGATGACCCTGAGGGGTCTTTGGAGAATGAGTCTCCCTTTCAGGAGCCTGAGCCAGTGGAGGTCTTAGAGCCTCAGCACCAAAGGACAGTGGGACATCATTGATGTGCCTTGTCCCTGGAGGGCTCAGTGCTCTCCTACCCGATGAAGCCTGTTTGATGTTGATTCAGAAACGTTTATTTCCATGCATTGTGCACCCTCCATGGGGCAAGACACAGAAAGGCAGTATTGTCCTTCTCTTCATGTGATGCTGTGATAGAATAAGAAATGTATATTTGATCTCTGCCCCACAGTTCCTGACACAGAGCTCCTAAATCCCTCAGGGGTTCCTGAGTGTTGGGAGCATCTTTTGTTTGAATGAAGCAATTCTTGGTGGGTTCCTGGATAGTCTTAGGATGTGGCTGGTTGCCAAGGGAACCAACCATGTGATTTGAGAGTTGCCTGTTCAGCCCCACCCTCCAACCTCCAGGGAGGAAAGAGGAGCTGAAGGTGAGCTGATCATCAATGGCCAATCGTGTATTCAACTGTGCCTCTGTAATGAAGCCTCCATAAAAACCCAACAAGACTGCACTTAGAGAGCTTCTGGGCTGCTGAACACTTGGGGTCCGGGAGCTGGTGCACTGGAGAGGGCGTGGAAGCTCTGAGCCCTTTCCCACGTGCCTTGCCCTGTGCATCTCTTCCGTCTGGCTGTTCATGGGATCCTTTGTAATATCTTTTATAATAAATGGGTAAATAAAAGCAACATGTTCCCCTGAGTTCTGTGAGCCACTCCAGCAGTTTAATGAAACCCAGTGAGGGTATGCAGAAAAACAGATTTTTATTCAGTCAGGCAGAAGTACAGGTCACAGCCTGGAACTTGGGATTGGCATCTGGAGTGGGATGGTCTTGTGGAACTGAGCCTTAACTTGTGGGATCTGACCTTGTCTCCAGATAGTGTGTCAGGATTGGGTTACATTGCAGGACACCTGGCTGGTATCTGCAGGAGATTCGCTTGGGGTGTGAGGAGAAATCCCCCCACATCTGGTGTCAGAGTGTTATGTTGCGTGGTGTGAGTGGGAGAACACAGACACTTTAGTTTTTCCTCGATCTCAGTCTTTCCTACACAGAGGCCGCCTCAGAGAATGCGTGAGACTAGGGGAAGTCCTCTGTGCCCTGATGGCCCATCCAAATCTTTTCTAGAAAAATCGGACTTAAACATCATAAAGGGCATCTTTGATCACTGGAACCTCACATACAAACACTAGAAACTAGAAACAGTGCCCAATAATGGAAACTTTAAAGAAATGTCATGAAAGGGAAGAGGCCTGAGAACCCTCACATGTGTGGAGGTTTGCTGGCCTGTGCTGCTTGTACTTTTCATACTAAGGCCAATTATATTCTAGCTTAGCCCCCTGAAGCCTTTCCGAAATTTTCTTCTGCCCCTCTCCCCCACTAGCAAAAAAGAGCAGTCCAAACAGATTTTCTGTAATATAGAACCAATTCTGTTTGCAAAGATTGGTGAACAAAAGGCAAAAGAGTCCAAATCAAAGTGGCTTACATTTTTTTCCAGACCTGCCCGTGGATTTGTTTCTGGAGTGAAACTGTTGTGTTTATGGGGCTCCTGGGCAGCCCATTCTTGGCATGGAGTTCCAGTAACAGTGGTTGCCTTCTTGCCTCGGTATTTTTTCCCATCCCCAAATATACAATCTGTAGGGGAAAAATGGATGATTATAAACAGCCGTGTAGACCCAGGATTATATGGAATCAATGCAGTCGTGTCAGGTTTCTCTAGGATGACAGAATAAAGGGCCACATTCCTCAGAAACTGCAATGCTGAAGACTGCAATGAACACTGTCTACTTTAAGAAATTACTGGAGACGCTTATTGGCTTGGAAATAATCATACATTTGGCAGCATGTTAGAATAGGAATTTGGACTGGGCCGCTGAGATAACCCGTTTTAGAACAAGGTGAGTGGTTAAGCTGAGCGCCTGTCCTAAAGACACGCCCACTCACATTGTGCCAAAAGTCACACCTCTGACTCCCTGAGAGAGTACACTGAGGCTTCCTTCCACATGGCAGACCCTTAAAAAACAATTTCCCGTGCAGCATGGAAGGCTTCCACATCAGTGAGATTTCCCATGGCTTTTCATCCTAGTGTCCAAGTGTGTAGGTGTCTGGCCACAGATTTCTTACCTTGCTCAGAAGGAGTCTCTACATTTGGAACTTGGGCAACAGACGGAGGTACCACAACACTCCCTTCTGTTTCTGAGCATTTTTTCAGGTTGCAGTACTCCCACCTGACCGTGGGGTCTGTGGTAAAACACCAAGGGCTTTTATCGGCGTCTGGATTCCTGCAGTAGTTCATTGTCAGGTCACTGTAAATTCCAAAACAATACAGGTCACAAGACTTGGGAGAAGATTCAAGGGCACCCAGCACCCTCTACAGCTTGTTTTAACAAAGCGTTAACAAGTGGCTTTGAAATATTACCATTATAGGTACAATAATGTTGTCACAAGCACAGCTGGTCCTCAACTTTAAAGAACTGTGTACATTTCACAGACAGATTTTAATTTAAGTTTTAAAAATCAAAAGTAGTATATGCTCCATATAAGAACTCAGATCATACATAAATGTGTAAATGAAAGCATCAGAATATCCTCCTTCCACCTTCTGCCAAATACATTTCTCAGGAATAACGGGTACAGATTTTGAAGTGTATGTTTTATATTTTTATGCCCATAAAATATATTTCTAACTGTCCAGCTCTCTGTATTTCTCTCTATAGGACTATATTGTAACATGTGCATTGGAACTAAAATATATTTCTCCAAGGAGGAAATGACATCCAAGATGACATCATTCCTACGCCAGTCACCTTACTCTAAGAACTCATAGTATAACTAACAGGATCTTCTTTTACCGTGAAAAACAACCATGACAATAGTGTTACTGTCAATACCATGTCAGGTGTGTCAAGTGGGTTTGTTTCTGCAAGAATTATCAAAGTTGCCCTGAAAAACTAGCTCCCCGGCAGGATGCCATTTCTCTAGGATGGATTCATGGGTGGGACCACCTCTCCTGCTCGCGGTCCATCCTCTGCTTGCTGCAGCCGTTCCGGGACTGAGGGACTGGGGGATACGATGAAAGAATAGTGGGACTCAAGGCATAAAGAGAGACGGCTGGCTACACTATGGGTTCTGAAAAGGTTGGGCAGCTACGGAGGAGTCAGAAAACAATGGAGTAAGAGGCAAAGCAGGTGAGGACCCTGGGCTGGGGGCATCTTGGAGAATGCACTTCCCCTTGTGCCTCCAAAGAGTGTTGCTCCAACCTCTCAGAATCCTCACATTCATGACCCATGGCTGCCTGTGAAAACAGGACATGTATCATGGACCATGGGAATGCAACACTGCCTCTCTAGTGACTCTACACGTGTGACCTAGATTCAAGCCCAGGCACCCCATTTGAGGAAATTCGTTGTCCAAGCAGCTGGATGTGTCAAAAGGCTGAGTATTTGAAACAAACTTCCAGTCTTTTCAGTTGAGGTATACGTTCACATAGAGTGAAATGCACAGATCTTAAATGTTGTTTGGTGAGTTTTGATGCTCACCCATACTTGTGTAACCCACACTCCCATATGTTACAGAACACTTCCATTACTCTAGAAACGCCCTTGTGTCACTGCTCATTCAGTTCCTGCTACCCTCTTCCCACTGCCAGAGGGAAATACTATTGATTTCCTTCACCAAAAGTTAGTTTTGCCTCTCCTCAAACCTGATATAAATGAAGTCATGCAGAATACACACTTTTGTGTCTTCCCTCTTTCCTTGATCTAATATTTTCGAGTTTCATCCATCCTATTTGAGAGTGTCAGTTGCTTCTTCATTTTAATTGCTTAATATTATTCTATTATACGAATAGATTACAAATTATTGATTTATTTTCTCACTGACATTGTAGTTGTTTAAAGTTTGGGGTTACACTAACTAGAGCTACTGTGAGTATTCTTGTAGATCTCTTTGTGGACTTCTGTTTTCATTTCCATGGGGTAAATATTCAGGAATAGAATTGCAGTTTTGTGGGGTAGACGCATATTTATTTAACTTTATGAAAAACCAGCAGACTGATTTCCAAAGTGGTTGTGCCATTTTGTACTTTAAGCAGCATATGAGAGGATTGCACATCCTCGTTCCACATCAGTGACACCACTTATCGTTATGTCTTCTTAATGATATCCACGCCCATTTAGTGTTGGTGACATCTCGTGATGGTTATAATTCTTATTTCTTTAATGGTGAAGATGTTGACCATTTTTTCAGGTGCTTATTGTCCATCTCTCCATCGTTCCCCGAGAAATTCCCTATTTAGTTCTGTTGCCCATTTTATTTAGGTTGCTTGTCCTCTGATTAGTGAGGGGAAGAAATGTTTATACTGTAGATATTAGCCATTTGTCAGAGATATGGATTGAGAGTATTTTTCTTCCAGTCTGTTACTTACCTATTGATTTCTTAACAATGACTTTTGAGGAACATAATTTTCATTTTATGAAATCCCAAATTATAATTTATTTTCTTTGAGAGCTAGTGTTTTCTGGGTCCTGCCTGAAAAAAATTTTGCCTTTCTCAAGTTTGTGAAATATTATATATTTTCCTGGAATTGTTATATTTCAGCTTAAGTTTTAGCTCTTACATTTAGATCTAGGAGCTTCTGTACGTTAATTTGGGATGGAAAGTAGAAGCCAAAATTTGTTTTTATTTTTGTTTTCTAGATGGGTATCCAACTGTTTCACAATTATTTTGGAAAAAATGTTTTTCCCTATTGAATTGCCTTGTCATCTACATAGAAACTAAAGTGACCAGGTATCTGTGGATCTGTTGCTGGACCATCCATTTCTATATCTGTATGCCTTTTTTCCCCCCAATACCACATATCTTGATTACTATACTTTTATAAGTCTTTACCTCTAAGTAAGTCCTCCAACCTTTTTCTTCTCTTTAAATATTGTCCTGGTGATTCTAGCATATACATTTTGTCACATTTTTCAAAGAAAGACTGCTGGAATTCTGCTTGGGTATGGGCGGAATCCAAAGATCAGTTTGGTGAGAAATGATATTGACTCTTAAAATATAAGCATGATATATATTTATTTAGATCTTTTAATTTCTCCTTAACAATGTTTTTTAGTATACAGTGTATCGTTCTTGTGCATATTGGGTTAAATATATCACTAAATATTTTGTGGTTTTCATACTATTGTCAGTGATATCGCTCTGACATTTTTATTTTCCAATTGGTCATTGCAAGTGTATAGAAATACAACTACTTTTTTGTATATTGACCATGTATATACTTAAATGTTCTTCAATCTTGCAAAATTTAATTATTATTAGTCTTTAGGACTCTCTGCATCCATTAATTAAGGTTTCTGTGAATACAGGCAGTTTTACATCTTTGTTTACAAACTTTAGGCTCTTTCTTTTCTTCCTTTTTTCTCTCTTTTTGTTTTTGCTTTCAGGTCTTATGGCAATGGCTGTGACCAATGTAGTAAAATGTTGACTAGATGTACTGAGAGCAAACATATTTTTCTTATTTCCAATTTTAGAGAAAAAACATTAATCTTTCACCATTAAGTTGATGTTATCTGGAGGTCTTTTGTAGATGTCCTTGATCAAGTTTAAAGAAGTTCCAGTCTATTCATAGTTTTCTGAGACATTTTATCATGGATGAATGTTAAATTTTGTCACATTTTCTTCTCCATCTATTGACATAATCACATGACTTATCACTTTCATTCTGTTAACATGTTGGATTATATGAATTGTTTTGTAAATGTTAAGCCAACCTTTCATTCTTGAAGAGAAGCTTCAGTTGTTTGGGATGGTCATCATTTTAATGATTAAAATTTTGTTACATTTTTTATGTTTATGTTCACAACACATAACGTGCTATAGTTTCTCGCAATATCCTTGTTTTTTTTTTTACAACTGGATGTTTTTGTTTTCTCATCAGTTGAGTTGAGAAGTGTTCCCTTCTCCTCTATTTTCTGTAACAGATCATGAAGAATTAGATTTATTTTTTTTAAAATAATAAAATTCTTACTGAAGCCAACTGGGCTTAGAGTTTTCTCTGTGAGAAGTTTATTGATTTAATCATATATTAACATATTAAAGATTATATACACATGTTGTCTTTAGAGATATCAGATTGGTTAGAAATTCAGTTTATTCAGTGCCCAATTTGCTTATTTGTTTTTTTCTAAGGAATTAGTCCATATTATCTAGGATATTGAATTTGTTGACATAAAGTTGCCCTTGATATTTGTTTATTAGCTTTAATATGTAAAGGATCCTATAGCAATGCTCCTCCCCTCTTTTAGTCCTAATGTTGATGGTTGTGCTCCCCCCTTTGTCATCAGTTTAGGCAGAGCTTTATCAATCATGTAGATCTTTCAAAAGAAACAACTTTCTGTTTCACGGATTTACTCAATTGTTTGTCTATATTCTTACACACTGGATTTCACTGATTTTCATTCTTTCTTTCCTTCCATTTACCTTGGGTCTTACTCGCTTCTCCTTTTCTAGATTTTTAAGTTATCTTAGATCAACAATTCTCGGAGTTTTTGGTCTTAGGACCCCTTTAACTCTTAAAAAGTATTGGGGATCCTAAAGAGCTTTCATTTTGTAATATATGCTATGAATATTTATTGCATCCCAAACTGAGAATGTTTTTAAACATAAGAGACAATCACACATTTTATTAGCCACCAGAGAGATAATGTGATCAAACATTATGTAGCCTCTGGGAAACTCCACTGTATGCTTGTCAGAAAATAAAAGTGAAATGGCAAATAAAATCTTTTTTTAAATAAAAAATGTTTTAACCTCATAGACTATCTCTGAAGGGATCTCGAGAGACCTCAGGTTTCTCCAGACCATATTTTGAGAAATATTGTCTTAAGTCATTGATTTTTAAATGTTTCTGTTTTCTGCTAAAAACATTAAAAGTTATAAAAGCCTAAAAACATTCGCTGCATCATGCAAGGTTTGATCTACTATATTTTTACTATTATTCAGTTCAAAACTTTGCTAAATTTTTTGGTGATTTCTTCTTTGACTTTTGAAGTATTTGGAAATGTTTCATTTTCAAATATTTGATAACTTCCCCAATTTTTTGTTATTTATATCTCATTTAATTCTGTTTTGCTCAGAAAACATTTAATTCTTTTAAATCTATTGAGACTTGCTGTAAGGCCACACATATGGTATGGTGAATGCTCCATACATACTTGAATGTGTATTCTGCAGTTTGGCATAGTGTTAAATATTTTGACACTTTCCTTTAAAATGTATATATTTCTGAATTTTTGCATATTTTTTCTATTGTATTTTGTTTGGGAAGATGTATAACCATACGGAGAGAGACATTAGGATATCTCCAACTCTAATTTTGGTCTTATCTGTTTGTCTCTTTAGTTCTGTCAGTTTTTGCTTCATATACTAGAAGGGCTCTTATAAGGGTGCAACCCATTTAGCATTGTTAAGTCCTGAGGAATAAACCCTTTTTACTTAAGAAATAACTTTTTCATCTTGGTATTATTTCTTGTAGATTACTTTAGGATTAACATTACCACTTCAGCTTTCTTCTGATTCTTGTTTTCATGGTATATCATTTTCCACACTTGATTTTTGAACTAGCTCTTTACAATTAAAGAGCATGTGTGGTAAAAAAAAAAAAAAAAAAAACCAAAAACATAATTGAACTTTGATTTTTATTCAGCTTAACAATCTCTGCCTTTTATTTACAATGTTTAATCCCTTTATATTTAATATACTTAGGAGTGGTTCAGTTTAAGTCTACCATAATGCTATGTATTTTCTCTCTTTGCCATATCTTCTTCATTCTTTCTTTTTTTTCCTTTTTTTCCTTCTTTTGGATAAATGGAATATTCCTATTTTTATCTATTCCTCTAAGTTTAAATTTTTTCAGTTTCTCTAGGATTTACAATAACCCTCTTTAACTTACCACCTTCAACCATGTGTTTATATTATATAACTTCATGGATAGTGTTTTCTTACAACAGTATACTTCCATTTATCTCCTATATTATTTATGTGACTATTTTAACATTTTTACTTTTACATATGTTAAATTAAAAATACATTGCTATGATTTTTCTTCAAGTAGTCAATTATTATCTTTTTTTTTTTTTTTTTNTTTTTGAGATGGAGTCTTGCTCTGTCACCCAGGCTGGAGTGCAATGGCACCATCTTGGCTCACTGCAACCTCTGCTTCCCAGGTTCAAGTGATTCTCCTGCTTCATTCTCCTGAGTAGCTGGGATTACAGGTGCATGCCACCGCCACCGTGCCTGGCTAATTTTTGTATTTTTAGTAGAGATGGGGTTTTACCATGTTGAGCAGGCTGGCTTCAAACTCCTGACCTCGTGATCCACCCACCTCAGCCTCCCATCAATTATCTTTTAAAGAAATTAAGGCATTAAATATAAGTCTTTTACATTTTCCATTTCCAGAGTTCTTCATTACTTAGTATAAAGTTCCCATCTGACACTATTTTTCTTCTACCAAAATAGATTTCTAGTACATCTTTTATTATATAAGTCTAATAATAAAATATTCTCTTAGTATTTTATTTTGTGAGTGTGTGAGCGGCAGAATATATATTTATATAACATTCATTTTCAAGGGATATTTTTGCTGGATATAACATTCTATGTTAATTAAAAAATTTTTTTAAATCACTTTAAAGGTGTTATTTCACGGTTTCTGACCAGCATAATTTATAATGAGAAGGTATCTCAGTCATTTTTGCCACTATGCTTATGTGTGAACATGTATTTTCTTCTTCTGGCTTCTAATACGATTTTTCTTGTTGCTTCAAGTATTTTTTCTGTCCCAATATCTCTTTCCTTTCTTGTGACTTGCTTTACACATATATGAAATCTTTTGATATCTTCATAGATGTTCTTGAAGCTCTGTTTCTTTATTTTCTCAGTCTTTGTATATGTGGGCTGCACTTTGTATCATTTCTATGGAATTGTTTTCTAGTTGATTTTTTCTTCTGTAATTTCTAACCTGATGGTAAGGTTATCCAGTACATTTTTTATTAAACATATACATTTTGTAGTTATTTAATTTCCATTTGGCTATTTTATAATTTTCTTCTCTTGATATTATCCATTTGTTTCTTTCATTTTCATGTTTTCTTTAAATCCTTGAATACAGTTATGATAAATATATTTCAAATATTCTTGCCAGTTTCATCATTCTTGGGTATATTTGTCTTGAGTGCTTTTTATCCTGGTTACAGGTCACACTAAATGGTTTTTGTATGTCTAGTAAAGTTATAAATTTAGGTCACACATTGTGGATGCCACATAACTGAGCAACATGATTTTGTTGTTTACCTTTAAAGAGGGTTGAATTTTTCTCTGGCAGGCAGTTAATTTACTTGGAGGTCATGTTGTTTTTTTTTTTTTAGACTTGCTTTTCAGCTTTACTATGCTGTTTCTGGAGTGGCCTTTATTATAGGAATACATTAATTCTACTCCCAAAGTATGGCTTTATGTGGCGATTACTGAATGCCTGAGATATTCAGCGAGGTCTTTCCTCTGGCTAGTCAGAGCTCAAATATCCTCCAGTGCTATGTGAGCTCTGGCATCTCCATTGAGCTCACTGTTCCCCTGCAGTTGTTCATTCCCCAGTAGCTGTTCTTTACCCTACTTTCTCTCTGGAAACTCTCCCTGTGCATATGCAGCTTTCTATTTAGCCAAAGACTAGAGGACTTTCTATGCACATTCCTGGAGCTCCTTTCCTCCACAAATCCTTTCACATTACTGACCAGCCTAGAAAATCTCAGCTGTTTTAGTAATCCCAAACTCCAATCTCTTTTCCTCCATTCAGCAAGACTGCTGTGGTCAGTTGGGCTCCATCTCCTTGTTCTTCAACCCAAGAAAGGTCTCCAGGAACAAAGCCAGGGTAATTATGGAGTTGATCTCATTTGATTCCCTTTCTAAATTATCTCAGTGTATCTGTTCTCCAATATGTGAAAACTTTTTTTCCCACATATTGTATACTCATTTATGGAAGAAAGGCTGTCCTTGTCAGACCCAGTTTTTCGTTCATCTAATGACCCTTTTTGCTTTTCAGCATGTGTGTATTTCCTGACTCTCATTTGCCTTCCTGCTTTTGTTCTTCATGTCTCAGCAACCCATATCCTTTCAGACCACTGCTCAGGACTCACTGTGTTTATACAGGTCAGAATATATATATTTATGATATATATTCTAATATATATAATGTATATACACACATACACACATATATGGGTATATATTCATGTACATATATATATACACACACACACACACACACATATAAAGCATATATACATATGACCCAAGACAAAAATAGCAAATTCAACCTTCATTTTGGGGGCTGGAGGTTAAAATGATATCTTTCTATGGTAGAAAGATTGCACTGATGTTTAGTGGATGTTGTGGAATGGTACTGTTTCTGAGCATTTGTTCATATGTACTCCTGAGCTTTCAATTAATATGACCTCACCACTGCCATATATCCTCCTGCTTCCATAAAACTATGCAGGAAAAATAGCCAGCTTAAAATTTCTCTTCTCACAGACCCTTTCTTCAAAAGCAAGATTCTTGAGACATTTTTCTACGCATTTTGGGTCTAAGAGAAATTTGGTCCTAGGAAGTGAGCTTGAAGCATGGATCTTTTAGCAGAAATTTCAGTTGGCTGATGCCCCTCTTACAGTAAAAATCAAAGACATACGCATTTGGGTAATTTTCTGGGGTCTTCACATGCCGGTGCGGTGTCATAGATGACCAAGATTGACACTTCTTTCCTGTGACAGTGGTGGAGGATGTGCCTCGGTAACTCTGTCCATCACCATGGTAGCAATCATGGACCACAGGTGTTTGCTCAGGTGGTGCTGAAATTAAAATAAAAGAAATCAAGCTTAACAATTACTGAAAAAAAGAAACATGAAGCAATTTATGACAAAAACAGTATAGTAGCCTCTGAGAATTATGACTGTTTTCTATATTAGCAGACAGATGAACATAAAAAAAACAACACATTTATAGCATTTTAGAACATTAATAAGTTCTTAGTAATATTTCATTTAAAACTGGTGGGGCTGGGAGAAGAAAAGATAGAGTACTTACAATTGGAAATTGCATTTATGTGCAAGCTCTTTTTTATGGATCTCTACTGAGTGCTCATGAGAACATGGGGGCAGATGAGAGGAGGATGCATTTGGCAGTGCAGGCTGTAGGTGGTGATTGGCTGTCAGTTGGGGGCAGACATGAAACCCTTGCACATTTCCCTAAATCCTTCCTCAAACAAAGCCAAAGTCCAAAGCTTCTGAGTGATAGGGCAAGAGATGGTCCTTGAAGATTGTCTCTTGCCCTATCACCAAGAAGCTTTGGTCTTTGCCCGCAGCTCTGGTCTTTGCCCGCAGCTCTGGTCTTTGCCCAGAAGCTTAGTCATTGCCTACAGTTCTAGAAGATTTCTAGGACTGCAGGCAAAGATCTACCGCTTCTGCGTGGTAGAGGCAAAAATCATATTCCCTTGGCGAAATTACAGGAAATTATCTTGTGCCCCGCATCCTGCATTGCAATAAAGCAGAAGTCTACTACTCTTTCTTTCCAAACCCACCACAGGTAAAAGTTCCATCAGAAGGAGGTGCAGGAACACTGAAAAATCACACTTTCAAAGCTTAGCTGTGCAGAACTGGCCTAAGGGGGAGGTAGACCAGGGAGCTAAATATTCTCTTACGTTCAACAAAAAGTGAGCATTCAGTAACAAGAAACAGCGAGTATCAATGGTGTTAGATTAAGTGTATGAAGGTATCGCCTCTGTATTGCAGGCATGCAGAGACTGTTGAAATCTGAGAATGAATAGGAACACTGAGAAAACTGTTCAGCACCCCAGGCCCCACTCTAAGCAAAATATAGCGGCAGGGCATCACTGGAGGAATTTAAATCTGTAGCACACTAAGGGTAAAACTAATAATCATGAATCTCAAATTCAGTTAAACTAGTAACTACATTGACTCAATTATCCACAACATATATTTGCAAGAGAAGGGTGTCTGTTTCAAAGTATAAATAATATTTACTGTAACCTCTACTGTTCTTCTGTTTATAATGTCCAATGTTTGATTAAAGAATTACAAGACACACCAAAAACCCAAGGGGAAAAGAAAGCCACTGTTGACTAATAAAGCAATCCAGAGAGCCAGACTCAGAGAAGATCCATCTGGAAACTATCAGATTGGGATTGTGTGATACCTAAGTTAATACGTTAAAGGATCTTGTGGTAAAGGTGGATAATATGCATGGATAGGTGAAGAATTTCAGCAAAGAGATGGAAACTATAAAAAAGGGTAAAATAAAAGTGCTAAAAACATTCATAATATCAGAGATGAAGAATTCTCTCAATGGGCTGAGGAGACAACTAGACACAACTGATGAAATAATCCAGAAACTTAGAAATAGGTTATTAAAACTTATCCAAACCAACATACAAAGAAAGAAAAAAGAGTTACTGAAAAAAAAAAAAAGAACAAGCTTACAAGAATTATGAAAAAACATGAGTGTTCTAACATGTAGGTACTTAGAGTCCAAAAAGGAAAATACAGAGAGGGAAACCTGAAAACAAACAAACATTTGAACAGATAATGGCTATGATTTTACAAGGACAATGAAAATCAACAATCTAGGCTGGGCACAATTGCTCACACCTGTAATGTCAGCACTTTGGGAGGCTGAGGCAATGGATCGTCTGAGGTCAGAAGTTCGAGATCAGCCTGGTCAACATGGTGAAACCCTGTCTCTACCAAAAATACAAAAATTAGCTGAGCCTGGTGGCACGCCCCTGTAGTCCCAGCTACTTGCTGAAGCAGGAGAATCACTTGAACCTGCGAGGCAGAGGTTGCAGTGAGCTGAGATTGTACCACTGCACTCCAGCCTGGGTGACAGAGCAAGATTCTGACTCAAAAAAAAGGAAAAAAAAAATCAACAATCTACAAATCCAGGAGCTCAGATTACCTCAAGCAGATTAAACACAAAAAAATTAATAATAAACATATCATAGTCAAACTGTTGAAAAACAAAGATGAGAAAATCTTAAAGGCAGTCAGAGAAAAATGACCTATTGAAAACATAGTGACAAAAATCAGAGTTCTAGTCAGAAACTGTTTAAAACAGAAGATAATTGAACATCATCATTAAAGTGCTGCAAGGAATGAAACTCTCCATCCAGTATCTTTATTCAGCAAAATTACTTTTAAAAACTGAAGCCAAAATACTTTTTCAGACACTCAAAATCTGAAAGACTTCAGCAGCAGCAGACCTGTGCTACAAAAAATGCTAAAGGTTGTTTTTCACAGGAAGAATCTGACACCAGATGGAAATTGAGATGTACCCCAAAAGATGACGAGCATCAGAAATGGTAAAATAAAGAAAGAAAGAAAATATTTAAAATAGCTTTGTGTAAAATCACTTTAAAACACAACTCACTATTCAGGGCAAAAATAGTGTCAATCAATGTATTGTGAGATCTATGACATGGTAAAAGTAAGCTTCTCTTACAAGGATTAATGGTATAGCATTTTGGGAGGGCGGAAGCAGAAGTGCAATGATGTAAGGTTTTATATCACTTGAAGGTGGAATTATATCACTTGAAGGTGGAAAGTGAAAAGTAAAAAATGTATATTATAAACATTGTGGAAAATACTAAAACCATTAAAAATTAATTTAATAAGTAAATAGTGGAGATAATCTAAATGAAGGCAGAAAAAGATGAAAAAAGAAACAAAGTTTAAATGTGACAAAGAGAAATAACTAACTTGATGGTAGATGTACATTCAACCCTATTAACAATTGCATTAATGCAAATGGTCCGAACGTCTCAATTTAAAAGCTGAGAAAAACATAGGTCATACAAATACTAGTGAAAATAGAGTGGTGAGACTGTATTTATATCACCACAAATAGACTTCAGAACTTGAGAAGAAGGAATATTCCCAGAGATAAGAAGAAACATTACATAATGATAAAGGGGTCGTTTCATCAAGAAGATATAACAACCCTAAATACATCTGTGCCTAACAACAGAGCATCAAAATACACAAAACCGAGTTAGGATCTAAAAGTGAAATAGACTAATCTACAGTTAAAGTGGGACACATCACCATTCTTCCTCAGGAGTCAATAAAGGAGGAGACCGACCATCAGTAAGCATGCAGAAGAACACCACCAACCAACCTCACCTAAATGACCTTGAGGAACACCCCACCCAACAACTGCAGAAGACACATTCTTTTCCAGAGCACAGAAACATTCACCAAAGTGATTATATCCTGAATCATAAAACAAACATCAACAAATCTAAAATAACTGAAATCATACAGGGCACACTCTGACCACAACAGCATTAAACTTACAAAGATACAGTCTAGTGTGATGATGCCACTCGTGTACAAAAATAAGGCGAGCACTTGGGCCCTCAGTAAGCTCCTGTACCGTTGCTTACCTGAGACATCCAACTGTTCTGTAGACACTGGGGAGGACTCACAGGACGGTATGTTACAGTACTCCCACCGCTCTTGGCTGTTGGTTGTATAGCACCATGGGGCCTTTTCTCCATCAGGGTTACGGCAGTAGTTTTCATCCAAATTTCTGAAAAAGAGTGATTGTGAGCTTAGCTTTCCAAAAAGAAAAATGTCTGGGGAACCACACTTTGAGAACAGCTGTTACAGGAAAAAAATGTGCTAAAGTTCATTTCTTTCACTTACGATTAGATCAGTTTTTCTTCCAGGATACTTTATCCTGGCTTCCTACAGTAACTAAAACTAAGGCAAAGTCAAGGGGATTTCACATTCCCCATAGCAGCAGAATGAGACTTGAGGGGGCTTACTTGCAGGGAAAGTTTTCTGGTGTCTTGTTGTGTCTGTGAGGGGTCTGTGCACTCCAGCGCTGACAGGTGTGCCCCGACACGGTAACAGCCACAGTCCCACGATAGTTTTCACCTGTTCCCTTCAGACATTGGTAGGTGGGACCAGAAGATGGTGGAG
The DNA here is from genome assembly GCF_001604975.1 of Cebus imitator. Lineage (NCBI taxonomy): Eukaryota > Metazoa > Chordata > Mammalia > Primates > Cebidae > Cebus > Cebus imitator. The sequence goes on from NW_016107321.1 coordinate 4,316,789, forward strand.
GTGTTGCTTGAATGTAAAAAATAAATTACAATGAATAATTTTAAAATAGAGAATGCACAGATGGATGTTAACGGGGATGGCTGCAGGGGGCTCTGATCTGTCTTGTCTTCTGCTCAGCTGCTTTTGGAATTTGGCACTTGAGAATTGTTTCATGCTCTCAGAAGAAACCAACTTAGTAGCATGTATGCCTGTGAGACCCTTTCATAAGAACTCCTCCAGGGAAAGACCCTTGGGTAGATGCTTCTTTCTATGTTCTCCTTGCTCAGTTCTTCATACCTGGTAAGTATCAATATGTGTTACATCCCACCCCAAATTTCACATATGCCAATGGTCCACTCCCTTTCCTGAAGAATAAATCATTCACTGAGTAGACCTAACTGAATGGCACCCAACATTCCATAAAGTCAAACAACAGGGAAAGAGTCCAAGCAAAGAAGTCAAAAAACATCTCCAATGAAAAGTGTGTGCATCCAGAAATCAAGATGTTCTTGAGGAAAAAAAGAAGATGACAAAAAGACAAACTGAAAAAAGAGAGAAATTGATATTCATAAAAAGGGAGAATGGCTGAGGAACTTCCACTCCCAAAGAACATGTGTCAGAGGAAAGGAGGGGAGGCCAACCCTCACTGAATCCTTTGTGAATTTTCACGCCTGTCTTGTCTTAGTGTGTAATCCTTTGTTTCAAATTCTCAGAGAGGAAAATATGATAAAATTGTTGTCTCCACATCATTGTTACTAGGTCTGCCATTTAATCTTCTCCTTCTGAACTCTTTCCCACTCCCACCCTCTCACTCTCTGCTCCCCAAGCTGGAAAAACTGGGCATCCACAGAAATGAACATGGTAAACAAAGACACTCTTTGTTTACAAGGCAACTATTAGAAAGAACTCTGGTTGAAAATGAAATCCATGTGCCAGAGAGCATGGGTCTGATTTCCCTAGAGCATGGAGAAAAGTAGAATAGGACAGACGATACCCAAAGCCTACATTTCACTGAACTCCTAAGAGGCAAAAGTTTCTGTTGCAAAGAAAGAAAAACATAACAAATGGACACTCTGATCAATTACCTACAGTAACTAATAACCATAACTGTTTTAAACCAGCAATAAAATAAAGACAAATAACATCCCATAGGACTTGTAGGTCACTTTTCAGGGGCTGCACTCAGGCACTGACACATGTTTTGTTTTGATTTCAAGAACAGGGCAAGTCAGAATCCTGGAATCTGGGTGTGCTTCATACTCACTGCAGCGAGGGATGTCACAGAGTTCCCAGCGTTTGCTGGGGTTGGTGGTGAAACACCAAGGCCGGGGCTCCCCATCGGGGTTACGACAGTAATTTTTCTTCAAGTTCTTGCTTGGAAATCTGAATGGACAAGAAAGATTTTAGTAGCACTGAACATTTACGTTCATGGATGAGACTCTTTTTCAAGTGAGTAAACATTGAACACCTGCTGTGTGCTAGGCACAATCGTGCATGGAGGAGGTAATTGGATGAAGGCTGTGTTCAGAGATGGCAACTAGGAAACAAGGTTGCCTCAGTATTCCAAGGATTTTCTTTTCTTGTTTTTTTTTTGAGACGGAGTTTCACTCATCTTACCCAGGCTGGAGTGCAATGGCGCGATCTCGTCTCACCGCAACCTCCGCCTCCGGGGTTCAGGCAATTCTCCTGCCTCAGCCTCCTGAGTAGCTGGGATTACAGGCACGCACCACCATGCCCAGCTAATTTTTTGTATTTTTAGTAGAGA
>NW_016107321.1:4318607-4413386 GCF_001604975.1 Cebus imitator
GCCCGGCCTTCTTGTTTTGTTTTTAGAGACAGGGTCCCACTTATTGCCCAGGCTTGTCTTGAACTCCTTGAACGCACTCAAGCAATCCTCTTGCTTCAGCCCCTCATGTAACTAGGACTTACAGGCTTGTGCCACCACATCCAGCTGCCAAGCACTGTTTTTCTAACATTTTACATGTGTAAAAATCACTCTATAGAATCAGTACCTTATCATTTTGGCCATCTGGAAAAATTGATGTAAGCAAATTCCAGTTATTCAACCACAAATAAGAGCAATCTTTAAAATGCAAAGTGCTTCTGCCTAAAGATACTCATCTAGTACCCAATAGAGCCAAGAACTGGGCATCTTCATAGCTTAAAGGAACAGTCCTTCTGGTCTACCAGGCTCTGCTCCCACCAGCCTTGAAGCTTAGAGAAACATGGAAGAGAAGCTGTGCTCCTACAAGGGTCTCACCATGCAGTATGTGCTGGATCCTTCCTCAGTGGGCCCCAGTGGCTAGGGCTGTTGGATGCACTCCATGTCTGATGGCCCTCTGCACTTATTCATTCCCCCCTCTGAGACTGTAAATGTTTACCAGGATGGAAAGAAGAGCCGGCAGCAGCTTAAGCAATCTTCTTCTCCTTCCGGTTTTCTGGAAGTGACTTTACTCAGCTTTGGACCCTTAGGCCTTTACTGTATTTCCACTTTGAAGAAAAATGGCAACTGCTGTGTTTTAAGCTAGCTCTTCTGAATGGGAAGTAAAAGTGGAATCTGTGGCTTAGCCTCACTTCTGCATTCTTAAAAGCCCTGGTATGGTCCTGTAGTCATCATAGAATGAAGAGGAAGACCAGAAGTGATTATAGAATGGAAGGTGTTTTCCAGCACAATTAATGTGAAAAAGAATACTCACAAAACCTTATTCTAACTCCAGATGGATTAAAGATTTAAACCTAAGCCCTAACACTATAAAAACCCTAGAAGAAAATCTAGGCAATACCATTCAGGACATAGGAATAGGCAAGGACTTCATGACTAAAACACCAAAAGCAATGACAACAAAAGCCAAAATAGACAAATGGGATCCAATTAAACTTAAGAACTTCTGCACAGCAAAAGAAACAATCATTAGAGTGAACTGGCAACCAACAGAATGGGAAAAAATTTTTGCAATCTACCCATATGACAAAGGGTTAATATCCAGAATCTACAAAAACTAAAACAAATTTGCAAGAAAAAAAACTCATTCAAAAGTGGGTGAAGGATATGAACAGACATTTTTCAAAAGAAGACATTTATAAGGCCAATAAAAATGAAAAAATGCTCATCATCACTGGTCATTAGAGAAATGCAAATCAAAACCACATTGAGACACCATCTCATGCCAGTTAGAATGGTGATAATTGATATTGTGAAAATGGTCATACTGCCCAAAGTAATTTATAGATTCAATGCTATCCCGATCAAGCTACCTATGACCCTCTTCACAGAACTGGAAAAAAACCACCTTAAGCTACATATGGAACCAAAAGAGAGCCAGCATAGTCAAGTCAATTCTAAGCAAAAAGACCAAAGTTGGAGGCATCATGCTACCTGACTTCAAACTATACTACAAGGCTACAGTAATCAAAACAGCATGGTATTGGTACCAAAATAGAGATATAGGCCAATGGAACAGAACAGAAGCCTTGGAGGCAACGTCACACAGCTACAACCATCTGATATTTGATAAACCTGACAAAAACAAGCAATGGGGAAAGGATTCCCTGTTGAATAAATGGTGTTGGGAAAACTGGCTAGCCATGTGCAGAAAGCAGAAACTGGACCCCTTCCTGACACCTTACACTAAAATTAACTCTAGATGGATTAAAGGCTTAAACATAAGACCTAACACCATAAAAACTCCAGAAGAAAACCTAGGCAAAAACATCAGAATAGGCAAGGACTTCATGACTAAAGAACCAAAAGCATTGGCAACAAAAGCCAAAACAGACAAATGGGATCTAATTAAACTCCAGAGCTTCTGTACAGCAAAAGAAACAATCATTAGAGTGAACTGGTAACCAACAGAATGGGAAAGAATTTTTTGCAATCTACCCATCTTACAAAGGGGTAATATCCAGAATCTACAAAGAACTAAAACAGATTTACAAGAAAAAAACAAACAAACCCATTCAAAAGTGGGTGAAGGACATGAACAGACACTTTTCAAAATAAGACATTTATGCAGCCAACAAACACGTGAAAAAATGCTCATCATAACTGGTCATTAGAGAAATACAAATCAAAACCATATTGAGATACCATCTCATGCCAGTTAGAATGGCGATCATTAAAAAAATCTGGAGACAACAGATGCTGGAGAGGATGTGGAGAAAAAGGAACATTTTTACACTGTTGGTGGGAGTGTAAATTAGTTCAACCATTGTGGAATATAGTGTGGCAATTCCTCAAAGACCTAGAAATAGAAATTCCATTTGACCCAGCAATCCCATTACTGAGTATATATCCAAAGAAGTATAAATTGTTTTATTATAAAGACACATGCATACATATGTTCACTGTGGCACTGTTTACAATAGCAAAGAACTGGAACCAATCCAAATGCCCATCAATGATAGACTGGACAAGGAAAATGTGGCACATATACACCATAAAATATATGCAGCCATAAAAAACGATGAGTTTGTGTCCTTTGTAGGGACATGGATGAATCTGGAAACCATCATTCTCAGCAAACTGACACAAGAACAGAAAACCAAACACCACATGTTCTCTCTCATAGGCAGGTGTTGAACAATGAGAACACATGGACACAGGGAGGGGAGCATTACACACTGGGGTCTGTTGGGGCGGAATAGGGGAGGGACAGCGGTGGGTAGAGGTTTGGGGATGGATAACATGGGGAGAAATGCCAGATATAGGTGACGGGGGGATGGAGGCAACAAATCACATTGCCATGTATGTACCTATGCAACAATCCTGCATGTTCTTCACATGTACCCCAGAACCTAAAGTGCAATAATATATATATATATAGTACAATATTATATATATGTATAAAGTGTAATTATATATATATGTGTGTGTGTATATATATAGTACAATATTATATATACATGTATAAAGTGTAATTATATATATGTGTGTGTGTATATATATATATAGTACAATATTATATATATGTATAAAGTGTAATTATATATATGTGTGTGTGTGTGTGTGTGTGTGTGTGTGTGTGTATATATAAACCAAAATAAAAAAATCTGGAACCATCATGACTTTCTAGAGCAAGAAACTTATTCTCATTTTAAGTTCATGGTCTCCTTAGAGAATCTGATGGAAGTTATGAATCCTTATTCCAGAAAAATATACTGATGTAAATACACATAAAACATTAGCGATTCACAAATCCATGATGTTTGCTCATAGGTCAAAAGTTAGGAGCCTTGAATCTCATTGGTACAAAGGGAAAGGAAAGAGAGTGAAGAGAAAAGAAAACTATTTGGAAAATACACCAGCAATGTGTGTCTGTGTATTTCTCAAGACAGATGTTAAAGTATTCATACCCACATTAGTGTTTGAATGTGTGGGCACATCAGCTGAGGATCTGGTTATTATGCAAATCAGATTCAGAGGGTGTGACATTTTGCATTTCTAACAAACTCTCAGAGAACATCACTGCTGCTGGCCCATGGACCACATTTTGAGCAGCAAGAATGCATATTCACTTGCAATATTGTGGGAGGACATTAGCTTTGAAATTAAAAACATCTTGAGGAATGCTAAAATATCTAAATAACAGCAAATGTCCAATAGAACTGCAGAGCCTTAAACATGGAGTGTTTTTTCCCAGTGAGACTTACTTGGAGGGAATGTATCCATGAGCGTGTGGGGTCTGAGAGTCCCAGGCCTGGCATTCCAGTCCAGACATGGTCTTGGAAATTTTTCCATCATAATTTTCTCCACTGCAATACATACATTCATCTGGACAGGTTGGGAAGGAAGGACAGAGAGGAAGAAAAAAACTGAAATGGACGAAGCAAACTAGAGAGTTAAAACCAGAATCCCTCTCCCTTAAGTGTAACTTGCCCCCATTCAGATGTAATTCACAACAGGTACTTGGCCATAAAATTGGCAATAAGGACTCAGGGTTTTCTAACACAATCCAAATATCATTTTCCTTTTAAATGGTAACATTCACAAATTTTAGTCACTATCCAGTCAACTATCGTAGTCATGACCAAATTCAGAATTTCCATGATGCCATGTCCTTAAATCAGGATGTGCAGGCCAGTGGGGAGGCAGGGGTGCATCTGTTCTCGGAAGTCTGTAAGTTCTCCCTTAGGACTTTTCAATATTCGCCATCTTCATTATAATAATCATCTTTAAAACTTTGTGTGAAATTATCCTGATCATTCCACTGACTGCACCGTCTAAGGGTTTTAGTCTGGAGTTTTCATTTGTGCTCATGGTCTCATGGAGAACAATATCCACCTGAAGTGATAGCACTTCTCTTTTTATATAGTTGAGAAGCATGACTGGCTCTTTTTTGCAAAATTATTCACAAACTTAAACTTTGATTCAGAATTATTGAAGTCACATGGTAATGCAGAGTAATATGTGACTTACATTCTTTTGGGGTACTAAGGAAAACGGGCAGACTTAATATAAAAGTGAGGCATTGGTGGCACTTAGGGCAAATACCTATAACATGGTATACAAATAAAGGATCCCCATGATTCAAATAGGTGGAAGTGAAGGGAGAACTGAGTTGTCACACAGTACCGTATCCACACTGTCACATGAATCTCACCTTTATTCATTCCCTTTTGCACTAACAAATGTAGCCAGAAATACGAAATAAGGACAGTTTTTTCAGTACAATATATTTTTTTTATTTTTTAGCATTGACCTTTGAGGTGCACTATTAAATTGGTCAGTCCATTAAAATAATGGATTGCTGATTTAAAAATTCCTTTCTTGCTTAGCTTCAGCAAAACAGCAAAGTCTACCACATTAAATGTATATTGTTTATTTGATTTTTATTGATTTTGTTATTTTATTTTAACTACTTAATTGCAAATCTGTCTTGGTTTTTACGCTGTGTAAAAGTTTTACCCAAAAGAAATTTGTATTTAGAGTTTAGATGTAGTTTTATGTCTGTACATGTTGATGTAATATTTTAATAAAAATAATTCAGGTCAGCTGGGCATGGCAGTTCATGCCTGTGATCCCAACACTTTGGGAGGCCAAGGCCGGCAAATCACCTGAGGTCAGGAGTTTGAGATCAGCCTGACCAATATGGAGAAACCTCGTCTCTACTAAAAATACAAAATTAGCTGGGAGTGGTGGTGCATGCCTGTAATCCCAGCTATTTGGGAGGCTGAGGCAGGAGAATCGCTTGAACCCAGGAGGTGGAGGTTGCAGTGAGCCGAGATCATGCCATTGCACTCCAGCCTGGGCAATAAGAGCAAAACCCCATCTCAAAAACAAACAAACAAAAATTTAGGTCAATTCCGTGGGTCTGAGCAAAGTTTTGCTCCTTTCTGAGAGGTGAATAAGTTACTCAATTATTAATAATCTCCCTGTAGGAAGGGGCTTTACAACAAATTATTTTATAGGTGAAGGGCAGAAATGAAAACATTTTCTAGAGCCACTCCTGACCTTCACACTCGGGAATGTCACAGTAGTCGTATCTCTGTCCTGAATCAGTAGTGTAGCACCAGGGCCCATTCTCATCGTTGTCTGGGTTCCTGCAGTAGTTCTCCTCCAGTCCCTCTGAGGGGTGTGTATCAGGTGAGAAACTGGAGAGGATGGAAAAGAAGCACTTAGACTACAGTCTAAAAATTAGTACGCTATCAGCAAGGCAGAAGGAGATGCTCTCGTTTCCCATCTGAGACTGAAGTTGCTGTCATCCAAATGCATTTCAGCAGGGTGCTGCAGCACTTGTGTGGTTGGATTTTTAATTTCTCAATTGATAGGCTGCTTCTGGCACAGAAGGTAATATTACCATTGCTACTATATTGACAGCCAAGTGTTAGACGGAGAGCCACAGTATTTTTATTCACAGTCAGGAGAAATATAAAGGCCTCAAAAGCCTGCCAAGGTCTTAATTCATTCTAGACACCTCCTTTTATCAGTTACCGTTTCTCTGTAAAAATTCCTGTAGTTAGTAACATTTTGTCTGTGTGAACTATGTGCCAGGAATTCAACTAAAATCTTTCTACGCATTCTCTTTTTTAGTCCCAATAAAAAACCCCTTCGAGGAAGGTGTTATTAGCCCTATTTTACAGATGAGAAGACTGAGTGGCAACATAAAGCAAAACAAAACAAAACAAAACTTGCTTAAGTGTGAATAACTACTAAGAAGCAGATCAGGAATTCAAAGTTGATTTGTCTGATTCCAAAGTCCTCGTCTTCTCTGAAATGCAGCCTGAATTAATGGGGATGGAGGAGGGAGTTAAGCTCATTTTCAGTTCTAGAGATGAGTTGCAGTATAGAGACAACCATTTAGATGAAAATCACAAGACTTAAAGTCTAGAAAGGCAGGTTTTATTTCTGGTTCTTCTGTGAACCTGTGTGGGGTAATCCCCACCCTCTCAGGACCTCAGTTCCCTCATAAAGATGAACCTAGACCACCTCATAAAATGGCCTAGTGTGTCTCCATAGCACCTGTCCAGCTCTGAGTTCGCCATTTGGTTGAATCAGTTTTCATTATCTCACGGGGAATATTCAGTCTGCTCATCTCATAGGGATGTGGCCAAGTCAATTTGTTGCGTGTTGGGGGAATGGATAAAGGTGAGCACTGTTTGATGAGCAACACTACTGAGAACTTAATACCATCTAGCACCAAACTGGGAAAAGTACAAAAAAAGACACTAAAATAAATAATAGGCAAGTTGCAAGATTTGGGTTTCATGTATCTCCATTTTCATTTTTGTATTTTATTTACTCTTTTGCTCCACAATTTGAGTCGAACATGTGATGAGAGCTCTAACTTGATATGTTTACTTTAGTCCCAAACATAGTCATCTTTGGGCTTTTCTCAGATTTGGCCTAAAACTCATGGTTTCATTGATTTTTTTTTAAACTAGGCATGTTTCTATGTTCTAGGTCTTCAAGAAACCTCCATACCCAAGAAAAAATAGAAAGCAACCATATTCTACTATGGTGCTATAAATAATTGAACATTGACATCCAAAAGGTTCTGTCTGCTTATTCACATATTCTGGTTTGAATTAAAAGTAAGGAAATTGTCCTACATACAGTTGGCCCTCTGTATCCATGCGTTCCACATCCACAAATTCAACCAACTGTGGATGGAAAAGACTTGAAAAAGATGATAGAGAATAACAATATGAAAATAAAACATAATACAAATAATAAAATATGGTATAACAATGATTGCATAGCATTTACATTATGTTAAGCATTAGATGAGAGAATGTATGTAGATTATATGAAAATACTATACCATTTTATATGAGGGACTTGGGAAGCATGGATTTTGGTAGCCACGGGGTCCTGGCACCAGTCCCCCCCAGACACAGCGGGACAACTGTACAGTAGGTGAACACAAAGATGAAAGGGAAAGTCTTACTTAGGTCTGTGGGGGAAAGTAGAACTCCATTTTTGACAGGTGATGCCATTTTTTGTTTTGGACATTGTCCCTCTGTAGTTCCTTCCGTTCCCGGTCTTGCACTCTGAAAGATACACTGAAGGGAAAGCCACACAGTGGTCAAAGTCTTTCACAACAAGAAACCACGGAAGGTCTGCACAGCACAGTCACACTGAGAGAAAGACCTTGTGTACCAGACCCCCTGTTTCTGCTTTCTAAAAGATCATCTTTTGCATCTGAAAGACGACTGCAATAAACTGAGCCATTCTGTACTTTGATTCATGTATTCAAATGCTACTTATGAGCCCTCTGTGTATCGAGCCCCGCCAGCTTGCTGGGGGCCCATGGGGCACAGTGCAGCCAGAGGCTTGGCCGTCATGCAGCTCACATTCTAGTGGAATCAGGCAGTGGGGTTCCAGGAAATATTCAAGGAAGCACAGTATGGAGTGAGATCACTTCATGGCCATACACATTACAGAGAAAACACATAGCATGATGAGACAGAGTGAGAGAATGGGGAAAGGGATTTTTGGATGGGGAGACAGCAGGCTTTTCAAAGGCTGAAAGAGATCCAACCCGCTTCTATTTTTTCAGGCTCCCAGTGATATGCAAAAGTGCCAAACAGGGCTATAAAACTGTGGTCCACTGTAAATGTTTGCAGTGAAAGTTCTCAACCAGCTTCCACTCAACCAAAAGGGCCCTCTACTGCCTTTAAAACAGTCCGACGCCCACCTGGGTCCACATGCAGCTGGCAGGTGCTTTGCTGGTGTGCGCCCCCCCCCAGCGTCTGTTCCCCCCATGTGGGTTGTGTGCTTACCACGAGTCATTTCTTTGCATTTTCCAACTTTCTTACAGTTATATTTAATTAAAGATGATCGAAACTGAGAAATGAATGTGAAAAGAAACAAAGCTCTTTTTTTGTTTTGTTTTGAACTAAATTGAATGTTTTTAAGGAGGTGAAACATGAATCATTTAAAAAATTGCTATCAAATCCACAGAGGGCAATCCACTCATATAGCTGACTATAAAGTTTGAGGAGGAAATCATAAGAATCTAAAGGTATTACACATTAAGCTTGATTAGTAAATGTCGAGATACGGTCCATTTCAAAGACAAGGAAAGTGATTATTGTAGATGTTGCACTAGAGCATAGTTTATGCAGAAAATGCACCAGAGACCTCCTACTGGTGACCCCATATTCAAAGAAAAAAAGGCCTCTACTCTACATCAAAAGGTGTCATGTACACTTGTGTTTTCAATGAAAATATAAAATGTTTATGGTATATTAATCATTTACATTTACCCACTTTAGTCCTTTTTAAATTCATTGATCAATCACATGGGAAAGTAGTCCTAACATACCTACAGCAAACTAATGCTTTTAACCCAATACTACATATTACGATTGCAAGTACGTCTTCTTTGGGAGCCCAATACTATGTATTATGATTAAAAGTACATCTTCATTGGGACATAGTATTACAGTAGACATCAGACACTCATCAAAAGTGTGAACTCAAGGTACTTTGTGAAAGGGAGGTCTAGAGGTCAGGGAAGATTTGCAAAGGAGGTAATGATTGAGCTGAGACCTAGGAGATGAGAAGCAGCTGGCACAGCAGGACAAAGGTGAAGAAGGTCCCAGGCAGGAGGGCATGTGCTTGGGGTGGAGAAGGAGCGGAGGTAAGGCCAGTGTAGAAAAGTTGAGCAAGCCAAGCAAACAGCAGCCTGGGGTTACTTAAATAATTCTGGGCCCTAGCATATTTGGGAAGTATTTGGGTCTTATTTTAAGGGCACTAGGAAAGGCTTTAAGCAGGGAAGGTACATTTCTAATAGATCAGGTGTACAGCTACAAGCAGCCCCAACCAGTGGTGACAGGGTCTTGGACCAGGTGATGGCAGTGTGGCTGGTGGCAAGTGGCGGAAGTAAATGTGATCTAACACTGACTGTTCCCAGCAAAACCCTGGCAGGTAAGTTAGAGTGGGTCAATATCCCACAGCAAAGAAACAAAGACCAAAAAATGACTGACTTTTGACTTTTCTCTTCTCTCTTGTTTATATGTACCCACCAGAGTTTATATAACCTTTTGCTCCCTTCTGTCACCTTGAAAACAAGCAAACTAAGCTTTCAAACTTCAGACTTCAAACTCAACCTAACAGTCATTCCCATGTTTCTTCTGGTTAACAATTTACAAATGACATATCTAAATGTTAGCATTTTGTAGAGAGAATCCAGGATGTTTTTTTTTTTTTTTTTTTAAATCTGGTACAAGTAGGTAATTCTATATAGTTTACCATTTGCTTACTACTTGCAAGAACTAATAACTTCAACAGATAAAGTTTAGATTTAATCTGTACTTTAATCTCAAGAATTAGAGATAAGCAGTGGTGAGGTAGAATGTGCAATGCATACAGCTAATGAAACCCACGAAGATGAGTCAATGCACAGAAATAATTCCGACCCAAATAAATACTGTTTAAATTGCTACTTAGAGTTTTGCAGTGATACCAGACACAATGTTGAAAAGTAGCCTGAAGAATACAAGAACTAAGGTGTTTCCAGTCCTCTTTAACACCGGGGATGCAGAATATTTTGGGAGCTAAACTGCTATTATTAGCAGTCTTAATACCTAGCCACCAACACAGCATAGGAAACAGTTTTTAAAGTGTCATACACATCCCTTCAAATCTTCATACGCTTAATGAAACATCTGCACATCTAAAAAGACATGCAATTTCCATCGAAATCCTGTCTGTGTCTTATTCTAAACAATGGGACTATTGACCCACATTTTGAAAGAAACTATAGAAAAGGAGCTGTAACTTTTACACAGTTTTAAAAGACAATATTTCAAAAACCTGAGAATAATATAGATCATGTCCCCCAAAATGTGAAAAATTTAAGAATAAAAGTAAGATTTTCGTCCCAATCCAAATGTTTCTGAGGATTAAAACACCTCAGTATTTCTATTTTATAAGGCTTTGTCCAGAAGCTAGGGCCCAAAGACCATGGTCACCCTGTAGAATAAGAAGCCAAGATCAAAAGGAATGCATAGACTTCCCATCTCCTTGTTAAATATAAAATAATATTTTAAATATCTTATTTTCAGGGTCATAGAGGTAGATGTGATTTTACAAATCTAATCCTTTAATTTTTTGACAAACAAAAATAATTAAAGCCAGGAGGTGAAATAATATACTCAAGCTGACATGGTTAGTTAGTAATCAAATCCTGTCCTAACTCAGAATTCAATTTCACTACACCATAGTGCCTTCCTCCTCTGGTCTCATAAATTAAAGATAGAATAGAGAAGGAGGAAGAGTGGGAGGATGGGAAGACAGGAGGAGGAGGAAGAAGAAAAAATGTACTTGCTTTTCTTTTCAAATAAAACGACATCTCTCAACCTAATGATTGTGGAAGACTTTCTGTTTTCAGCCATTATCACACATTGTTGCTCTTTACTGTGATATTGAAATGACCTGCAGAAGAAATCAGGAAATCCAATAAGTATTTTTCTTTATTTAGAGAAAACAAATGTTTACCAATAAGTGAGACACGCTAAAGATCATTGCATCTCTTGATGGACAAGGGAGCTCAGAACTGCTGCCTGTCAGCTGTTTGGGCGTGGCATCGATGAAGAAATGAAGCAAAGACACCGTCGTGGCAGTAACTCTCGTTCTCTCATGCCCCTGTCTTCTTTCCCTCATTTTCTCTTTCTTCCTATTTCAACTGCTTTACTTCTTCTTCACTGGTTTTCTTAATTGTCTTTGGGTTGGAAAGGAGCTACTCTGTTTGCTTTGAACCCATTGCCCAAGTTGGTCTGTCTCCATGAACTCTCGACTCTGATCACTTCCCCTGAACCTCTGCTCCACCTTTCACCCGGCCCTGGCCCCTGATCCCTCCCTTCCCATCCACGTGGTCCCGCTGTGGGAGCTCAGGTGAGCATCCAGAGCTATCCCCCCAGGCCCATCACCTACACGAAGCCTCTGCTTTAGCCAGCTTGATCTCTTAATGGTCCCCATCAAGGGAGTGCAGGGCTGCATCTTCCCCCACCTTCCTGGTGCTTGTCAAGAGCTCTCTCAACTCCAAACCCAGCTCAGTTCCCGCCTCCGCCTCCCGCCTGAGCCTTCTCCAGCTGCCTCAGCCTTAGGAACTGTTCTTTTCTCTGGATCTGAGTAGACCATGCTCTGATTATGCCACTTCGCAGTACCTCACTTGGGCTGTCTTTTTTTCAAACATTATATCCAGTTTCCTCGACTACACCTTAAATACTAAAGGGTGGGCACTGGGTCTTGTAGCTGTAAGTCATTGCTCGGATCTGTGTAGGACATGATCCTCAACAAACATTTACCGATCGTGATGTTAAAAATTAGAGCTCAGAACAATAGCTGCTAATGTTTATGTTGGTGTGAAAACAAATAACTTCCTTTTAGGGTATTTTTCTAACAAAGACTCCGGTAAACCTTAACAGGCAGCCGTTAGTATGGCTTCAGATAGTGTGAGTGAATATAGCTCCAAATGCTGATTCCATAAATTCCTCCCTTCTCTTAAATTGTTAATAAATTTGTAAGTAAATGACTTGCCATCCAAATGACAGATTTCTGGGTAGGTGCAAGGACAGTGGAAATACCTGCAGGTGAATTCTCTCTCTTCCTCACATTTTGCTGCACATTCCTCTATGCTTCCTGCCTCCAGCTTTTTCTTAGTGAAACTGAACAGCGAAGCCCCCTGGGTGTTCACATAGTCCTCCAGAGGCTCTCCTTGACCTAGAGGTGGGAGACCCAAGTGGAACAAATTGTCAGTTAATCAACGCCAATGTCTAAATGCCATGACTTCCTTTTAGTCTCTTTGGTTAGCATTAACCGAATAAAACTTGCTGTTTCCTGGAAGTAGAATGGGTAGCTGTGAGTCAAAATGTTTAGTTAAGAACACAGTCTGACATGTGGACATAAAGATGGCAACAAAACGCACTGGGGACTCCCAGAGAAGGGAGAGAGGGAGGGAGGCAGGGCTGAAAAAATACCTGTTTAGTAGGTATTTAGCTCACTACCTGGGTGATGGGATCATTTGTACCCTAAAGCTCAGTGTCATGCAATTTAGTCATGTAACAAACCTGCACATGTACCCCTGACTCTACAAGTTGAAATTATAAAACAAAGAAAAACAGGCTTATTAGCAGATCACAAGATATCAAAAGATTTACTAGATTGATAAACAGTCTGTTACTGTATTAATGGGTAGAGAACCTTAAATAAAAACAAATTTTATGTTTGCTGTTGATTGGCATGTCATGAGAGAAAAGTAAGGCACCATCAGTGGCAACGGTGCTGTGAAGATTGATGTTGATTTGTTCATCCCTGGGTAGAAATGGAATGTGGAGGCCCTTGTTTGATTTCTTACAATACGTGCTTTGGTTGTAACACTGCCACTTTAACTTCCTTGAGATACAAATGTCTTGGTGCATGGATGATGTTGGGAATAAATAAGAACTGAACTAAATTATGTTGCCACCTCGGGCAAAAATTGGATGAAACACTGGAGGGTAAGAAGCCCCCCACTCTAAAGGCCATTTCTGTACTGGGCTTACTACAGTGACACACCACTACTAACTGGGGAGAAATCAGATTTTCCTAGGTGTTGACAGGCATCTGGATTTCAGAGGGAATTGTGAAAAAGCAGAACCTGGGACAAATACTGGTCTTGATGTTTCTTTGAGATCAAATCTGAGGCAAGGAATCTGTCTGAAAGCTGCCTTCTGCCTGGTGGCGGCAGAGGGTGGCCAAGCGGGACTCAGCTGTGCTCCCACTGCAAGGCTACAGAATGTCCCCTGTCCTGAGGCTCCTAAGGGCACCTGGCCAAGCTTCAGCAGCTATCTTCTAAGCCTGGAGATGCCAGCTCCATCCTTGGCACAGAATGCCAGTGATTTTCACAGGGCGAGAGGCCAAAAGAGGCTAACAAAATGAAGATAGCCAAGATCCACGGAATTAGACAACAAGAAAACCTTGACCACTTTCAGGGGTGTGATGGGGGCTGCAGGCAGAGGGAGTGGGTTAAGGGGTGACTGGGGGAGGGGCAGGAGACAATCCTGGCTCTGAAGGCAGCAAGCCCTCCAAGGAACATGCGGTCAGGGGAGGCTCTGAAAGATGACACACAGCAGAGTGCATTCCTTTGTGTGCTGATGACAGGTATGGAGCAGGAATGCAGATGAACAGATTTTCATTCTCAGAAAGGCCTGTCCTGACCTCCTGAGAGTACACAGAGCACAAGGGGCAGGACAGGGAGGGGAATGCACTCTCTTCCAAAGTCCCCAGCCAAAGTTCACCTGCTTCCCATCTCGGCAACTTTGTCCTTCCTCAATTTAAGACACTCCAGGCTGGAAAAACGGATTATTGACCAGGAGTTGGCTAAAATCACTTGCGAGATGTATCAAAAGATCACAGAGAAATAGATACTTTAGGCCCATATCTATGTCTTCACCCTGCATCTTCTGTCAACTTGAACTCTCATTTCCAAGAAGAGCTGTGTTTTGGTAAATTCCACAGCTCAGAGTGTGACTTCAAAACACAAAACAAATCCACAAAGGGTGTCCTACAGTGAGTTAAATTAAACTTTCTGAAGAGTTTTTTTGAAGCATAGCAGAGCAGACTACAACTGATATTCAAAAAGAGAAAACTTCCATTTATTCCCCCTTCAACTAAGTTACCTCTGAGTGTCATGTTGTTATGCTTCATAGTGCGTCGCTGCTGAGATCCCCTCCCCAGCTCAAGATCCTAGTAAATATCCCAAAAGAGAATCAAATTTTTTCTTTTAAATTTGAAATGTTTTTCCCACATTTTAAAAATCTTATTCACTTCTAGGACTCATATGGCAAAAGGATTTGATAGGGTTTATTTGGTGGCAAGAAAACATTAAACAAATCTTTAAGTGGAAAAATACATTTATATTATAGGCAAAATGTAGATGTATATTGCTACTGATGCAAATGTGTTTTATTAGCAGTGTGAGAATTTCTTCCTCACTGTGATATGTGAATGTGCGTGCATATTTGCATGTGTAAGAAAAAAGACTTAGTAATTTGTGAAATGGAAGATGTTTCCCTGCTTCTCACTGAGTATGGCTGTAAAAGAAACTTTTTCCTCTCCCCGGGCATTGCAGCACACCAGAAAGATGACACATCCACAGAAAGCCTTCCTTTCCAAAAGAGCGTATGAGAGAATGTGCCCCCCAGGTTGGTTAAACACGTTAATCCTGTGGCAGAGAATTTTGATGTTTCATTGTACACCTTTGGGTATAGCCCGCCGAGTAAGCTCACAGTGATCTCTGTCCTAGTTTCCATGGGCTGAAATAGACTATTCATACCAGCAACACACACCACTTTCCCACAAAAATTTCATCGTCTAATTTTCTCCTGCTCTTTGATAGTATTTTCTTTGATAGTTCCTTGAATGGCTTCCACTAAATGCAAATGTATTTGAATCTGCAAAATTTCATCTGTTGATTTATAGATTGAATTTCAAGCATGGTGTACATTATTGATATGAAGAAGTTCTAGCAAAACTCACGATTCCATTTTTATAACATTTCCAAAATGGCAAAGATAAAATACAGAAGATAGATTAGTGGCTGCCAGAAGCGGCAGATTGGGGGTAACAGCTAAGGAGAGTGGAGTGCCTTTTTGGGGGTATGACAAGATTTTAAAATTTATTCTGATGGTGGCTGCACAACACTCAATATATTAAAATCCATTGGATTGTGTGCCTAAATGGGTGAATTCTCTATGTTAATTATATCTCAATAAAGCTATTTTTTTTAAAGTAAAAGAACTACTAGGACACGTTTAGAATATTTCTTCAAAGGCTTAAACAAAGCTGAAAAGTGAGAAGAGCCCTAGATTTCTTCTGGGAAATGTGGCTGAAATCCTTGATGTAGGAGTTTGGTCACTGAGCAAATAACATGATTTTTCTAAGTCTATATTTCCTTGTCTATAGAATGGGGATGAATATACGACCCTACCTATACCACAAGCTAAAGAAGCTAGTATTTGTAAAGGACACACACTCACATTCACATTGACACACAGGTATGTATGGATGTATGTATACAAACGTGGGGGCTACTCACAAGCACTAAGTATTTGTTGAATCGCCATATGTATATATAATCTGGCAAATGGATGCATGTAATTTCTCCAAGGATAAGAGGCAAATGTATACCTATGGAAAGCCTTACTCAGGCCACAACAAAGAGAGAAATGCTGAATCCTGTTCCCCCGCCCCCCGCCACCATGAGCTGGTGAGGGTACAGAATATATTCTAAGAGATACTTCATTGTTTTAACTTGCAAGTGAGGGGAGCATGACATTTTAACAGAGATGATATAAATCAATCAAACCGAGAACCAGGCGAAGAGCTTAGCCCTCTCTTGGGTGCTTAGCTACATTGGCTCTTTTTCAATTAGACTGGCCATTATATGAGTGTACTCATTTGGATTTGAAAAATCACCATTATTTTATCTGCCCATTCACTCCAGCACCCTGAAAATCTTCACAGTGCAATTAAACTTATTTCTTGAAGAATTCCTCAATCTTATACAAGATTTTGAACTTGGAATTTCACGAACAGAAAATTAAATTAGGCGAATTGCACATAAAGCCATGACATACGTATTTTTACTACATTGTGGGAGAAAAAAATAATTATTATATTAAAAAAAACTTTGTCTTACCTGATTTCAGAAATAAAAGAAGTAGAAGAATCACTTCCTTATGGCCCATTTTGGGACTGGCCAGCAGTACCCAGAAAGTGTGTCCCAATCCCAGGATGTTGTTGACTTACATGAGAGTAAACGCATCCACAAACCAGAGAGTCAAATTAAGTTAATTATTCTCTCAGAGGCCCTCGCCCCTGGCTCAGCAGGGGTCAAACATTACCTTGAATAAAGGGTCCTTCCAAATGTTTGAGAGTGGAATCTGCAATAGATGCTGGGAAGTGGTGAAAGCCATCTCCGCCCTTGGCTGCTCCACACTGCCTTCATGTCCCTTACTCCTCCCCTCACCCCTCATCCTTCATTTCTCCTGATTATTCTCTTTTCCTTCCCTCTTCTTTCATTCCCTTTCTTTTGGATAAAACAAAATCATAGTAGTATCTCACATTTGCTGTACCTTCCATGACCAGACCCTCTGCCAAGCACGGCACATCCATGGCCTCCCTCAAGCTTCCCAACAGGCAGGCTGTACCGGGAGGGGGCTGAGGCCTTCCCGAGGTTGTGTGGCTAACCAGGGGTGCAGCTGATACACACAGCCCGTTCAGGTCTTAGACGGCAAACTTGAGCTAGGTTTCACATTAACATCTCCACATCCTATACCAAACTGTGTCAACATTACAATATATGTGAAAATATTTTATTATCTTCCAAACATCTTTATTCCCAGTAAACTCATGCGTCTTCCGTAATGATAAATATTTACACCATAAATCAATATTTCTCCAAAATGAATGTATGGCACATTATTATATTCTCATTCTCATGAAATAAAGCAAGAGTGGTAGCAGTAAGTGGAAAGAATCTCTCTCAATTTTAATTGTTGAATCTGTAGTTTTCCCTGGCTTAAAGCTAGAGCATCGAGGTAGTATATATGCTTTAAAACTTCTATTTGTTCAAAGATATTTAGGAATAATACAATTGACCTCTCTATTTTAGGTGTGAAATAAGGACCAGAAAGCAACATTCTTCTTTCCAGGCAGTGAAATTCCTTCATTGACTGGCAAAAGATAGAGGTGGGAGCCCAGCAGTCTTGGGTGGAACATCCTGTGGAATTCCCTGGGATGGAGGAACCATGCAGAACCCTCAGGAAGAAACCGTCCAGGACAATAAGAGCTTGGCCCCATGTGAGGAACACGGGGATCTAATCGCATTTCCTGATTTCCTATCTTGGCTTCACTCTCTTCTCTCCTCAAATTCTTACACTCCCTTTATCCTCCCTGTCTCACCTCATGTCCCAGTTCATTAAAAGGGAAAGAAGATGGAGGCAAGTTGAGAAACCAGCAGTGGGGAGACTTCATATATATATACTGTATTTTCTTTTTCTTTTTTTGTTATGCTTTAAGTTCTTTAAGTTCTGGGGTACATGTGCAGATCTCACAGGATTGTTACATAAATATACACATGACATGATGGTTTGCTGCCTCCATCTCCCCATCACCTACATTAGGTATTTCTCCTAATGTTGTCCCTCCCCAACCTCCCCAATCCCTGCTATCACTCCCCTAGTCCCCAAACCCCCAACAGACCCCTGTGTGTGTTGTTCCCCCCACTGTGTCCATGTGTTCTCATTGTTCAACACCCACCTATGAGTGAGAACATGCAGTGTTCGGTTTTCTGTTCTTGTGTCAGTTTGCTGAGAATGATGGTTTCCAGCTTCATCCATGTCCCTGCAAAGGATATGAACCCATATCCTGTTTTATGGCTGCATAGTATTCCATGGTGTATATGTGCCACATTTTCTTTATCCAGTCTATCCTTGATGGACATTTGGGTTGGTTCCAAGTCTTTGCTATAGTAAACAGTGTGGCAATGAACATATGTGTGCATGTGTCTTTATAATAGAATGATTTATAATCCTTTGGATATATACCCAGTAATGGGATTGCTGGGTCAAATGGTGTTTCTATTTCTAGATCCTTGAGGGATGACCACACTGTCTTCCACATTGGCTGCACTAATTTACACTCCCACCAACAGTGTAAAAGTGTTCCTATTTCTCCACATCCTTTCCAGCACCTGTTGTCTCCAGATTTCTTAATGATTGCCATTCTAACTGGTGTGAGATGGTATCTCAATGTAGTTTTGGTTTGCATTTCTCTAATGACCAGTGATGATGAGCATTTTTTAATATGTTTGTTGGCTGCATAAATGTCTTCTTTTGAAAGTGCCTGTTCATATCCTTCACCCAATTTTTGATGGGCTTGTTTTTTTCTTGTAAATTCGTTTTAGTTCTTTGTAGATTCTAGATATTAGCCCTTTGTCAGTTGGGTAGCTTGCAAAATTTTTTTCCCATTCTGTTGGTTGCCAGTACACTCTAATGATTGTTTCTTTTGCTGTGTAGAAGCTCTTACGTTTGATTAGATCCCATTTGTCTATTTTGGCTTTTGTTGTCATTGCTTTTGGTGGTTTAGTCATGAAGTCCTTGCCTATGCCTATGTCCTGAATGGTTTTGCCTACATTTTCTTCTAGGGCTTTTACAGTGTTGGGTCTTATGTTTAAATTTTTAATCCACCTGGAGTTAATTTTTGTATAAGGGGTAAGGAATGGGCCCAGTTTCAGCTTTCTGCACATGGCTAGCCAGTTTTCCAAACAACATTTATTAAACAGGGAATCCTTTCCCCATTGCTTGTTTTTGTCAGGTTTGTCAAAGATCAGATGGTTGTAGGTGTGTGGCATTACTTCTGAGGCCTCTGTTCTGGTCCATTGGCCTATATGTCTGTTTTGGTACCAGTACCATGCTGTTTTGATTACTGTAGCCTTGTAGTATAGTTTGAAGTCAGGTAGTCTGATGCCTCTAGCTTTGTTCTTTTTCCTTAGGATTGTTTGGCAGGCTCTTTTTTGATTCCATATGAAGTTTATGGTATTTTTTTTCCAGTTTTATGAGGCAGGTCATTGGTAGCTTGACGGGGATAGCATTGAATCTATAAATTACTTTGGGCAGTATGGCCATTTTCATGATATTGATTCTTCCTAACCATGAGTATGGAATGCTTTTTCCATCTTTTTGTGTCCTCTCTTATTTCCTTGAGCAGTGGTTCATAGTTCTTCTTGAAGAGGTCCTTGACATCCTTTGTTAGTTGTATTCATAGGTATTTTATTCTCTTTGTAACAATTGTGAATGGGAGTTCACTCATGATTTGGCTCTCTGTTTGTCTGTTATTGGTGTATAGGAATGCTTGTGATTTCTGAACATTGATTTTGTATCCTGAGACTTTGCTAAAGTTGCTTACCAGTTTCAGGAGATTTTGGGCTGAGACGATGGGGTCTTCTAAATATACAATCATGTCATCTGCAAATAGAGACAATTGGACTTCCTTCTTTCCTAAGTGAATACCCTTTATTTCTTTCTCTTGCCTGATTGCCCTGGCTAGAACTTCCCATACTATATTGAAAAGGAGTGGTGAGAGAGGGCATCCTTGTCTAGTGCCAGATTTCAAAAGGAATGCTTCCAGTTTTTGCCCATTCAGTATGATATTGGCTGTGGATTTGTCCTAAATAGCTTTTATTATTTTGAGATACGTTCCGTCAATATGTAGTTAATTGAGAGTTTTTAGCATAAAGGGCTGTTGAATTTTGTCAAAGGCCTTCTCTGCATCTATTGAGATAATCATGTGGTTTTTGTCTTTGGTTCTGTTTATGTGATGGATTACTTTTATAGACTTGAGTATGTTAACCAGCGTTGCATCCCTGGAATGCAGCCTACTTGATCGTGATGGATAAGCTTTTTGATGTGCTGTTGCATTTGGTTTGCCAGCATTTTATTAAAGATTCTTGCAGCTATGTTCATCATGGATATCGGCCTGAAATTTTCTTTTTTAGTTGTGTCTCTGCCAAGTTTTGGTATAGGGATGATGTTGGTCATATAACATGAGTTAGGGAATATTCCTATTGTTAATGTGAAATGTCTCTTAGAGGGTTCATGTTAGTGTGCTTGAGAAAGTACTTTGGGAATAAAATAAAACAGACTCTGGCTGCGGGCAGTGGCTCACGCCTGTAATCCCAGCATTTTTGGAGGCCGAGGCAGGTGGATCACCTGAGGTTGGGAGTTTGAGACCAGCCTGGCCAACATGGAGAAACCCTGTCTCTACTAAAAATACAAAATTAGCCGGGTGCAATGACGCATGCCTGTAATCCCAGCTACTTGGGAGGCTGAGGCAGGGGAATCGCTTGAACTTGGGAAGTGGAAGTTGTGGTGAGCCGAGATGGCGCCATTGCACTCCAGCCTGGGCAACAAGAGCAAAACTGCATCTCAAACACATGCACACACACACACACACACGCACACGCACACGCACACACACATGCATACACACACACACACACACACACATTCTACTAATATATAATGCTTCTAGCATGTATTTATTTCCAGTTAAACTATTATTTTAACTCTTCCTCCTGGATAAGGCACCTCAGGAATGATGTTATCAGAAATTCTATATCCACATAATTTTTTTTTCCTGTTGTTTTGGTTTTGACTTGGGTGGTGTTGGTATAGCTTTTGGCCACCTTTCTCCTGGTAATTGTTGGATGCACTCAGTTCTACAAATGTGATTTTATAAATTAGTTCCCCTCCTCATGACCTCCTGGCTATACATTCTTTCCTACCTTCGTAAGCCGTCAGCATCGTGAAAGCACAGAGGGACATTGAGCAGAGCTCTGTTCTGGCGTCACTGCACTCTGGAGCCTGTTAGGAGAGCAGCAAAGAGGAATGCATTGCTCAGGTATAGACAGGGTGAGTGCATAGAGACTTCCGAGGTGGCACGGCCCTTCATGTCCACAGTAGGCATGAAGCAATGGACTCTGCCAGATTGCGCATAGGAATCCACACTGCATTCTTAGAGGGATTTTTGCTCTATATACAACTAATTCAAAATAAGGCACTTTCTAGCTGAAAGAATAGCATGAACTGAGAAAAGGGATATGTACAGAGAGATCTCTGTGTACTACAATCAGGTTGCACATATTCTGAGATTTATGTATTCTTACTTAGTTCAGTTCATTATTTATTGACCACTTACTGTGTACAATATTGTATTAGATTCTTTTAGGATTACAGTTGGCCCTTGAACAACTTGGGGGCTTCGCACACTAACCATACACAGTAGAAAATCCAGGTATAACTCTGACTCCCCCAGACTTAACTACTAATAGCCTGCTGTTGAACAGCAATAGTTAATAACACGTATTTTGTATGTTATATGTATTACATCCTGTATTCTTACAATAAAGTAAGCTAGAGAAAAGGAAACATTTGTAAGAAAATCATAAGAAAGAAAATACATCTATAGTACTGTTCTGTATTTATCAGTACAGTAAGTTTACACTGCCTGTTTACAAGATGAATCATCTGTCTGACATGGAAGCAACCCCAGCTGCAGACCTGTCTCCAGTATGTATCAAGCAATTCAGCTTTTTCTTGTAATGTCATGACTTTTCTCTACTTCTTGGGAGCACTTTCGGCATCACCAGTGCCACTCCATATGGATCCCAGAGTGTTATTCAAGGTTTACAGTACTGCACAAAACAGCAGGAAAAATACACGAGAACAAGAAGAGGGCACTTTTTACTGTGATGTGCAGTTCACCAGGGATGAACTGCTCATGCCAGGATGGGGAGCATCACAGAACTTTTTAAAGGGATACTCACAACACCTGAGCTCATTGCAAAGCAACAAGAGAAGGTACAAAATGATTACAGTAGTGTGGTGTGCACTGTGGTTAAGTTCATGCACTTGCAATTTGATACTGCATCTTTGTGTTTGTGTACACTTCTCTCAACTGAGAATAGTACCACATATGGTCTGTGAGTGTGTATATAAGTTTTAATAAATTTTAACTTTTGCAATAGTTTGTGTATATTTTATGGTAGTAAATGATAAAATAAACTAGGTGTCTATATATATTTTATGCATTCATGATATACTTACCTTTTTCTATTTTTTTGATATTTATAGCTACATGGTTTTTTGTTGCTTTTTCAAATTGTTGCAAAACTCTAGAACATTTTCTAATACATTTATTGAAAAAAATCTGTGTGTAGCAGGTCAGACCTGTATTGTTCAAGGATCAACTATATATCTAAAAAGTACAAATCACTCTCTAACCTTTCCCAGCCTCTCTATGCTAAAGGAACTACAGGAAACTTTTGTATACAAGATTTGTGGAGATTCTCCTGCTGTACTTGTAGCAGGCATAAGAATATTCAAATGAGATTAGAGACAAATTGAATTTCCTTAGCTCTGCCCAGCATGAGACCTGCAATCAAGATCCACTCAGGCTTTTTATGAAGGAATGGAGGTCTCTTCCAGTATTAACATGATAAATTCCTTGCAAGTATGTACAAAGAAAGTCATAAGCACCAGGAAACATCCCCCTCACCAGGAGGAGAAGTAGAGTTCACCTTTCATCTTACCTGAAGTGGAAACTGCAGCCAAGTCACAACTTCCTAGGTGATTCACGTCCACACAAGCTGGAATGCACTGCTGGCCTGACATTTGCACCTGCAGCTCCTTGCCACACCGAGGTTCCACCTTCCTCGAGCCCAGGCTCTGCCACCTGGGAAGTGTCATTCGTTTCGACACCATGAACATCTCTGCATAGCCCCAAGAGGACAGTGTCATTTACAAATGGAAATAGCAAGAACTTAATGAATCCACTAAGTACAAATCATCCCTCTGTCATGGTAAGGGTCCTTAGCAAGTATATCTGTTCCTTCGATGCCAATGTGTAGATTGTTTTTAGTGGTGTTTTAGTGTATTAGAGCATATCAGTGAGGAGACTTGTAGTAATTAACCTGGAGGTGGCTCTTCTTTCTTTAGCTGCCCTTTTTCACATGTTAGCCTTTGTTCATCAGTCCCTGGGACCATGCGATGAGATGCATATCAGCCCTCACGCTGGGAAAGAGACAGCCAGCCATCATCTCAGCACAGTGGTTAAAAGGTTAAAATGTAATCCACTAGGGGACATTTTCTTTTTTTTTTTTAATTTATTTTTTGGAAACAGGTGCTGGCTCTGTCACCCAGGCTGGAGTTTGGCGGCACAAATACAGCTCACTGTAGACTCAACCTCCCAGATTCAAGAGATTCTCCCACTCCAGACTCCAGAGTAGGCGGAACCACAGATGCACAGGTCCACACCATCATGCCCAGCTGTTTCTTTTTTTTTTTTTTTTCTGTATTTTTTGTAGAGATAGAGTTTTGCCATGTTACCCAGGCTGGTCTTGAACTCCTGGGCTCATAGGATCCTCTTACCTCAGTCTCCATAAGTGCTGGGATTACAAATGTGAGGCACTTTGCCTGGCACTAGGGGACAGTTTCTAAGTGAGCCCTGACTCATTTGGGCCTCAGTGAGGTGATATTTTCTTAATTGAGTTACACTTGAGAAAGTCTAGATATCTATTCATCTTTGAAAAAATGAATTTTCATTGGCCATCCCCTCATCAGACGTGTTACATGCTTAAGGCAAATGTAAGCAGAGGAGAAGACAGTCAGTCCCGGATGACTTAGCAGCCTGCACTGAGACGGCACCAGCACTCCCCAGAGGAGAGACCGGGGTCCTTCTGCCCTGCGGTCCAGACTCACCGAGGTTACAACAGAGATGTACCGAATCATCCTTCCCATCTCACACACTCACTGGTCTCTAAGCTCATTCAGAAAAAAATCTCATCTCACAGTATGTCGGGAGATTGGTCATACAAAAAACATTAAAATCTTTTCAGAAAAGCAAATGAGTGCACAAAAAACCGGGTGAAACCTGAGCAAGGTCTATGGACTAGTTTCTGACATTGTGCCAATGGCAACTTCCTGGTTGTAATCATGAGCTATAGTTACGTAGGTATTGCCTGGGGGAGGCGGGGCCAAAGGCACAGGGGGCCTCTCAGCACCGCATTTGTGTTTATAATGATTTCAAAACAAAAATTATATATTTGGATATATATACATGTATGTATTTGCATATATATGTGCCTATATTCGGATAGATCTATTTTTGGAGGACCTAGAATGATGTAACTGCTCTCACACTAGTTAAGAGAATTCTCAAAGTTCAAGGAGATTCTAAAGTTATAGAGTTCCTAACTCAGGGTGCAGAACTCAGCCTTTGGCTGATTCTCGTGAGCTCCTGGGACTCGTGGGTGGGACAGAGAGGTCTCTTCACCACCACACTACCTCTCTGGCTGGAGGTCAGATGGTTAAGGATTGATGGGTGCCAGAAAATAGCATCGCCCCCATGCAAGTCCAAAACCCAGAGGCTGGAGGAGTCCATGCTTGCTCCTGCCTCCCAGGTGTTCAAGGGAGACCCATCATCTCCACACACCAGCAAAACAGAGGCCTCCCTGGCTGGAGGTCAGATGGTTAAGGGCTGATGGGTGCCAGAGGGCAGCAACCCCCCGTGTGGGTCCAAAACCCAGAGACTGGAGGAGTTAATGCCTGCTCCTGCCTCCCAGGTATTCAAGGCAGACCCATCAACTCCACACACCAGCAAAACAGAGGCCCCAAGCAATGACTTCTTCCTCCTCTCCTCCTGCAGCCTGACCAGCTCCTGGTTCCTCAATCCAAAGTTGGGGAGGAGAGAAGGAATGTCAGTGGAAACCACTTTTGCTCTGAGCTCTCGTCCTTCAGATGTTCTTTCTGTGGGCACAGTGTTTAGTGCTCTGCCAGGTGCTGGGGAAGCAAGAGTAAATAAGAGGCCATCGCTGCCCTCAGGGAGGCGTCAGTCTCATGCAGGTCTGTAAACTGGAATTGTAAAAGCGAAGTGGCCCAAGTCCAATTTGCTGTAGCGGTGCACAAAGGGACAGCCTTGAGGGTTGAGGAGGCACTTCCCAGAGGAGGTGACCTCCAAGTTGAGACTTAGAAGACAGCCAGAGAGATGAGAAAGGAGAAAAATTTGGTCAAGTCCTAATTAGGCAAAGGAGTCAGGCTGTCGGGACTGAGAGAAAACAGAAAGACAAAGGAGATAAGCTTGAAGCCTGTCTTTCTTCATGGTCCAGGACCATAGCCCCCCTGCATAAATAATCCACAATCTTCCTGTGCTCATCTATCACCAGACCCTTGGCTGATAGAAAAATGCAGGTTAGCCCACTGCAACCTTGGCGTTATCAATACTACACAAAACCCTCTTCAGCACGCAGCACAAGCACCATTCTATAAAACCCCAGGCAAGCCTTTGTCTCTTGGCAGGCAGCTCCTCTCCTGCTGGTCTGCCCATCGCTCCCTTGCAACAAATTTTCATAGTTTCTACAACTGTCTATTTATCTACAACTGTCCTGGTAAATTCTTACTGCCCATGTGATCTGGCTTCAGATAGTTGCTGATAACCCACTACACATTCTCTAAGCAGAAGAGATATATGTGCAGAGTCCCAGAGGCAGGAGGTGCAGGCAGATGAGAGGAATTTGGCTAACATGGGGAAATGGTCCAATTTTGTGCAGGCTTCTCACTCTGTTTCAAGAAGTTTAGATTTCAATTAAAGAAAGACAGGGACTACAGTTACTGAAAGTTTTCAAAATCCAAGGGCGGCCTGATTCCCTCTGACTGCAGCACAGTGATAAGGTCAAAAGAAACACAGCATAGGAGGTGAGAGATGAGAGGGGCTGAAAGAAGATGGTGGAGAAAGAGAAAAGGGACTGGATTAGGCAGAGGCTGAGAAAGTAGAACTGACGTGATTTCGTGACTGATTGAATGTGGGGAATGAAATCAAGGGTGCTGCCTGAATTTCTGGCTTGGATATCTGGTGGCTGGTGGTATCATTCATTAAGAAGGAACACTTAGGAGCGAATAAGTTGGATTTAACTGGAGACAATGTTATGCTTAGGAACTTGAGAAAACCCAAATGGAAATTTCCAGAAGGGAGTTGGATATTCTGATCTAGAACAGGGCTTGGCAAAGTATAGCCCATGAAAAGTGGACAGAATGACCGAAAATGGTCCTTCCCAGGATGGGCCTAGAGAGGGAGAGTCTGAGGGGAGAGAATTAATAAGCACCAAGTCTCCAGGGCAGGAGAGAAATACTGAGAAGGCCATGCAGTGTCCAGGAGAAGATTAACTTCCTGGGCCTCTATGGTCAGCTTTACCCGGGGCTCTGCGAGGGTGACGGCTCGTGCTGGCACTTGTTCCAGGCACCCTCAGTCCGGCCATTGGGTCATCTGGTCAGACACCTCAGGCCCTGGGGACCTTCACCCCCTGGGACAGTGTGCTTTCCAGTGATTCCCTTGGCACAGCAGGCATGGACAAGATGGTGGTCCATTCCTCTGGGGACAATTTCTTACAAAATGTCCCTTCAGACCACACTGGTAACAAGTTCTGCCAGACTGGCGGCTAACCCTAGCCTTTCCCTCATTTGAGCCCCTGGGGTCTGCTTGCCCGAAAGCCGTGATTAAGGCGGCAGCCTTTCTCTGATCTTTCCTGTTCCTTTCAGCCTGTTCCTTCTGGTCTCTCTTATAAAACACCAAGGTTGCCTGGTTCAGTAATGATTCTAGACTCTGTTCTGACTCCAAGGCCAGTTTCTGGAGCTTCTGCCTGAAATCTGCTGCTGACTGAGTAATATACTTGTCCTTTAGTATTAACTGACTCTCTGTGGGGTCTGGTGACAGGGGGTGTACTTTCTTAAGGCATCCCACAATTGCTCAAGGAAAGCTGTTGGATTTTCTTCCCTTCCCTTTGGGGGTTAGGTTTTCCACTCTGCAGAGGGTAATGTGGCCACGCTGTTTGGCAGAGAAAAATAAGCTGCCTCCTCCTTAAAGACTGTTTGCTAAATTGGTCCCAATTTCCCAGCATACACTTTAATGGGGACTTGAGCTTGGGAAGATTGGCACCCATCTGAAATTGAACACAAGGAATGCCAGCATTCCCGGTTAAAGAAATTATAGCCATTTTGACCTAAGGTGTCCCTTAGGTAAAACAGGTAATGAAATGAAATGTCTTTCAGTCAGTACCCCGAAATTTTGTGTGCCCAAGACACGTGATCCATCTTATCAGAGGGCCTCCCATGTACTGGATTCCAATCACGACCGACCATCATCATGGGACCACTCACTGCCTGTATGACCTCCTGTGACTACCACAGAGGCATGGAACGAAAGGGGCTATTGGGTTGGGTAGTCACA
Organism: Cebus imitator; assembly: GCF_001604975.1. Taxonomy (NCBI): domain Eukaryota; kingdom Metazoa; phylum Chordata; class Mammalia; order Primates; family Cebidae; genus Cebus; species Cebus imitator. The sequence goes on from NW_016107321.1 coordinate 4,346,067, forward strand.
TACCAACGAACCCCAACAAGGCCAGTGAGGCTCAGGCGATGGGTACCAATATTTGCCAGCAAAAGTCCAATTTACACAAGCCAGATTATAAAACTGCCCCAGAAGGGTAAACTCCTAGGGAGGGACCATTAGAGCACACAGTTCAAAGAAGGCAGGCCACGTGGCTGAGGCCAGAACAACACCGTCAGGACCGAGGCCTCCGCTCCCCTAACCCATCTTCCATTGTTGGAAAATGCTCTTAAGGTTGCGAGACCTGCCATTGACTATTTGGACCCTGGAACAGGTTTAACTATGATCTTCTAGAGGGAAAAGTCCTGCCGTAGAGAGAACCAATCCTAAGCAGGACAAGTTATACACCAAATACAAAGTCCCACAGCCTTCAGCTTCTGAATTTCCCCAAATCAAGACTGACTCGATCTGGGATGTGAACCAGCAAACTACCTTGCCATTGCAGGCCCTACACCTTAACCAACCGTGCAAACAAGCCACTGCATTAAGGGAAGGCAGAAAGCTTTCTTAAGCGGTATTTTGAATGAGAATGCTGCCGCCATCAGCCGCTTCCTTTCCCTCAGCCACACCGGCAGAGAAAAAAAGCCACTTGCTGCGTCAGTTTAAAAGCCACGTTGGCAACCGCTGCTGGGCGGGCGTGAGTTCCCCTGCCCCGCGGCTCTCCGTCGCCATGTTGACCCCGCCAAAACCACGTGCTCGGTTGGGCCACTCCCCCAGCCACTGCCCAAGCAGGGACCCGCAGCCTGCAGGCTGACACCCTGGGGAAGCCTTTTTTACCCGGCTGCCTGGGACTGGAGAACACCGGAGAGGCCCGCCAAGCCACGCACCAGGCTGCCGCGCTCCCTGGCCCCTGCAGGCTCGGCTGTGCGCGCCCCTCCCCGCTGTTTTTCTCTGGCCGACCTCTGCGCGCTGGGTTCCAGCCCCGGGCTGGGCTGTTCCTGGCCGCAAGGAGCAGAAAGTGGGGGTGCTCACCCTTTCCACCCCACAGGCTCCTGCAGGTTTTTGTTCCAGAGATAATATCCGAAGGATAGAGAAGGAGAGGGAAAGCAGAGCCAGAGCTCGGAGGTAAAAAAACTGGGCCTTTAATTCCAGTGGCCCCACCACTTAAGACGGGCTGGGCCGCTGCGCTGATTCCCCACAGCCCCGCCTGGCTGCAGCCCCTTCACGTGCTCTTAAAGAGACAGGACAGAATGGGGCTGGTTTTACTCATGATTTTGAAGTCTTCTTCTCCAGCTGTACCCCTCTCCTGGTGGTACCCGTTTTCTGGTGTACCCCTCTCCTGGCTGTACCCCTCTTCTGGTGTACCCCTCTCCTGCCCTCAATTTGTGGAGAAAAGGAGGACCCCCTCCCCCCACCGGCTTTTCAAAGATCACTTGGCCTTCACAAAAGAATAGGTCCTCTGGTTCTTAGTCTTAGAGTTCAGTAGGGGAAGGTGGTTCCCTGAATTTGTAAAAGCCCTATTCTGAATCCGACAGTACCGGAGTCCCTTAACAGTGACCAGAGAAGAAAGAATCCACCAAGTTGACATTCCAGTTCAGTAAGTTGTAGGGACATGGTTTTGAAATAATTTGTTTGTAAGGGAGCACCAACCCATAACTAACCTCAAACCTGTGGGGTCCCTTAGCCCAGTTATTTCCAAAACCCTTCCCTGTCTGGCCAGCAATGATGGATTACTGCAAACGTTGTTTAGTTTCATTTGACCTACTTTGAAAACCAAGTTCCAATATATAAATAACAATGGGAGCTAAGGTCGCTGCATTTGGTCCCTCTGGGCAGCCTTTCCACCTACCAGGCCACAGTCAATAGTAATCACCATTGAACATGCTTGAGGCAATTCTTCCATAATTACCTTGCATCAAAGACTGCTCGAGAACTGCTCTAAGTGGAAGACTGATGTTGGCAACCAGGGTTCCACCAGGGGCTGCAAATAGCCCTTGACCTTCAGGTGGGAAGGTGCCCCTGAGTTCAGACACTCTGGAAATCCCTAGCAATCAGCTTCTGATAAGCAAATAGGTGGAAAGGTGAAATTAGACAAAGACATTATTACCTTAGAGGACAATTAAGCATTGGTGGCTAATCTAAACATACTCTTTTTACAATTTTTATTTTACTACTAGCTAGGATTTATTGTAGGCTTTTCCGTCTGTGCCAGGCACAAACAGCACTATGAATTGCCTATACCATGCTGCAATCACTGGATTTTTTTCTGTTATTATTACCATCTTATATATCAGGACATTGAAACTCACGTGCCCAAAGTTATGCCAATGGAAATTGGCAGAGCCAGGTTCTAACCCAAATATCTGGGTCTTAGGTGATTACTTTGTTTTTTTTTTGTTTTGTTTTTTGGGTTTTTAATGTTTTGAGATGGAGCCCCACTCTATCACCCAGGCTGGAATGCAGTGGTGCAATCTTGGCTCACTGCAACCTCTAACTCCTGGGTTTAAGCAATTCTCTTGCCTCAGCCTCCTGAGTAGCTGGGATTACAGGTGCCTGCCACCACACCTGGCTAATTTTTTTGTATTTTTAATAGAGACAGGGTTTCTCCATGTTGGCCAGGCTGGTCTCAAACTCCTGACCTCAGGTGATATGCTCACCTCTGCCTCTCAAAGTGCTGGGATTACAGGGGTGAGCCACTGCACCAGGCCAAGTGATTGCTTTTAATCACTGCTCTGCAGTTTACTACTGGGAGGAGGAATAATAATGATATCTTGATTGATGTTATTTGATTGATTAATGCCTACATAAAGTGTCAAGGCACCATACTAAGCTCTTTTTTAAAATGTTTTATTTCATTTATAATTGACACATAGCAATTGTACATATTTATGGGGTACAGTGTGATGCTTCAATGCATGAATATGTTTTATAATGATCAATTAGGGTAATTAGCATATCTGTAACCTTAAACATTTATACTTTTCTTTGTGGTGAGAAGATTCAAAATCTTCTCTTGTTGTTTTGAAATATACATTACATTATTATTAGCTATAGTCACCCTAGTGCGTGTAATAGAACACCAGAACTTATTATTTCTAACTGCAACTTCGAACCTATTGACCAACCTCTCTCCATTCTCTTCTCCCCAACTACCCTTTTCAGCCTCTGATAACCATTATTCTACTTTCTAATTCTAGGAGAACAAATTTTCAAAAAAAATTTAATCAACAAATAATAATTGTACATATTTATGGTGCACATAAAGATATTTCAATACCTAAAATGTATAGCGATCAAATTATTAGCATATCCATCATCTCAAATCTCTATAATTTATTATATATCTGTGTTGGGGACATTCAACTATTCACCATATTATTGTTGACATCCTACCGTGGCATGGAACACTAGGACATTTTCTTCCTATCAAGCTGTAATTTTGTACCCTTTCACAACTCTCTCCCTACCCGTCCCTGCCGTGGACCCTTCTCAGCCTCTGGTATCTTCTGTCCTACTTTTTACTTCCTGAGATCAACTTCTTTTAGCTGCCACATATGAGTGAGAACATCCAGTGTTAACCTTTCTGCTCCTGGCTTATTTAACATAATGTCCTTTAACTTTATCCACATTACTGTGAATGATAGGATTTCATTATTTTTTATGGCTGAATACTACTCCATGGTATGTATCTACCACATTTTTAAAATCCGTTCATATGTGGTCAGACAACTAGGTTGATTCCATTCTTGGCTATTGTGGTTAGAGCTGCAATAAACCTCGGGGTGCAGATGGCTCTTTGATATAAAGATTTCCATTCTGTTGGATAAGTGTCCAGTAGTGAGATTGCTGGATCATAGGATACTTCTATTTGTAGTTTTTTGAGGAACCTCCATACTGTTCTCCAGAGTGATTGCACTACTTTAAATATCTACTGTGTATAAAAGTTCATTTTTTTCTGCATACTTACCAGCATGTTATTTTTTTCTCTTTTTGATACTAGCCATCCTCATGGGGGTGAGAGCATAGCTCATTGTGGTCTAGATTTGCATTTCCCTAAGGATTAGTGATGTTGAGCACATTTTCATTCATTTGTTGGACATTTGTACGTCTTCTTTTGAGAAATGTCTACTCAGGTCATTTGCCTATATTTAAATTGGGTTGGTTTTTTGCTCTGAGATGTTTGAGTTCCTTGTATATTCTGGATACTAGTCCGCTGTCCCATGAGTGGTTTACACAACACTAGACACCACGCAAGTTTCATTACACAGGTTGTTTCATTGACTCCTCACTCCAGCCCTATGGGGGAGGTGCTATTACTACCGCTCTGGTCTTACTAACAGAGGGTTGAGCAGAGGTTCATAGCTTCCCCAAAGTCACAGAGCTAGTGTGGCAGATGGAGCAGAGTTGGATGCCAGGGCCAGACCCTCCAGCCCCACGCCTCGCTGCTGCAGGATCCTGCTCGTCTGCAGTCACTGCCACAGGCATCAATGGTAGTGCCAGAATAAGCATTTATCGAGCACCTACTGTATTCACAGAACTCTGATCAGTCTGAAGCAAACAAAGCCAAGGAATGGTAGAAACTGGGGAGTTGAAACCAGAGTCTAGGGCCTGAAGTGCACTTCCTGGGCCAGGTTAAAGTGAATGAAACATTCGTATTTTGATCCCTTTCATTATTTATCATTCATACCCACAACATCTTTAAGGGGATCAGTTTAGATGCAAAGTCAAAAACAAATAGGCATCGAATCAGCTCTTCCAACATTTTCTTCTTCTGAAAAAGGTTATTTGAAAGCCCTGTTTTGCAGAGACTCAGTCCTTTTGCATGATGGGTAAATCGCAGGAGACCCCTACCAGGTCTTATGTTACATATTTAATGTGGAAAGGTTGCTTCACCCAAGAGCCTCGAGTTTTCAGAGATACTGTCCTCAAGTTTCCCCCCTTGCACAATGCCGGCGCCTGCAGGCAACAGCTCCGATGCACGTAAGACTTAAATACAACCCACAGAAGTGCTGGCTGGGCTAGAAAAACCCGTTGCTAAACAGAAGACTAATATTTTCTTTTTCTTCTCTGGAATTCGTAAACGGTATTTGTTCTCAGTCTTGCGTTTGAAACGTTCCTGCTGGAACACCGCTGGGCAGCTTGGAAGCAGAAGCAAACGTCATCCCGGCCGGCAGGGGGCGGCAGACCGCACACTCTGCCCCTGCCGCCCGTGGGTGGGCGTGTCCAGATCCCAAACTGTCGCGGGCTTTACCTCTGGCCACTGCAGCCGGCAGATGGTTCATGTCCTGAGGCTGCAGATTACGAGGTGGTAGCAGCGGGGGGCATGAGGCCGAGAGTGGGCAGAGCAACCCAGGGGCGCCAGGGTGGGAGCCGCCGCGGGCCGTGGCCGCCCGGAGGACTCTGACGCTTCTGGAGCGCGCCAGGGAGCGCGCGAGGGGCCCCGGGACCGGCCCAAGGCCGCCTGCGCTCCGCAGAGGGGCGGGCACGGGGGACGCAGGCGTGGACGGGGCGGGTGGGCGGCCCCCGTCCCGCAGGCCCAGGGTGGCCGGGCCACGGCCGTGGGAAGGGCAGGACGGCGCCCCTGCGCCGCCAGCTGGGCTTTTCTCCCGCGTTCCAGGGCGCGACCCCGCTCCGTCCACCCGCTGGCTCCGGGGCTGAGCCCAGGGAGGCGGTCGGAGCCCCTGGAAGAAGTGGGGGTTGAGGGCGTTTCCTCTTCCAAGCGCGAGCACGTGGAGCCCCCATGCTCCAGCCCCTGGACTCTGGATTGGAAACTGGCAGGGGTAGGAGAGGTGTGCGGGAGGCCGCCCTCCGCCTTCCTCTGTTCTAACCTGCTGGATTCAGGGAGTCCTGGTACTTGTATTTTTTTACCGGAAAAAAATTCTAAAGGCAGAAAAGCCAATGTGGTGGGTTACGCCTCCTTAACGTGCCCCATTTAACTTTGTTAGCTTCCTTCCACAGACTGACCTTGTTCGTGCAATCAGTGTGGTCCTGTGTCAGCTATGCAAAACAATATTTGTTTACTGAATCTGGTTGAAAAGGCAAGAAGTAGCGTCCCATGGGACACATTGATCCGGGTGGAAAGGGATGTGTATGCCCTGAAACATGGACAGCCACATGCCATGCTTGGTTTTGTGTAGAACGAACGAGATGATCTTTTCACTGATTTTCAGAATTCTGGAGAATTCACTTACGAAAATAAGCATGTGTGTCAATGCATGACTAATGTGGGCATTTACTTTAACTGAAGCAGTGCTCCTGATATATTGAGACACAGATTTTATTACGTTCCTTTTTACCATATGATCAATTATCTGCTTACCTCATAAGTTGCAGTAGGGGAAGAAGGTACTTCCTATTTTCTCTTTAAATTTCTTGTTCCTTATTTAAAGAAGCAATAGGCCGATTGCAGTGACTCACTTCTGTAATCCCAGCACTTTGGTAGGCCAAAGTAGGCAAATTGCCTGAGGTTAGGAGTTCGAGACCAGCCTGGCCAACGTGGTGAAACCAAGTCTCTACTAAAAAAATAAATAAATAAAATAAAATACAAGAATTAGCCGGTTATGGTGGCACATGTCTGTAATCCCAGCTACTTGGCTGGCTGAGGCAGGAGGATTGCTTGAACCCAGGAGGCGGAGGTTGCAGTGAGCAGAGATGGCACCATTGCACTCCAGCCTGGGCCACAAGAGTGAGACTTCCTCTAAAAAAAGAAAAGTCCTCAACTATTTGGCTAAATACAAAGCTGTGTATTCACAGGGAGAGGTTTCACAAACAAAGGAGGAACAACTGGAGGAGAACAGTGAGCTCAGTGTAGATGCCAGAGCTCACATAGGACTTTCAGACTCTTTTCAGACTCAGTGTATATTTTATGCTGAGTTTTTAAAATGGAATAGTTTATGTGGACAGGCACAAAAGGTACCAAAGGGGAACCTTAACAATGAGGAAGAATCTTTCTATAAAGAGAACAGGTGACAATATACACAAAGTGTATGCTAAGTGTGGAAGGAGCATTTTCATCCTTAAAGCACATCAGAATTGAATATGAATAATCTATTTGTCAATGAAATAAACAGCTCTTTGAGGATTTGAGACTACATTCATCATTTGCTCACAGACTTGCAGTTTTGCTTTTCTCTGCATTTCTTTGCTGTCAGATGACTTCTGCATTGTTGAATTGTATTTTGAGTGGATACTTTGGTAATACTAAAAATTTTAAATTATAAAAAATGTATATTTATCCTTTCTCTTCCTTCTAAACACGTGTGACTATAAAACATCATTCCCGTGTGACCATGTGTGCTGCAGACTGTTTCAAAATCAGGCAGGCAATTAGCAATGAACACCAGGTGGTCCACCTTCAATGTTAGCTTGTTCATTTACATGCTCCTGGCACCAGCCCTAGACTCACCTGTGCCCCAGAATAACATTCAGACTCTCAGCTGGTCTTGTGTTACACGCTCATGGTCTGGTTCACACCATGATATACACCTCTCTGCTCCCTGTCTCCTGGGCTGGGGTCAAGTCAAGCAGTCAGTGACAGGTTTCATTCCCAGTAACAGAGCTGGTTCACATGGCTCACCAGACATGTTGCGGCTTCGAAAACATTCATCCCAGTGTTAGCACTTTCATTTGGTATCAAGTATTTCACTGGATTCTTACAACCATAGTGTAGTAACACTCACTGAGGAGGAAGTGGAGGATCCAAGGATGGGGCACCTTGCTCTGGGCACACAACGCATTTGCAGTTTTATAGTCATTGGTGGCGTCTCAATCAGACATTTTGCAGACTGATCTATAACCTATTCAATTAATATGAAAGGACGCACTCAGCATGAGATTCTAGTCGGGCACAGAATATACATGAGAAGTGCGACTTTGTCATTCCTACTTTCAAAGGTAAAGGCCACCAGCAGTTTCTTGTAAGCAACCGATGCCTTTCAAATGAAGTCTTGTATCTGTGTAGTCCATAGACAGATGTGAGGGTGAAAAACGCTGTGTTCTCTGTTGCTCTGGGTCAGTGAAGCAAGGCAGTGCCAGCTCAGAGGACTCTGCAGACTCAAGGCAGGGATGGCTGGTTGTGGGTGCTGCAGCTCCCAGCAGAGCATCAAACAACAGCTGATGCTTTTCTTCAGTCCTGCCATCATCACTGGCAAAGCGATCCCAGCTTGTCTGCTGGGGACTCAAGGCAAGGATGGCTGGTTGTAGGTGTTACAGCACCCAGCAAAGCATTAAACAACAGCTGATGCTTTTCTTTGGTCTTGCCATCATCACTGACAAAGTAATCCCAGCATGTCTGCCATCCCCAAATTATGTGGTTGCTGACTGGACTGAATGTTACATCACTGGCTGAGGAGAAACCCAAGGTGAGATAAATTCCATTGCCCATATAACAAATTGATTTTGACCCGCAGTCCATGTGACGAAATGAGCATTTTGAAGAAAGCTGTACAAATTCCTGTCAATATGGTCCACCGCACTCCTAATTTTGTCTGGGTACCTGTCTATTTCTGCATAATGAGTCTTCAAGGCACGTGGTCAAGGGGAAGAAGACTGTTTCTTTGAGTCTCTCTCTCTTTTCTTTTTCAGAACATTTTTTATTCTATTTTAATTAATTTTAACTTTTAAGTTCACGAATACATGTGCAGGTTTCTTTTTTTGCATAAGTGTCATGGGGGTTCTACAGATTATTTTGTCACCTAGGTACTAAGCCTAGTACCCAATACTTAGTATTTCCAGCTCCTCTCCCTCCTCCCACTCTTCTCCCTCAAGTAGGTGCCAATGTCTGTTGCTCCTTTCTTTGTGTCCATGTGCTCTCATCATTTAGCTCCCACTTGTAAGTGTGAACATGTGGTATTTCTGTTCCTATGTTAGTTTTCCAAGAATAATGGCCTCCAGCTCCATTCATGTTCCTGTAGGAGACATTGTCTCATTCTTTTTTATGGCGACATAATATTTCATAGTATGTATATATCACATTTTTTTTTATCCAATGTGTCATTAATGGGCATATAGGTGATTCCAAGTCCTTGCTATTATAGATGGTGCTGCAGTGAACATTCACATTCATGTGTCTTTATGATAGAATGACTTATATTCCTCTGGGTAGGATTGTTGGGTTGAACGTTAGGTCTGTTTTTAGCTCTTTGAGGAATCACTGGACTGCTTTCTACAATGGTTGAACTAATTTACAGTCCCACCTACAGTGTGTAAGTGTTTACTTTTCTCTACAACCTTTCCAGCATCTGTTATTTTTTGACTTTTTGTAATAGCCATTCTGGCTGGTGTGAGATGGTTTCTCATTGTGGTTTTGATTTGCATTTCTGTAACGATCAGTGATATTGAGCATTTTTTCATATGCTTGTTGGATACCTGTATGTCTTCTTTAGAAAAAGGTTTGTTCAGATCCTGTGACCATTTGTAAATTGGGTTATTTGGTTTTTGGCTATTGAGTTTTATGAGTTCCTCATCTATTTTGGATAATNTAATGACCAGTGATAATGAGCTTTTTTTTCACATTTTTGGCTGCATAAATGCCTTCTTTTGAGAAGTGTCTGTTCATATCCTTCGCCCACTTTTTAATGGGGTTGTTTTGTTTCTTGTACATTCGTTTAAGTTTCTTGTTTTTAGATGTATAGCTTGCAAATACTTTCTCCCACTCCGTAGGTTGTCTGTTTACTCTGATGATAGTTTTTTTTTTGTTTGTTTGTTTGTTTTTCCTGTGCAGAAGCTCTTAAGTTTAATTAGATCCCATTTTGTCAATTTTTGCCTTTGTTGAGATTGCTTTTGGCATCTTCGTCATGAAGTCCTTGCCAATTCCTATACCCAGAATGGCATTGCCTAGGTTGTCTTCAAGGGTTTTTAAAGTCTTGGGTTTTACATTTAAGTCTTTAATCCATCTTGAGTTGATTTTTGTTTATGGTGTAAGGAAAGGGGTCCAGCTTCATTCTTCTACATATGGCTAGCCAAAATTAGCCCAACACCATTTTTGAATAGGCAGTCATTTTCCCATTGTTTGATTTTTGTCATCTTTGTCAAAGATCAGATGGTTGTAGGTGTGGTCTTATTTCTAGACTCTGTATTCTGTTCCACTGGTGTATGTGTCTGTTTTTTTTTTTTTTAACCAATACCATGCTGTTTTGGTTACTGTAACCTTGAAATGTAATTTGGAGCCAGGTAACATGATGTCTTCAGCTTTGTTCTTTTTGTTTAGGATTACCTAGGCTATTCTGGATCCTTTTTGGTTTCATGTAAATTTTAAAATAGTTTTGTTCTGGTTCTGTGAAGAATGTCATTGGTAATTTGATAGGAATAGCATTGAATCTGTAAATTAGTTTGTGAAGTATGGCCATTTTAATAATATTTCATTTTTCCAATCCATGAGCATGAGATATTTTTCCATTTGTTTGTGTCATCTCTGATTTCTTTGAGCAGTATTTTGTATTTCTCATTGTAGAGATCTATCACCACCCTTGTTGACTATTCTTTGGTGTTTAATTCTTTTTGTGGCAATTGCAAATGGGATTGTGTTCCTGATTTGGCTCTTGGCTTGGCTGTTATTGGTGTATAGGGATGCTAGTGCTATTTGCACTTTGATTTTGTATCCTGAAACTTTGCTGAAGTTGATTATCAGAGAAGGAGATTTGGGGCTGAGACTATGAGATTTTCTAGATATAGAATCATGTAATCTGTAAACAGGGATAGTTTGATTTCCTCTCTGCCTATATAGATGCTCTTTGTTTCTTTTCCTTGCTTGATTGCTTTGGCCAGGACTTTAATACTATGTTGAATAGGAGTGGTGAGAGAGGGCATCCTTATCTTGGGCTGGTTTTCAAGGGTAATTCTTCCAGCTTTTGCCCATTCAGTATGGTGTTGGCTGTGGGTTCGTCATAGATGACTCTTATTATTTTGAGATATATTCCTTCAATATCTAGTTTATTGAGAGTTTTCAACATGAAGGATGGTAAATTTTATCAAAAGCCTTTTCTGCATCTATTGAGATAATCATGTCGGTTTTGTCTTTAGTTCTATTTATGTGATGAATCACATTTATTGATTTATGTATGTTGAACCAAGCTTGCATACCAGGGGTGAAGCCTATTTGATCTTGATGGATTAGCTTTTTAATGTGCTGGATTAGGTTTGCAAGTAAAGTATTTTGTTGAGGATTTTTGCATCAATGTTCATCAAGGATGTTGCCTTGAAGTTTTTATTGTTGTGTCTCTGCCAGGTTTTGGTATCAGGATGATGCTGGCCTCATAGAATGAAATGGGAAGGACTTCCTCCTCCTCATGTTTTTTGAAGTTTCAGTAGGAATGGTAGTAGTTCTTCTTTGCACATCTGGTAGAATTTAGCTGTGAATCCATCCGGTCATGGCTTTTTGTTGCTTAGTAGGCTATTTATTACTGATTCAATTTTGGAGCTTATTATTGGTCTGTTCAAGAAATTAATTACTTCTTAGTTCAGTCTTGGGAGCGTATATGTGTCCAGGAATTTATCCATCTCTTCTAGGTTTTCTAGTTTATGTGCATAGAACTGTCTGTAGTAGTTTCTGATGGTTATTTTTATTTTTGTGAGGTCATTTGTAATTGTGTTAATTTGTGTCTTTCCTCTCTTCTTTTTTATTAGCCTAGCTAGCAGCCTAGTTATCTTATTAATGTTTTCAAAAAACCAACTCTTGGATTTGTTGATCTTTTGAATGTGTTTTCATGTCTTGACTTTCTTCAGTTCAGCTCTGATTTTGGTTTTCCTTGCCTGTGATAGCTTTGGGGTTGACTTACTCTTATTTCTCTAATTCTTCCAGTTTTGGTGTTAGGTTCTTTGTGATATTTCTTTTTGATGTGAGCATTTAATGCTATGAATTTCCTTCTTAACATTATCTTAGCTATGTCCCAGAGATTCCAACATGGTGTTTCTTAATTATCTTTAGTTTCAAAGAACATCTTGATTTCTGCCTTAATTTTATTATTTACCCTAAAGTAATTCAAGACTATGTTGTTTAATTCCTATGTAATTGTATGGTTTTGAGTATTTTTCTTAGTCTTGACTTGTATGTTTATTGAGCTGTGGTCTGAGGGTGCTTTTGGTATAATTTGGTTCTTTTGCATTTGCTGAGGATTGTTTTATGTCCAATTATGTGGTTGATTTTTAAAGAATGTGCCATGTGATGATGAGAATAATGTATATTCTGCTGTTTTGGGGTAGAGAGTTCTGTGGAGGTCTATCACATCCATTTGGTCCAATGTTGAGTTCAGGTCCCGAATATCTTCGTTAATTTTTTGCCTCGAGGATCTGTCTAATACTTCAGAGGACTGCCAAAGTCTCCCACTATTATTGTATGGGTGTCTAAGTCTCTTTGTAAGTCTCTAAGAACTTTCTTTATTAAGCTGGATGCTCCTGTGTTGGATGCATATATATTTAGGATAGTTAGGTCTTCTTGTTGAATTGAACTCTTTACCATTATGTAATGCCATTCTTTGCCTGTTTTGGTCTTTGTTGGTTTAAAATCTGTTTTGTCTGAAACTGGGATTGCAACTCCTGCTTTTTTCTGATTTCCTTTTGCCTGGTAGATTCTCTTCCATCTCTTTATTTTGAGCCTTTGGGTGTCATTACATGTGACATGGGTTTCTTGAAGACAGCATACCATTGGGTCTTGCTTTTTTAGCGAGCTTGCCACTCTGTGCCTCTTAAGTTGGGCATGTAGCCCATTTACATTCAAGGCTAGTGTTAATATGTATGAATTTGATGCTCTCATTATGCTGTTATGCTGGCTTGTTTGTATGGTGGCTTTACAGTGTCACCAGTTTGTGAATTTAAATGTATTTTTGTATTGGTTAGCTATCTTCCCTTTCTATAGTTAGTGCTCTTTTCATGATCTCTTGTAAGGCAGATCTGGTGGTAATGAACTCCCTCAACATTTGCTTATCTAACAGGGATCTTATTTCTTTATTGCTCAGGAAGCTTAGTTTGGTTGGATATGAAATTCTTGGTTGAATATATATATTTTAAAAATGTTGAATATAGGCCCCCAATCTCTTCTGACTTTAGGGTTTCAGCTGAAAGGTATGCTGTTAGGTTGATAGGTTTCGCCTTGTAGATGACCTGTCCTTTCTCTCTAGCTGCTTTTAACATTCTGTCTTTCATTTTGACCTTGGAAAATCTGATGATTATGTGTCTTGGGGATGATCTTCTTGTGTAGTATCTTGCAAGGATTCTCTGTATTTTCTGAATTTGACTATTGGCCTCTCTAGCAAGATTGGGGAAGTTTTCAAGTACAATATCCTAAATTGTATTCTAAATTGTTAGCTTTCTGCCCGTCCCTTTCAGAGATGCCAGTGATTTGTAGCCTTGGCCTCTTTACATAATCCCATAATTCTTGGATGTTTTGTTCATTCCTTTTCATTCTTTTTTCTTCATTTTTGTTGACTGTCTTATTTCAGATGACTAGTCTTCCATTTCTGAGATCTTTTGCTCAGCTTGGTCTATTCTGCTATTAATACTTGGACTGCATTGTGAAATTCTTATAGTTTGTTTCTGAGCTTGCAGCTCTGTCAGATCCACTAGGTTTTTTGTTTGTTTGTTTGTTTGTTTTGTACCAGAGATTTCGTCTTTCAGCTTCTGTAGTATTTTATTGTGATTCCTAATTTTCTTATATTGGATTTTGCCATTGTGCTAAATCTTGATGATCTTAATTTCTATCCATAGTCTGAATTATATTTCTGTCATTTCAATTAACATGGTCTTGTTAAGAACCCTTGCTGGAGAACTGGTGCAGTTGTTTGGAGGACATAGGACCTTCTGGCCATTTGAGTTATTGGAGTTCTTGTGTTGGTTCTTTCTCATGTCTCTGTGTGGGTGTTTCTTTAACTGCAGTGTAGATTGAATACAGCCAATAGACTTCTTCTTTGGAGGTTTGCACAGGGCCAAGGCCTTGTATAGGGTCTTTATTTGTAGCTGACTTCTTGTTTTTGGTTTCATAGTGGGGCATGTTAGCAAAATATTTTTGGTGCTGAAGTTTTGGGGTGTGATCCATTTTATTTTAATGATTGTGTATTTCCCTTACACCTACCTAAAACAAACAAAACACCAGTAAAGGTCTTTGAGTCTCTGAATCCATATTTAGCATTCATATTGCTTCCCCTAGTAAGTGGGGTTTTCACCTAGCCCTTAAGTTAAGGGTGTTAGATTATTTTTCATGTGAAATTAGCGAGACTGGGTTTCCAAACATGGTGTAAAACAATAACAACTAAAGTTATAATTAAACTAGTTTTCTTCCCAAATAACCACAGTCTACTGTGTGTGGGAGGGTGTTAGGCAGGGGACCTGCAGCTAAGGAAGAGGCAGACAGGCCCCATGGCCCCAAATCTAGGATGGCATTTGATATTAGTTGATGGGTGAGAGAAAGAGAGGGAACTTTTGTGCAGGATGTGGTATCATCAGCACCTGTACTACATTTTAGGGATTCCTTCTTTTTGCAGTATGGCCTGACAATAATTATATCCATCAGACTTGCCCCCTTGGATGTTGGAACACTGAGACTGTCTTGGGCTCTCTGCCTGACTTTCTCAGAGGTGCTGGTGAGATCACAAGGAGTCTGGAGCCCTAGGAAAGCATTCTGACTCTGCCCCTAGCCAGATAGACCTGGAGTAGGCACATTACCTCTCTGTACCACTTGGCTCCAACCCCGCATTTGTAAAACCAGCATATTTAGGAGATGTTTTCCACATCAGCATTTTACTCAAGCTGTCATTTGAAGAAAGGTTTTTTGTTTTTGTTTTTGTTTTCTTTTTTGGTTTAACAAAAATGTTAAAAACCACTGGTCTAGATAATTGCAAAGTTTCCTTTCCCTTTTCTGTGCTTTTCTTACTATTTTAAAAACCTAACTTCCTTGGTTTATTGATCCTCCTTTCTGCGCACCTGAGTCTGGGAGCTCTGAGGCCAACCAAAAGGAAACTTGATAAATGAGGAACACCTTTGGGTGTGCCAGGCTGCTCCCAGTGTTTTGCATTTTTAAAAATTTAGATGCTGCAAACCTCTGAGAGTTAGATATTATTGTTCCTATTTTAAAAATGAGGAGAGACTCAGAGAAGGTGCAGGATGGCACAGACAGACCTGAATTGGAACCCTGGCTCCTACTTACTGGCTGTCAGGACTTAGAACTAAGTCATGAACTCTCGTTGATTGTTTCCTCAGCTGATGTGGGCTGCAGGGCTGTTGGGGGAGAAAGAATAAGAAAGTGCTTCAAGTGTTGTGCACATGCTAAGCGCTCCATCATGGCAGCTCCTACTAACAAGGAATAGGGTTGTATATAACATGACTCTTTTTTGAAACTGACATAAAATCCAGCTTAAGTTGGATTAAGCCAAAAGGGAAATTCTTAGAGAGCTGAAAAGTCTTCAGGCTCACATGATGGCTCCAGGCCCCAAGCCCTCTCCAACCATGGAGTAGGCATCATTTTTGGGCACAAAGGTGACATTCTCATGGTGGCAGATGCTGTGACAGCTCTCAGTCTGCCAGGAAAGACTAAGGAAGGCTACTCTCCCCATTAGGTTAACATTAAAATAGTCAGCCATGTCTGAGAGGTTGAACTTGGGTCATAGGCCTGTCCTTGAACCCATCACTGATTGGCTCCCACCTGCATCATCTATTCCATGCTAGAGGTGGAGGCAGGACCCCACGCATACCCAGAAGGGGCAAAAGGTAGATCCCTCAACAGGATTATGGGATGTAGGGTGATAGGATACTGGGCATCCAGAAAGCAAACAGATCCTCTACAATACTTCAACTGATGAAGGCACAGAGCTAAAATCATAAGGATCTGGGTGTGAGTTCTGGCTCTACCATCTTCCATGTGATGTTGGGCAGTTATTTAATCTCTTTTAGCCTCAGATTTCTCACCTGTACTAACATATAAGTTTATTGTGATGAGAATCATCGTCATTGTCATCATCATCACCATCCACATTACCACTGCCACTCCTATGTTTATCTTCATCAACATCGTCACCACCACCATTATCATCACCACCACCAACATCATTACCACCACTACTATAACTATTATCATCACCCTCAGCATCATCACCATCATCACTGTTATCACCACCACCATCAACATTACTGCCGCTACCATCACAATTACCATCATTCCATCAACATCACCATTATCATTACCATTGCCATCATCACCATCATCACCAGCATTCCATCACCATCACCATTATCACCACCACTATCATGATAGTCATTATTACTACCATCACCATCACCATCACCACCACCACCACCACCATCATGACTACCCATCACTACCATCATCATCATCATTCCACCATCATCACAATGATCATCGCCACTACCATCACCATCACTATCATCATCAGTAGACATCACATAACCAGTTTGTAGCTGGGCCTTGACCCCAAAGCACACTCACTGTTTTTTCTGTCCCAGATCCATCCGCATACTTCTAACCACCATCCTCCACTGGGCTCCCACCTCCCCTGGTCTCACCTGCATGTCCGTGGAGAAAATGATTCTCAGAGTGCTAACTAGACCAAGAGGTGCCACAAAATATAACTCAAGCCTGTTCATCAATTTTCTTTCTTTCTTTCCTTCTCTTTCTCTCCTTTCTTCCTTCCCTCCTTCCTTTCTTCCTTCTTTCTTTCTTTCTTTCTTTCTTTCTCTTTCTTTCTTTCTTTCTTTCTTTCTTTCTTTCTTTCTTTCTTTCTTTCTTTCTTTCTTCTTTCTTTTCTTTCTTTCTTTCTCTTTCTTTTCTTTTCTTTCTTTCTTCTCTCTCTCTCTCTGTCATTCTCTCTGTGTCTCATATATATATATATATATATATATATATATAAAATTGTATTTTAGGTTCTGGGGTACATGAGCAGATCATGCAGGATTGTGGCATAGGTACACACATGGCAATGTGGTTTGCAGCCTCCATCCCCCCATCATTTACATCTGGCATTTCTCCCCATGTTATCCCTCCCCAACCTCCCTACCCCTGCTGTCCCTCCCCTAGTCCCCCTCAACAGAACCCAGTGTGTGCTGCTCCCCTCCCTATGTCCATGTGTTCTTGTTGTTCAACACCTGCCTATGAGTGAGAAGTTGCTGTGTTTGATTTTCTGTTTTTGTGTCAGTTTTCTGATAATGATGGTTTCCAGATTCATCCATGTCCCTAAAAAGGACACAGACTCATCGTTTTTTATGGCTGCATAGTATTCCATGGTGTATATGTGCCACATTTTCCTTGTCCAGTCTATCATCAATGGGCATTTGGGTTGGTTCCACGTCTTTGCTATTGTAAACAATCACAATGTACATACGTGTGCATGTGCCTTTATAATAGAGTGATTTATAATCCTTTAGATATATACCCAGTAGTGGGATTGCTGGGTCAAATGGAATTTCTATTTCTAGATCGTTGAGAAATCCCCACACTGTCTTCCACAATGATTGATCTAATTTACACTCCCACCAACAGTGTAAAAGTGTTCCTGTTTCTCCAAACCCTCTCCAGCATCTGTCATCTCCAGATTTTTTAATGATCACCATTCTAACTGGTGTAAGATGATATCTCAACGTGGTTTTGATTTGCATTTCTCTAATGAACAATGATGATGATCGTTTTTTCATATGTTTGTTGGCACGATATATATCTTCTTTTGAAAAGTGTCTGCTGATGTTCTTCACCCACTTTTGAATGAGTTTGTTTGTTTTTTTCTTGTAAATTTGTTTTAGTTCTTTGTAGATTCTGGATATTAGTCCTTTGTCAGATGAGTAGATTGCAAAATTTTTTTCCCATTCTGTTGATTGCTCATTCACGCTAATGATTGTTTCTTTTGCTGTACAGAAACTCTGGAGCTTAATTAGATCCCAATTGTCTATTTTGGCTTTTGTTGCCAATGCTTTTGATATTTTAGTCATGAAGTATTTGCCTATGCCTATGTCCTGAATGGTTTTGCCTAGGTTTCCTTCTAGGGTTTTTATGGTGTTAGGTCTTATGTTTAAATCTTTAATCCATCTGGAGTTAATTTTAGTGTAGGGTGTCAGGAAGGGGTCCAGCTTCTGTTTTCTGCACATTGCTAGCCAGTTATCCCAACACCATTTATTAAACAGGGAATCCTTTCCCCATTGCTTGTTTTTGTCAGGTTTGTCAAAGATCAGATGATTGTAGATGTGTGGTGTTGCTTCCGGGGCTTCTGTTCTGTTCTAATGGTCTACGTCTCTGTTTTGGTACCAGTACCATGCTGTTTTGATTACTGTACCCTTGTAGTTTTAAGTCAGGTAGTGTGATGCCTCCTGCTTTCTTCTTTTTGCTTAGAATATCTTTACCACCACCACCATCACCAGCACTATCACAATCACCATTGGTTTAACCATCAACACCTTTCTACCATCAATACCATCATCATAAACATCACATAACCAGGGCATTGCTGGGCCTTGACCCCAGAGCCCACTTACTGTTTCCTCTCTCCCACCCCATCCACACATTCTAACCAACGTCCTGCACTTGGCTTCTTGTCTCCTCTGGTCTCACCCACATGTCCGCTGAGAAAAAGATTCTCAGAACACTAACTAGACCGGGAGGAGTCACACAACACAACTCAAGCCTGTTTATCAATGTCCATTTTCGATATGTTAATAATGACATCAGATCAATGGGTGTTTTCAGTTTCTCAGAGGGAGTTGTAATTCTCCACCTCTCCCCTCCATGTTTCCAGACCTTCCCGGACTTGGATATTCCAGATGCAGAGTAGGTGTTGAGGCCGAGGGGCTCTTCCATGTAAGCCTCATCTGCAATTACCGGGCTGATCCTGCAGCCCTCTACTCAGGGGCCATTAAGGAGGGCTTCAGTCCTCAGATCACCTGTGGACCTCCTGCCTTCAGAGGTGCCATCTCTATATTGGCCACTGGATGGCAGCATGTACTCACAGACCACATCAATTTCCCTGCAGTGCCTGATGGGTTTTCCCCCTTATCAGGATGTTTGCCTTTCTCAGAGAGCAGATTCGACAGCAGTGACACCTAACTTAATTTTCAGCAAAATATTTTGAGAAGGGTGCCCCCTCACACAACTATGCAGCCCGGGCCATGCATCCCATGTCCAGTGCTTGGTAGTCAGGAGGAGCTTCCTCCATGCAACTCTGCCCTGCTAGGGCCCAGCTAGACTCTGGAGCAAGGTGCTGGGATGAGCATCTCCCATGCTGCTCTTGTAAACTCCAGATGCAGTGTCAGTTTTCTGAACCCAAAGCAATGATTAAAGTGTAGTCAAAGGCTTTGGGGAAAGGAGAGAGTGCCCCAGTTCTTGCCTGTGCCATGCTCGCAAAGCAGAGTTCTGCAAAATTCTAGTGAAAGCTGGGCTTGAAAAATTGGAAAACTGGATTGTTTGTGAGAGCACAGAAACATCCCTGAGCATGGCCATCTGGAAAAAATAGCATTTCCTCTGGCAATTTAGCAGACATTCTGTTTCAATTTGACAAAGGAAATAAAGCAGTTTTTCACAAAAGAAGAAATACAAGTAGGAGAATTGCCCTAGTTGTATTTTCTCTTCCTAATTCTCAAGGAAGCGTAAATCAGAAGATGAATCAGGACAGTTTTCACCTACTAGGTTAGCTACTATTTTAAAAATTGAATATACACCAGGGTGAAGTATTTGTTTTCTAGTACATTTTACACTGTCACACTGTTTTAGAGAATCATCTGGCAGTGTTACTGTGGGATAGAAATATGTCTATATCATTATGGAAACTTAGACTTCAGAAAGTAATAAGGAATAAGATTGAACTTTATGAACAAAGATGTGAAATGTTGGAAGCAAAAGTGGGGCCAACATGCACGAGGAGGAAGCATTTGGGCAGTGACTCCACAGACCCAGGCTCAAACTGAATCACACAACCTCCTTACGCCTCAGTTTCCTTAACTGTAGAACAGGAATGATACTAGTGCCTGCTTCACAGGACTGTTGTGAGGATTAAGTGAGATACACCACATTAAGAGCTTGTGCTGGAAAGGTTAATTCTTGGTAAATGATGACTATTCTCTTTTTTTTGCAATAAAATTACACAACATAAGAGTCACTATTCTGTTTTGAAGGGTACCGCTGAGTGGCATTCAGTATATTAACAATGGTGTGCAAATGTCACCATATTTCCAGAACATTTTCCTCATCCCAAAAGGAAATCTCATGATCATTAAGCAGTAGCTCCACATTAGAATATTAATTATGAAGATTGTAGCATTATTTTAAAAACTCATGATATACATTGATTAAAAAAACCAGTATATGAAACTGTCCATTATGATGTGAAATGTAAGGAAACAGTAAAAATCTGAAAAAAGGTATATAAAATGAATAGGAATTGCAATTCTCAGACTCTACATTGTGAAAGTCATTTTCATAGTTTTAAGAAAAACAAAAAGTACACAAACAACAACCAACCCCAAAGCACCATGACACAGCCCAGATTGTTAAACCCAGGTCTTGG
Source organism: Cebus imitator (assembly GCF_001604975.1). Lineage (NCBI taxonomy): Eukaryota > Metazoa > Chordata > Mammalia > Primates > Cebidae > Cebus > Cebus imitator. The sequence continues at coordinate 4,366,502 of NW_016107321.1, forward strand.
GAACACAGAAACGTATATGATGTTGACTCTCTCCAGGGTCGGAGGGTCCCGCGGCATTGGGAGCTGCCTTGTGTTCTGCAGCTTCCTGGACAGACAGGAGGCCCAGCACCGCTGCTCTGTTCTTCGGGAATTTCCTCCTGAACATGTTTTGGGTGCAGTAACCATTTCTTTCATCTTTTTAAACACAGGTACCTTTGGGGCTGGCATTCTCAAGGAAGCCCGGCTCTCCGTGATTGAGAATAAAGTGTGCAATCGCTACGAGCTTCTGAATGGAAGAGTCAGATCCACCGAGCTCTGTGCTGGGGATCTGGCAGGAGGCACTGACAGTTGCCAGGTAAGAAAAGATCAAGAGACCAAACCTAATCTTGCGTCCTCCCGTCTCAGTCTCAGCCCCTTAGACTTCAGTCCCCACGTGGCAAATTCAAGAAGGATTTGTCAACTAAAGATCCCAGTCTAAGTGTTGCTCAGCAACTCCCTAGATCTGTGCCTGAACGCATATTCAGATCATCTAAGGGGAGGTCTTGGGGCTTGGGTTCCAGATCAGTAGCAAGGGAATTATAAGGTCTGTAACTACCTAAGGCCATTTGCCCTCCTGGGGTGTGCTAGTGGCTAGGGACTAAAGTGGTGACTTTTCCAGTAGGGAAGGAGGTAGAGGGCACAGGACAGAGACCAACTGCACACACTTTACAAGGATGCCCAGGCTAGCCCAGTCTAAAGGAAACCCCAACATAGGAAGAGATCATGCAGGATTCACAAGGGATATTTTTTCCCCAGGAAAAACTAAGTGGTGTGGTTTTGCTGAATGGACTTTGCTAAGTACTTAAGCACTGCAGATGCTTAAGGAATATGCGCACAAGTTCCTTTCTGATTTCAATTACTGGGAAAATGTACATATGGATGAGAGAAGGGTGGTTAAAAGGCTGGCAGCTTTACCCTTGCATGAATGTTTCCCTACCTCTGTATAGGGTGACAGTGGAGGGCCTCTGGTTTGCTTCAAGAAGGACAAATACATTTTACAAGGAGTCACTTCTTGGGGTCTTGGTTGTGCACGCCCCAATAAGCCTGGTGTCTATGTTCGTGTTTCAAGGTATGTTACTTGGATTGAAGGAATGATGAGAAATAATTAATTGGACGGGAGACAGAGTGAAGCATAAACTCACCTAGAGGCTGGAATGTGGGTAGGGATTCAGCATGCTGGAAATAATTGACAGTAACCAAACGAAGACACTGTCCCCAGCTACCAGCTTCGCCAGACCTCAGCATTTTTTGTGGTACCGTGTGTAAGCTTTTCCTGTCTAGCTGCTGGATTCTGTAATAAAGTGGCATAGCTCTGACATTTGTTAAAAATAAACTCTATACTTACTTTGAGTACATTTTGGTTTTGGTCTTCAACATTTTCATGTTCTTGGTTCACCCCACCAATTTTAAATGGGCAGACTGAGGGGTTTGACTGTTTTTGATAAGAAACAGCCACACAAAGGACTGAGAAGGCTACGAGGTCACAGACGGGAGAGCCGAGTATTCCTTGGAAGTCGTCCGCGCATTTGCCTCATCAGCTAACGAGGGCTTGACACACATTTTTACTGTCTTTACTCCTAACACTGAGATGAACGTTTTCAAAGCTGCAACATGTACGGGGAGCCATGAGAACCAGTTCTGTTATTGGAATGAAATCTGTTGCTGACTGTTGACTTGAGCCCAGAGGGGACCCAGAGCAGGGAGGTGTATATCAGGGAGTGAACCGGGCCATGAGCGTGTAACACAAGACCAGCTGAGAGTCTGAACATGTGAGTTCTGCGGCACATGTGAGTCTAGGACGGGTACCAGGAGCATGTAAATGATCAACAAGCAAATATTGAAGGTGGACCACTTATTTCCCATTGCTAATTGCCTGCCCAGTTTTTAAACAGTCTGCTGCACATTGTCACAGGAGAATGATCTGTGGCAGTGATACATGTTTAGACGGAAGAGAAAGGACAACTGTACGTTTTTTACAATTTAAAATTTTAATTGTTGCCAAATAAACATATCCACTCAAAATACAATTTAACAGTGCAGCAGTCATCTTACAGCAAAGAAATGCAGAGAAGAGCAAAACTGCAAGTGGCTGAATAAAGGATGAATGTAGTCTCAAATCCTCAGAGAGCCATGTTTATTTCGGTGACAAACAGATCATTTGTATTCAATTCTGATGTGCTTTCAGGGCTAAGATTCTCATTTTACAATTAGCACACATGCGTATACTGTGACCTGTTCTCCTTACGGAAATGTTCTTCCTCATGGTCAGTGTTTCCCTCTGGTACCAATTTTGCCTGTTCACGTAAAGTATTTTCTTTTTAAAACTCAGCATGAAGATTGGGTCTGAAAAGATAATGAATATACAAGACAAAGCAGAACACACAAGTTCCACATTTCAAAGCTTTGATAACAAAAAAGAAAAATCAAATCCCTTGTAAGTCTCCATAAAGTCATTTATAAAGCTTCTGCTGATCCTGTTAAGCATGGAAATAACTGACCTTTTCTTTTAAATTAAAACGTAAGCTTTTCTCCAAGACATGTCAAAGTGCCAAGACTGAATGGGAGCTGTCCGTGTTTTTCACTTCTGACCACACAGCCTCCATCGGAACTGAACCCACAAATGTAGGAAAAATATCCCTTCACTGTTAAAATCCTAAAACCCAGAAATCATAATCCATGGGATTTGTTTAGTAAAGAAGGGAATCTGTGGCTCTAGGTGTCCACTAAAGAAGGGCCAAAAATGTCCCAAATCATGTCAGAACCATAGCATTATTTTATAAATAACAGAGGCAAGTCCTCAGACTGTACAGCAGATTGGTTCTTATTGCTGGAATGGGGCCTAAACCATGCCTGGAACTCCAGATGCTACAGAGGAGGTGGACGGGAGAGACTCCTGACCTGTTCACATTGCGAAGGTGTTCGGGACCCAAGGTGAGCAGAGAACACGAATGCTCACACGCCGTGGCCCAAGTGCCTGTGATTCAGCCTCCTTAACAGGATTCTCAAATCTTCATCCTCCGTGCAGTCTTCAGAATGGTCAGTTAGGGGCTTAGTCCCTTGACTGATCAGATTTGATGAGCACATTTCTTTACAACTTTCTCAAATCCTTGGTTGGCACATCCCACATTCTTGATGGAGCTGTCATGAGAATCGGGTCGGGGGAGGGGCTTCTCCTGTCTCTCTTTAGCCTAATGGGTCAGACCACAGAGAACACAAGGAAAAAATCCAGGAAGGGCTGTGCACCTGACAGGTTCTTTGTTAAACTGGTTACATATTATGTGTTCCCAGAAAATTCAACAGCATTAAAAATTCTAATTCATCCAACTTTATATAAAAATACTCTGGATAGTTTGAAGTCTTTATACAGTATTACAACAGCGCGGCATAATGTAGCTGCAATGCACACGTGCGTCTCTGCAAGGCACAGCTTTGCAAGGAAGATCAGCTCCTGGATAGCTCCGGCCTTCCGTCTTTGGCAGGGGCCTTAAACGTGAGAGCTGGAAACTGGGATTTTCTTATTCCTGCCACTTTTGTAGGAATGTGGACTGAAAAAAAAAAAAAAGGAGAAATTCTTTATGAAAGACTATGCAACTAGTTAGAGGAGGGTCTTCTGTTACTATTTAACGGTATAGCTGGTTTTGATCAAAGACGCTCATGCATAACTTGTCATGAAAACCCAACTCCAAGGTAACAACACAGTCTGTCTTCAGCCTCATTTTTTATCTGCATTCAGACCCTAGACAGGGGTTAGTTAACATTATAGCATTTAAGTTCTTTATGAATTGCTACTGAATTAACATATGTTTGGAAATGAGCTGTTAACATGAACAAAACCCAGCAGAAATGGTAAAATAATCCAGTGTGATTTTAGAAGAGAAATGCTAACAGGTTTTGGTACTTTAGCACTAAGTGATTTTTGTAGAGTAAATAATCATGGATCACAATTAATGTGCTTAATTTGTAACACTGTAAACCATACTTCTACTAGTTTTTTTTCACGTGTAGAGACTAGGTATAATTAATTAATTTAGCACACTTTGCATTATGAAAAATTATAAACAGAAAAAATTAGGAAGAATCTGTGTAACTTAAATTTTTGCTGGTATAATTCTTCATGCTTATATGTTAGTTGGGTATTGATTTTCCTTACACACCATTTAGACAACACCCCCTCCACCCACACTCCCCAAGCCAAAAAAAAAAAAAAAAAGAAAAATCTCTTCCAGGTGTCTATTTTTAATGTGACTGAAGTGGTAGAAGAGTCTTGGCTTCAAAGGGTTTCCTTTTCTCCCATTATTTCCTGATGAGTTTGCAAAACTGACCCCTGATTGGTTTGGGGATCAAGAATGAATGCATCACTCTCACTGTGTAAACAGACAGCATGTTATAGTATTTATACTATAACATGTATAGTGTTATACAGTCAATGGAATAGAATCAAAGGGAAGAAAGCTCTTCCCCAGTATTTTTGATATATCAAAAATATTTAGAGCTCCATATCCTTAATTCCTAGGTCATTATTAAGTTTGCTTTTTTAGTTTTTAAATTAGCTTCTAAATCATTTTTTAAAACTACACAAACAACGCAAGACTATGTGTTCTAATTTTTCTAAAAAATCAAACAGTACAGAAGTCTTTGGCAAGAAAGTGATGGCCCTCCCTTCCCTGCCTCTCTTACAAGCCCATTTGTGTTCACAGACAACTTATATTATTATTTCACATCTTTTACTATACATTCTCATATTCATAGTCTCTATATTTTTAATTAAAAAATTTCAAACAAAATTAGAAAGAATACGTGTAATGTGAATTTTTTGTGATATAACGCCTCGTGTTAATATATTGGCTAGATATTAGCTTTCCCTATACACTATTTAGATACCACCCCCTTCTAAAACTCAATCTCTTTCTCTTTTCTCTATCTTCCTGCTAATGTGTATTATTTATCTATAATCTATTATCTATCCACCTATCTATGCAGACATTATCTATCATCTATTATTTATCATCTATCTATGATTATCAACTAGTATATCTATCTACTATCATCCATCTACCTATTATCTATCATCTGTGTACCACCTGTCTTCCCATCCAGCTACAGGGAGACATTGCCTTTGGTTTCATTTTTTTATAAATACTATAACATGTTGTTCAGTGAATTTTCACTTTGTAATCAATCTTGAGAAGCTGCTTATGCCATTCCATCTAGTCAGACCTGACTCCTCCTCACTCTGTAGAGTAAGCCACACTGCTAATCCCCTGCTACTGCATGTCCCAGTGATTTCCACTTTTCCACTTCATCAGTTCCTTCTTTTAGATCACTTCTGACTCTTACGACCCTACATGGAAGTGCTTCTCTCTTCACAAGCACGTTTAAAAAATAATGCCTATTCTTACATAGCTTTGGAGTTTTTTTTTTTTTTTTACATTAACCTTTTTTTTTTTTTTTGAATTTTTTTGCTTATGAGATGAGGATTTATTCTTATTTTTTCCCTATGGATATTCAATTTTCTCTACATCATTTGTTCACCAGTGGTTTGAAATGTTGCTTTAATTTAGGGAGCATGAATTTTGGACAGTACCTGCCAAGTTTTTCCACATCATCCACTGTCTCTGGCAGGGCAATACCCTTGGTTTCAGGCAAAAGCATCACAAGGCCACCACAGATGGATGCCAGGATACCTATGGAATAGGGGAAACATGTTACCACCCCAGGAAGACACAGCTGGGCCCTCTCCCATGGGCCTACTCACTCTAAAGCTGCCATGTTGCTCACTGGAGTAGCTCTCAGCCACAGCAACCTCTGCATCCCAGGTGCCCCGACTTTACCACAATTTGAAATATCCTCACCCTTCCTCAAACTCTGAGCAGCACCAAGGCCCCTGTACACCTGGCAGCCATGAGTTTACTCTCACATCTCACAGTGATTGAATGCCTTCTCAGGGTCCAACACCCAAGGCCTCCCCTCCTGCATCGCAGGGAAACAGAGGTGCTGGAGGGAAGGCCCCTCCGCGCCTGCTCACTGACACTATCACTTACCTGCTCCTCTCCCTCCCACTCCTCCTGTCACCTTACAGTGAAGACTTGTCCTGGTGTCTGCCCCAGGACCAGCCTTCACCTAGGCCCGTCTCTTTGGGCTCCTCACTGTAGGTATCAACCCTTTCTCCAGTATCTTCAACCTATTGGGAGAAGCTTTCAGATACATTCAGATCTTTTCTTTTTTTTTTTTTTTTTGGGACGGAGTTTCGCTCTTGTTACCCAGGCTGGAGTGCAATGGCGCGATCTCGGCTCACCACAACCTCCGCCTCCTGGGTTCAGGCAATTCTCCTGCCTCAGCCTCCTGAGTAGCTGGGATTACAGGCACGTGCCACCATGCCCAGCTAATGTTTTGTATTTTTTTTAGTAGAGATGGGGTTTCACCATGTTGACTAGGATGGTCTCGATCTCTTGACCTTGTGATTCACCCGCCTCGGCCTCCCAAAGTGCTGGGATTACACAGATCTTTTCTGTTTGACTTCTCTCAATCTCACCTCATACTTCCATTACCATCCTTTCTTTGTCTGCTCTCTAGAGCCAAAGTGCTTGAAAAGCCACCCTCTCCTATTTTCTCTACTTCTTTGTATCCTAGTGGTGTGCTGGTAAATGCCTAACAACCTGCTTTGGGCAACCAAACCCTGATTGGCAACATCTGCCAATGCGCACAGTGTAAATGCTCCCACTGTGGGCCCTTGGGGCTACTGACACAACATCCCTGACTGAGCCACTAGGAAGAGATGCAGGAGCCCCATCAGTGGTGCTTCCACCATAAAGATGCAGCAGACACAACCTCGGAGCACAAGTAATACTGAAGATGTAGTAGATGAATTAGGAGTCGACGAGTGTTCCTCATAAATACTCAATTTATTTATTACCTCTGTTTCTCATATATTTAATATTATTTGCTTTTTAATGATATCTGTGCTTGACAACTGGCTTTAAAAATTCTGGAAAGTGTAGCTGATTTGCTTGTGTCTCCACCCAAATCTCATCTTGAATTGTAATTCTCATGTGTTGAGGGCGGGACCTGGTGGGTGGTGATCGGATCATGGGGGAGGTTACCCCATGCTGTTCTCATGATGCTGAGTGAGTTCTCATGAGATCTGATGGTTTTGTAAGCGCCATGTCGGATGTTCCTTCTTCTCATTCTGCCATGATTTCAAGTTTCCTGAGGCCGCCCCAGCCATGTGGAAGGAACTGTGAGTCAATTAAACCTCTTTGCTTTACAAATTACCCAGTCTCAGGCAGTTATTTATAGCAGTGGCAAACAGACTAATAACGGTAGCAGTCAGCCTTGGCGAGTGGGAAGTGCTAGCCCCAGCCCAGCACCATGCTCCAGGCCCTGCCTCTGCCTGCCGTCCCCTGGACTCAGCCTGGCTCTGCCCCAGCCAGGTTCCTTCTGCCTCTCGCTGGCCACCAGATCCACGTGTGCTACTCTCAGTCCTTAGGGTGGACCTGGTCTCATGCCCTGCTGTCTTGGACTTCTCACCTGGTTTCCACTTCCTTGGTCACCTCCTCTCCTTCTGCTTAGGTCTGTCCCTTTTGCCACCCCTCAGGTCTCTGTCCTAGGCCTCTGTTTCTCTCTTGCTCTGCCCTGATTTTCTGGGGGACTTGGGCCATTCCCTCAGTTTCAACCATTCTCTACTGCCAGGTGGCTTCCAGCTCTTCATCCCGATGCCACACTTACCTCCTGAGTTCAACAGTGTTGAGCCTCCTGGTTTCTATTTCCACTTGAGCTCTTCCAGGTGCCTCAAAGTGTGCACAGCCAACACAGAGTCCCATCACCCTGCAGACCCCCAGCCTTGCTGCCCCACTTCCTGTGCCACCAACATCTCCCCAGGTGCCTGGGCTTTCCAGCTCACCATGCCCTCTCCCTGTGCTCATCAGTGGCCCCATCTTGCCCAGCTGGCTTCTAAGATGTTTATTCAATGTGTCCACCCTCTCCATTCCCATTTCCACTCCCTTATTAGAAGAAGCCACTGTGATCGCCTCTAGATGACATTCATGAATTATCACCGCCAGTGACAAAATATCTGCCATCAGAGGGACGATGCTGGGGTCCTTCCAACCCACTTGCATATCTGTGTTTCTACCATGCGAGGCCAGCTGTGTTCACCCCAGGGTGAAACTGTCCGGTTGCTTTCCACTGCTATGTGGATAAAGAACAAAGCCTTGGGCATGTGTGTGAGGCCCTTCCAGATCTGGCCCCTACCCTGTCCTGGCGCCGCCTCCTTTCTGGCTCAGCTCACACCTGCACTCCATCCTCTAGCGCTGGGTGCTTAAGATGTGACATCTTCTTACTTTGAACTTTCCACTGCCTGGAGCACAGCCGGCCCCTCTCAGCCTAGACATTGCATCCTTCCTCCCTGGCCTGCTCCCCTCTACTCAGGGGTCAAGGGTCCCTGTGATCTATTCCTCTGTTTTCAGGGTCTCAGCAGTTGTCACTGAGTTTTTAGAAATTCAGCTGTCTCCCCTTGCAGTCTCAGCCCTGCCTGCCTGCCACTGGGCCGTGGGCTACAGTCCCGAAGGTCATGTGCTGTGTCTCCGGATTACTCTGTCTGCTGGAAAGTGGCACTTTCTGCTTTTTCATGCTGACCACAGAATTAATGCTCAGCTTGATGACCAAATCCCATACAGCAATTTGAGGTGATCCTCTATTGAGGCCATGGTGTCAAGTGGTAGAAACTGACTCTCTGTCCCTCACACTCTCAAAGGACTTTTGCATGAATCAGAAGGTCAGTCCTCATGGGCTCAGTATTTTTCTTCAAATTTCAACTGCTGAACAATAAATGAAAAACATTCTCTACCAGGAATAAGGAAGGAGAGGTGGAGAAAGGTTTGGGGGAGAAAGGGGCCAACCCGTATCCTTTACTGCTGAGGAGGGGATAGTGAGTGTGTGAAACCCAGGCAGGACAGTTGGAGCAGCCCTGAAAAAGTGGCCACTGAATTCCCCAAGGTCCTTCCTAGACTGTGAGTCTGTCCCTTCGCAAGTCCTAGGGAAGCTGGAGGTGGGGGGAGGGGTGCCCTCGAGGGACCTGGAAGAAGTGATGGAATGTGTGCCACGGATCCTGCGTCCCCTGCTCCCTCAGCATGGTATTTTTAGCATCAAAGCAAATGAAGATATGATTCTCTCTCAATAGACAGAGAACACCAGAAATACAATTAGTCATTAGGCTTATTTTTGTTATTTTCATTATTTATTTATTTTAGAGATAGGGTCTCACTCTGTTGCCCAGACTGGAGTGCAATGGTGCAGTCAGCTGACTGCAGCCCTGATCCTGCTGCCTCAGCATCCCGAGTAGCTGGGACTACAGGCACCCGTGGATCACCATGCCTAGCTAAGTTTTTAATTTTTGTCGAGACAGAGTCTTGCTATGTTGCCCAAGCTGGTCTTGAGCTCCTGGGCCTGTTCAATCCTCCCACCTTGGTCTTACAGGCATGAACCACTGCACCTGGCCCTCATTTTAAAATATGTTGAAGATTTAGTTTAGTCCCTTGAAAATTATTGGTTCTCTTCTCTAACACCATCAGAGTTTCATAGCATTGAACTCAGAACCCAAAGAAAGAATGCTAATTGAACATTATTTATCACCACCATTTAATATAAAGTATATTAAAACCATTCATTGGAATTGAATCGACTCCTCAAAATTGAAATAGTTGTTCTAATAAGATGAAATGAACATCATAACTATCAGTGGAATAGTTATTATAATAAAATGAAATGAATATCATCATTATCAAAACTAATAATTATTATAGGTTTCTATTAATACAAAGAACGTAGATGAAAGCTCTTAAGAATAGCAAATGAGTTCTTACCAAAGATGATCAGAGGTAGTTCTAGCCACACAGCTGCCAGCCGAAAGAGCAGAAACGGGGCTATGATTCCCCCAAAATCACACAGACCTGAACAAAGCGAAACTCCAAAATTTCTGTTGAATGAAAAGTCATTTTAAATAAAAACGATTTCAATAAATGACTTCAAGATAATCAACATATTCAGACATACTAAATGACAAAGAAAGTGTGATATTTTCATTTTCTTTGAAAACGACTACTCTCGTGAACGCTAAGCAAAACATTTCCATTCTATTCTGCACGTTTCACAGTGAGGCTAGTGAAGAAGTCTCCAGCGTGGGTGGAGATTGTTATCCATCAGCAACCCACTGCCCTGCCGGCTGTGGGTCACTTTGTGCCACTTTTGTTTCCTCGAATGGGGGCGAAGTGTGCCCAGGGAATACTTCCCCAGCAGAGGAGGTTGATTCGCACTAGTCCGTGCACACTATTTTATTTCATCTTTCATAAACAGCTGCTCACCACTGCAATGCACATAATGCAGTCAAAAGAGAGGCTATAGCCGTGTGGCAGGTGGCGCTGATGGATGCAGATTTAATCCACAGTCTAAGCAAAGGCACCTAGAAGTCTTCTGATTCCACGTCCAATGCCTTTCCAAAAACCGTTACAATGTGTGAAGATACTCATATGAGAAATACTTCTATCACAAAATGCAGCAGACAGTAATGCAGAAAGCGGTGATAACTCAAAGCATATCTTCTTTACTGGCTGGATTCAGTGCAGACTAATAGATCACCGAGCTAAGGAAGCGATTTCACAGTTTTCAACGAAATCAACTTAAAACAGTGGTTTACAGAGTTACGTAGGAGAAACTATAACATGTTTGTTAGAATTACCGTAATGTTGTTGGGTACAATTCTGAATTTACCAAATAAACAATTTCAAAGGCCATGGTTATCCCTAGTCTTCCCAGGGTAGCCACTGTGGTCCTCAACCATGGTATTCCTGCAAACACAGAAAGTTTGGAAGGGAGGAGTTAAGGGTCTGAGTTCATTAACATTTTACAGAACAACAAAAGGTACTTGCTTAGTGACTTCCAGCCTGAAGTCTTTGCCAATTTTAAGCACAAATGAGAGAAACTTCTAATAGTGGAGCCAAACTTCAGCAACAATGAAACTAGATGGTGCTAGATGTCTTTCTAAGGAGGTTGGATTATAGGACGTACACTTCAAGAATGGTGTGTTGAGCATTGGAGCACTACATTGGAACATTGTCTCGGGAAATGCCCTCCTAGAGAGTTGGAGCACACTGGCATTGGTCTAGGAGGTAGTTTCCAGTCGTGCCTTTGAGTCCCCATGTTCCCATAGCTGGTGCCCAGCTGTCCTCTCTGTGCATACCTTGCAGTGATGACACACGGAATAGCCATTCCCAGCACACCAGGATAGCTCCTCATGAGCTGATCTTGGTTTCTAGAGTGGAGCAGGCTTTGAGGACTGGGATCTTTGGAAGGGGACATCCGTTCTGTGCGTTACCACGAAGGCAAATGTCACTCATTGTCTTCCTCATCCTCCATTGTACTACTTCTCTCAAGAAAGCATCCACAAGGAGCCACATTCGTCAATGCTAATTGGTTCATCCATTTTAAAATGAACTGTTTTAGGACTGCTCTGGTTGTAGGAAGGTAGTTTCCTTTCCTCCCTAGTAACTAGTGGGAAATGCCAAACATTCACTATCAAACATTTTCTTTCTTTTGTGTTTTAAGGGCAGAGGAGTTCACCATTTTTACTCTAAAAAGTCACTGCTCTAGCTTTCCTAGGAGTTGTGCAATTGATGTCATCCTTTCCTAGAGGATTTGGTATTGAGGACATATGCCTGCATGAACATGATCGTATCTGCTCTCCAAGCAAAACGAAGCATGTCTAGTGTTTGTGTGCCTTTCCTTTTGCCTTTGTACCCACACGTATGCTCATTTAACACTAAATCATCCTCCCATGTTTTATGAGAATTATTGAAGCTTCCTGAATATATGATTTTTTAGTAGAAAGATAGTCATGAATGAAGAGGATGAAAGAAGAGAATCAAGCTCAGTAGACTTTTTTCTGTGTGTTCTCTCTAGGGAATAGCCATGTTTAAAAAAAAAAAAAAAAGCTAAAACTCATTAAATAAAACAATTGCCCAGGAGGGCAAGTGGAAGGAAAAGATGGTTCAAGAATCCAAACCATTTCTGAGAGTCTAGAGTTTACTCATTTTGACTGCAAACTGGCTGAGGACATCCTGGTGCACTTGATGTTTTTCCCAGATGACCTGTAGCTGTCACGCTAATGGTTACATCAGGCAGTGGGGAAGGCAGAGCTGTGCTGATGTGCTGGACCCCTGTCTGCTCTGGCACAGAAGGGTTGTCAGCATGTGTAATCTAGGGTATGCTTCTTTAAGAAGGCCAAGAAAAGGTGTGTGAGGGGGGACTAGGAAATGCATTCCACCCCATCTTTCAATCAGCATCTTTCAATGAGTACTGGGAGTGGAAAGTGGGAGCAGAGGCTCAGATTCCCTGGGTCCCAGCCTGATGAAACCATCTCCTGCTGCTTCTCGGCTGCAGTGAAGGCCACCTGCTACCCGGGAAACAGCTTCACTATCCAGGTTGGGTTCTTCCACTGTAGGTTTCTTTTCACTAAATCAGGATTGCTCTAAAATTGAGTCCCACTGACAAATTCAAGGGCAATTTGGGTTTATAACTGAGGCGAGGTCTGTTTGATGGAATAATCCAAACAAAAACCCAGAGATCAAATTAAAACACACACTACCATCATAAACATATGTGGCTAACTTGGAAAAATCACCAGTCAATTCAGTAAAACAGTCAGAAAACGCCAAGTTGCCCCACTTGTGGAGACGTGGACTGTCCTGCATGTTGACCTTAATCTGAAAGACTCTCAGCTCTTTTCCAAGCTGTAGAGTCCAGTATCAAACTATACTGGGACAGAGTTTGTCAAAATGTGTAGCCAAAGGGAAGTTTCTAAGGCATTGCATGGTTCATTAACTAAAGATTGAAAACTATTGGGAAGTATGAATAATTATAGATGCACACAAATATTCTTGATTCCAGTAACCAGCTAAATTCATTTTTAGGTGGCCATAGATGTCTCTTGGTAACAATGAAAAAAACCACAAGGCAATTTAAAAATGAGTACTGAAACTAAAATTGTCATCCACAGAGTTATATGAGAACAAAGAAAATGTTTTCTTCTGAATGTGGATTTGGTCAAGGTACTAGAGATTATTGAGAATAATACCTCAATTACCGAAGAAAAGATGAAGACATATCTCCTCTGAATGGACCATCTACTCTCAATTCTGAAATAAAGTTTAGTGAGAAATCCTAGTAGAAATGTCTAAATTAAGATATGTAAACTTACTTTGCACTTAAGAAAAATAAAAGTAGAAGACAAGTTTTCCAGTTCAAGAAGATGACTTATCCAAACTGCCAGGTTTGTGGCCATCCTAAATAAACCCAAATTAAAGATGGCAGATGGGTATGGATAAAGAAAAGTCTTTATTTTCCAGACAATAATAAGCATTCAGAAATTTGGTCTAGAAGCAGTGAGTCCGAGATGAGGATACAGCCAGAAATATTATTTCTTTTTCCGGAATTTCATTCTTTAGACCATGAAAAGTTGGGTCGAGTGGAAGGAAAGCTGATTAGTATTTGCTGTGGGACAATTTTAAAGCTGGTTTCTCCAAAAGCTCATCTGTATTCTCCCCAGGGGCTGGCAACCTACCGCTGTTGTCAGGAATGGCTGAACAGAAAAGCCTTTCTCATCCTAATTAACCAGTTCCTGGAATTGAGTCCAATGGGTCTTTAAATTGGAAGGACTCAAGGGAGGATCCTCTGTTAACATTTGGAACTCAGTTTAGGGATTTGAAATTTATTCCTGCAAGTCAGTCATGATTGACATATGACTATAAAAACGGCCAAGTCTGCAGAAGTTAAAAATAAAATGTCTAGAATAAGAGCAATTAGCTTTCAGTCTTGCTGAGAACAATTCTAAAGCTTCAATCAGGAAATTATAAAATAAAACTGGTTAGACAAAGGAGAAAAGTCTATTTTTGGTGTTACATTTTCCAACATATGAAAGTATTCTCTACAAAATAGTTTTATGACTATCCGCCTAGTTACTTCAATCTTGATTTGGACACACAGTCTTGAATGCTTTCTGGGGTCATTCCAAATGCAACAGACATTAAAGTCATCCCAATCAGTCTAGGACCAGAGAAAATCTTCTAGAGTGAAGTGTACATACTTCATGAAATGGGGGATCACACTTAATTCAAGCATCTTTCTCTCTGCATTTCTAATTTCACATGCAATGAATGTTTCATTCCCAGTCCACATAGGATGAGAACAGAAGACCTCGTCTTAGGGAGCTAGAGTTTTATGTTATATCCAAAGTACCAAAGTGAAATAGAACAGTAACATCTCCAATGCTTGAAACTTTTCACTCTTCTTAAATTATACAATTCTGAGGGCAGGAATTATGTCTATCTTGTTCAGCTCTCCATCCCCCTCCTAGTTCAGTGGCTGGCAACTAATTGATACTGAATAGACATGTATTAAAAGATAGCTATTGTACAGATTCTCCAACTCTTAGAATATGTTAACTTCATGTAGTGGGTTGAACAGTGTCTCCCAAAATTTATGTCTACCTGGAACCTCCAGGCTACCACATTTGGAAATAAGTTCTTAGCAGATGTGATTAGTTAAGGTGACACAGGTGGAGAAGAGAATGCCCTATGAATATGGAGACAGAGATTGGAGTGACCCCAAAAAGCTGCAAGGATTACCAGAGAGAGGCATGAACAGACCCTCTCCCAGGACCCCTGGACGGAAGCACCCCTGGATGCCTTGATTCCAGACTCCCAGCCTCCACACCCATGAGAGCATAAATGTCTGTTGTTTCAAGCCTCAGAGTTTGCGGTAGTTATTACAGCAGCCCTGGGAAGCGAATGCACTTAAGGAAAACAAGAGAGCAGTTGCTATTTATCAGCAAACATTCCAACATGTCAGGGGACTTGTACATTGTGTGTGTGTGTGTGTGTGTGTGCGTGTGTGTGTGTATGTGTGTTCCGAATACTGGTATTCCTGTAATTTTATTCAAATAGGGTCTACCTGCGGTTTTAAGAATTCATAAACCTTCATTTAATTAATAAGCTCATCTGTAAATGTCTGACTGTTTTGACTTGCACTATGTTATTTGTTTCTTGGCTAGTCCTCAGAGGATTCTCAAAGAAAGACAGCCTTTCTTGTGCAGACACAAAGGACGCCCAGAGCATCCAGTTTTCTCTGTACTACCCACTTCACCCCTCCTTGGACAGGAAAATGATGAACCTGCTCTACTTCACACATTTCCCCGTGATGTGAAGCCCTCCTCTTCCTAGCCCCTGGTGTGCTCTAGGGTGGGATCTCCTGGGTGCTGCTCACCACACACTGGGAGTCACTGCACCCTCTGCTTCCTTCTGGCCTGCACCCCATCCACCAGGTATGGAGCTCTGAAAAATTTAACTCTGCAACATCTCTGAAATGAAATCACCCTTCTCATGTAGGTCTGACTGCCCCGATTGTAACTCCTGCTCTCAGCATCTCCCCCTGCCCATAGCCATCTCTAAACTGCTACAGTTATGCTGAGCTCACTCCTCCTCCGGAAGCTCACAGGAAGACCTGCAGGGCTAGTCATGCTGGTGACAGCCCATCTCTCAGGCTCCTTGCCTGGATTCCAGTCACAGCAACGACCCCTCAGTTCCTGAATGCACAAAGGTGTTTCATACTTCTGGAAGCTGTTCTCTAGTTTGGAAATATCTGTCCTCTCCCTCCCCAGTATCTGGCATATTTGATTCTTCAGTCATGCTAAGTTCCCACTGCTGGGAAGCTTTTCTTGAATCCCTTTGTGGATTCATCACTTCTCCCCAACCTATTTTTTTATATTTCTAAATCTTGTAAATAATTCATGACAATGAGAATCGTGACAGTCTTAAAGTATATGTATCCCTTAATAGATTGTGAACCACTCGAAGTTAAGAACTGTGGTTTTTGTCTATGTGTAACCTCAGCATTTAGCATGGTGCCAGCAGCATGGCACAGGTTCAGGAAATAAGTTAAACAACATCAGAGACATTACAAAAGTAAGTCACATAAAAGGTGATTAATAGAAACTGCATCGCTATCAGCTAGATTGGGCACAATGTCTATTTCATTCATAAATCATCTTAATTGAGAAAAGAGAATCATCTACAGAACTCATCTCTTATCTTCAAAGATTTTACACTGATTAAGCAGAAAATGGAGTGACATCATGAAAGCTTGCCTGGTACCAAGACTGTGATTCGATTGCACATTTCCTGAAAACATGTGGCTCCCTATACTTGATTGTGGATTTAACGTGTTTTCAAGTTCATTGACTGCCAAACAGATGTGGGGTAAGTTACCTTCTGGTAAGAACGCAGTGACAAGGCATGCCACCCCTGCCACTATATTGCTTGCCGCGAAGGGGAGGCGTCGTCCAAGGCGCTCAATGGTTAGTAAAATCAAGAGAGCTCCTGGCAGTTCCACCACTCCCGATATGAAAAAGTCTATATAGAGGTTGCCTCCTATAATTCCCAGGCGCATTACAAGTCCTTGATACACCACTGCACTTGTGAACCTGTAGCAACATTGAAAGACACCAGAGAACAAGTAAGAGGTAACTTCAAGCTGATTTGAAGGAAGGGATGTGTTGTAAATTTAACACAAGTTTTGAAATCCATCACAAGTCAAACTTACCAAGCAAACATAAGAATAAGTGTACATTTCCTCATTTGGGGAGTTCTCACCAGATCTAAAAAGGATGGATTACTAACTTCCTCATCTGTAACAGTGATCTATATAAGAAAAGCAGATTTCAGTAGCAATAGACAGCAAAAAACACCTGCATAGTATAGACTTGTCATTAACCGGAATCAAATGGTCTTACTGAAGTGAATAGGGGCTTTCATAACATCTCAAAACTCGAGAATTGAAATGCTTGTACTCTGGCATTTTGAACGTGTCAAATTCACAGACAGGATTACTGCACTGAGAATCTGTTCTTAGGATAATCACATTACTTTATGCTAAACTGCTCTGTGTGTTCTAAAGTAAAATACAAGTGCACATTTATTAAATTGGGGAAAATGAGTCAGGGTGGGTAAAGCAAGTGGGATCCAACCAACTAAGGGTTTGTTTATAAACTAAATCCTCAAATCTGACTTTCACAAACAAAACAATGTCAAGTTTAAGAGCAGGCACCAAAGGTATTATTTTGCTTTTTTCCATTTATTGTAATCTAGCATCTTTTTGATCCAGAAAAATTCAGCTCATCTCTAATGGGCTGTCCAAGTAGTTGGTCTTTTCAGTTCAAGTCAAGAAATACTGCTATTGGCCAACTACGTACAAGACACTCTTGTGTCTGTACTACCAAGACACATTCATCTTCTACATTTTAACATCTCTTATTTGGAAGGTGTCCTACAACTGAGCTGAGAAGAAGGCAATGTGCCCCAGTTTAAACAACATGGTTTCTCTTACTTTGTGGTGCATAAAATGCCTGTGTGTCTTAAAATCAATAGTGTCTAGAGTCAACAAAACAGTAGTTTCCATGACAATGCCCGTGGAAGACTGCTGATTGATTCCATCAGCATTCTTCTCTTCCCTCTTTTGAGAATACATAGAATTTTAGTTGAGCATATGGCAGCCTAGTGAGAGTCGTTTTTTTCTAGCCTCTTTTTCAACTATGAGTGGCACTGTGACTAAGACCTCAGCAATAAGGTGGTTGTGGGTGTCATGTGTATAAGTTATAGGTCTCGGCATTTAAAAAGAAAATAGCTTCCTGGAAGAAGATGCCGGTGAGCTTCAACCATGCAAGCTAGTAGATACCATGGTGGAGATGCAAGATAAATGGAAGTCAGGCCCTGGAGGGCCTCATGGAGCAGAGCTGCCTGCTAGAGCTGGGCTGCTCACCTCTGGGTGGATGTGCTAAAGAGAAAGACACTTTGCAGGGCCTTTGTTTCATTAGCAAGTTGACCTGGATCTTAACTAATACAATCCCTATTAAGATAACCTGTGGGCTGGGCACAGTGGCTCATGCTTATAATCCCAGTGCTTTGGCAGGCTGAGGAGGGTGGATCACGAAGTCAGGAGTTCGAGACCAGCCTAGCCAACATGGTGAAAACCCGTCTCTATTAAAAATACAAAAAAATAGCTAGGCATGATGACAGGTGTCCATAATCCCAGCTACATGGGAGCCTGAGGCAGGAGAATCACTTGAACCCAGGAGGCAGAGGTTGCAATGAGCTGAGATGGTGCCATAGCACCCCAGCCTGGGCAACAGAGCAAGACTCCATCTCAAAATAAATAAATAAATAAATAAATAAAAATTGAAAAAAGAAAAGAAGAAGATGACCCCTGAACTAACCTTCTAAATTTGAAAACCCCAATGAGGGATTTTTCTGTGTCTAGTTAACCTTTGCTGCTCCCAAAACAATACAGGAATATCAAAAGTGATAGATAAGAAGTCAACATATTACACAAATAAATTACTATTTAGTTTGTTGCCAAAATGTTTTCTACAATTTATTTCTATATGTTAACACATTAAAATGGCTAGTGTCTATGCAGTGTGTGATATTAGATTCTGGACTAAGCACTTTACCTGGATTATTTTATTTAAGTCTCATCAAAGCTCTATAAAGTTAGTACTTTCATTAATCCCATTTTATAAATAAGGAAAACAAAGCTTAGGACTTTAAGGAGTAAATAGCAGGGAGCTAAACCAACCAGGATTTGAGACCAGGCAATTGATTGGTGAGCCTGTGCTCCGCATGCTCCTGATCCCCACATGGCACTACTGAATATGTAGAAAGCTTTTCATTCTAGAAACATTCTTGATAGTTGATGGTCACAGCTATATATTTTTAAACAAAGACACTGAGCACTTGACCTAAAACTGAGTCTTTAATTAAAACATTGTTTTATGAAAAAGATTTGACTAGATAATTTAGATTATAAAGATCTTTAAATCTGGGATTAAAACCACCCATCCTGCGAGGACAGTGTTCCTGCATGGAAGTATCATCACCGACTCGTTCCCATGAGTCTCTCCTTTTACTGAGGGTTTTTCCATAATTCAGACTTGGGGCTGCCCAGCAGTGTTAGTCTCAGACTCTTCTTTCTCCAGGGATTCCCTGACAAGATCCCTCGTCTACATATCTGTCAACACCACTGTCCACTCAGCACATACAAGTGACAACACTTTTTTCTTTGCCTTTCAAAAGGAATATTCACAGCAATTTATTATTGGCTCTCTTTTATTTCCTCTTCAGTCTTCTGCTGAGAGCTATGACTTCTAACCACTAGCTACAAGTCTGAACAAATTCACTCTCAGCTTCCAATTCCAACATCCCAGAGTTGAAGGGAAATTATACATCACATATTTCAAGATCTCTTGT
Organism: Cebus imitator; assembly: GCF_001604975.1. Lineage (NCBI taxonomy): Eukaryota > Metazoa > Chordata > Mammalia > Primates > Cebidae > Cebus > Cebus imitator. The sequence continues at coordinate 4,385,869 of NW_016107321.1, forward strand.
CAGTCCAGGTAGATAGTTTGACTTTTTCATTAATTTTTTTTTTTTCTGATAGGATCTCTCTCTGTCACCCAGGCTGGAGTATAGTGGTGTAATCATGACTCACTGCAGCCTCAACCTCCCTGGCTCAAGCAATCCTCCCACCTCAGCCTCCTGAGTAGCTGAGACCACAGGTGCATGCCATAGCACCTGGCTAATTATATTATTATTATTATTATTAGTAGTAGTAGTAGTAGTGGTAGTGGTAGTAGAGACAGAGTCTTGCTGTGCTGTCCAGGCTGGTCTTGAACTTCTGGGCTTGAACAATCCTCCTAACTCAGCTTCCCAAAATGTTGGGATTACAGGCATTAGCCATCATGCTCAGCCTAATTTGACATTTAAACACATTTGTAGATTTTTCAGTTGTTCATGATTCTTCACTGCTTTTAGGTGATAAAATAAAGGAGCATCTCTGGCTTTCACATTAGCTCTGTAGATATTGCCTTTCTCTGGCAGATCTCCAGTAACTCAGTGACCACAGAATTATGACATGTTAGATTTTGACAAGAAAATAAAGATCTTACGTATTAACCTAGAGGTTGGCAAACTTTTTCTGCAAAGGGCCATATATGAAATGCTTTTGGTTTTGTGAGCTCTAAGACTTCTGTTGGAACTACCTAACTTTAACATTGTAGTGTGAAAGCAGTCATAGACAATACATAAATGAGTTCCAACAAACTTCATTTACAAAAACAGGTTACCCGCATATCTGATCTGCAAGCTGTAGTTTGCTGACCCCTGAATGAGGAGGCTTAGTGCTGGAGGAACTTATACAGATACTGCTATCATTCCCATTACAGAGAGGAAGAAGTTGAGGTGGAGAACAGCTACGTACCTATCCCAAGAAGGACAGTCAGTAAGAAAATGAACCAGAAGGTTGATACCAAATTCTGTATTTTTAACCATTATGCTGTAATGTGTCTGCAGTACATAGAATATAATATTTATTGTTTACAAGTATGCTGTATCATTTTATTCTCTTAAAATTTAAGCCTATGTTATTTTTGTAACAAAAAAAAAATAGCTCACTTTTAGTCATGGACTTAAGTTAGACACAGTGTACCTAATTGATGATTCCTTTCTCTTTTACTACACTCCCCCAAACCATCAATTCATATGTTTATGGGAGCTGACTCTGCTTCCAGTTGTAGGGGGAGGCCTGATTAGCTTAGGGTAATCCTATCCTTCATGTCACTGACCGAACACGTGATCCAATTTGAACCAATGAGAAATGGGTGTGCAACCCAATTTGGGCCAATGAGAAATGGACTTCTGGGAAAGTCCTTCATTGCTCTTAAGTCAGAAGTTCCTGAAGAAATCTTTTCTCCCTTCCTTCAAGGAATGAATGAGGAAATTGTGGGCTCAAATACATCTTAGCAGTCCATCTTATACAGATGGACGACAAGTCTTAAGATGAAGCTGTCCTGTCAGCCGAGTGGAGAGAGGGGAAGAAAACCATCGTTTAATAAGATTGTTGAGACCCTGGTCTAGCCAACTCTGAATGCTGCTGTCTTTAGAATTCCAGACACATGAGCCAGTGAATGTCCTTACTGTCCGAACCTCTTTAAGTTGGTTTTCTGTTACTTGTTGCCAAAAGCAGAATTATCTGAAGAATCCAATCCAGAACAATGCTTTTGCTTTAATAACTGAATATTTTAGGCAAAATATTTTTTAGTGAATAGTTAAAATAATTGCTTCTATTTTCCAATCCACTCCATAAAAATACTTGGTATTAGTCTTAATTTCAAACATTTAGGAGTTAAAACAGTAAACTTGTGGTCTGCTTTTCCAGACCACAAGTTTACTGCCTCATATATATCCTCTACCCCCACACACACAAAAATACCAGGTGCTGATAACAAATGAAGGGAGGCAGGACCATGAAACCAATCTTCCCTTTCCAGTGAATGAAAGGATTAAGAGTACTTCCAAGCAAGTACGTATTTTGCTACATTTAAGGACAAATCCAGCTGCTCTTTGATTTACTAACATCTCCAGAGTGACGCAGATGTTCTGAAGGATAATCCACTTTCTAGGCACCCAAAAATCTTGAGATTCTTACAACCGTATCTTAGATGGAATTCATCCAGGAAAATCTTGGCGGCTGCCACTGTTATTCTTTTGCAATAACTTCTAGCTCTATAGCGGTGCTGATTTTCTGTTGTCAGAGGATTACCAAATTTTGCCTGAGTCAGACACAAAGAAAACAAAGTGCTATACCAGGTTATTACATATGTTTTTAAAAAACTGCTTTATTATCTCACATACCATTTACATGCACTTTATATTTACATATAATTTATGTACAATAAACTTCAGCAATTCTAAGTGCATACTTTGAAGACTTTCAACAAATATATGGTCTTATAACTACCACCACAATTGTGGTATGGACCCTTTCCATGATCCCCAAAAGTTTCCTTGTGTCTCAGTGAAGTCACTTTCCTCCCCCCACCCGGGGGCCTGAAAAGCCAGATCTGCTTTCTGTCATGACAGTTTTGCTTTTTCTAGAATTTCATGGAAACAGAATCAACAGTATCTCACTTGGTGTCCCATTTTGTCTTACCCTTTGTGCCATCTAAATGGGGAATGCTGGTTTTGATTTGAAGCAAAGGGAGAAAAGGGTGATGTTCTGGGTAACACTGTCTGTTTGGAGGCTTGCTGCTGTGTAATGACACTCTGCTCATAGGAAACGGCATTGCTCAAGGTTAAACTGCAGAGGTCAGTTTCCTTGTACTTATTTAATGAGCTGAATTGCTATTTGCCCTATCCATCTCTTTGATTATCTTTTAATTCTGCTAAGACTGTGTTTTCCATCAACAGTGATGTACTCCATATTAAAAGAACACTTTATTTGTCCTTCTTTGATTAATTCAGCTCTCTTTGCAATTCTTTTGCAACATTTTTAAAACATTTCTTCAAGTTGACATCTTAATTTAAATTGCCAAAGAAGAGAAAGGCATTCTAAATAACCATCTGTTATAAATATGATGTTTAGAGCTCCCTACATGGAGTACTGGTCTCAGGTAAAAAAAAAAGACAGGGTCAGGCTAGACATGATATTCTACTCAGAATACTTTTTTGCTAGCATGTTACTTTTCTCATCAGTAGCATGAAAATAATAATATTCATGTATTATTTAAATATTATTATTCAATATTATTCATTTATCAAATCACATCTTATTAGTGTTTAGAAAATTCATTTAAATAATCTATGTAGATACATAGATATGTATACATAGACACAGATACATACACGTGTGTATATGTATATACATATGCACCTACACACACACACACACACACACACGCACACACACACACACATCCCGGCATGTGATATGTCATATTTAGTAAAAGAAGCTGTCAACATTAATATTATGTTTTATAACATTCGAGAGTTACTTTGCTTCCAGGTGGTAATTCACCCAGTACTTTTTCCTTTGGTAATTAGTAACTAATGCTGTAACCCATAAAGGGAGATAATTTTAAAGGTGCTCAGATAAAGAGAATGGTTGCTCTGCCTTTTTTTTTTTTAAGAAATTGATTTGTTTATGTTGAATTTTCTTAAGTATATGAGATGTATTTAATATTAATTTGGCACTGTGGATCTACCATGCTTAAGGCAGGGTAATTTTTCATGAATGTGCACACCAGCAAATACCACGTATCGAGCCTTGCAACTCAAAGTAAGACCCACAAGTCAGCAGCATCAGTCTCTCCTGGGAACCTGCTGAGCAAGCCCTGCTCCAGATCTAGAGAGAATCTGCATTTTAACCACATCCCCAGGAGACTAGCATGAGAAGCACTAAGAGTCAAGGAACAACAATCCCACCTCATGGGCTCACTCCCATTGTTTACTTCCACCTGGAGCTCTGGGTGAAGAAATGGAATCCTGGGCGCTGGAGGGAGAAACAGTCTTGCTACAGAGTCTACCATGGGCAGGGGGAAGGGGACAGTGTTAGTGGTTGCTTGTCTAGCCTTGCCATTTCCTCTGGTTGTTCTTAATAGGAGAGTTCTTCGTCAGTTGCCGTATTTCACAAGGAAAGATGACAATCGATGAGAAAGAAAACTTATCTTCTCTTGAGTGTAATACTGTGATATATTCGGTGAATGTGTCATGATTGTTCCCTAAAGGCTTTGCTCTGTAGAAATTTTTCATGTCTAAGAAGTCGGTGTGATTAAAATATTATTTGAGGTCTTTTGGCTCATTGCTTGGGGGGACCAGAAACCACCTTCAAAAGTTAAAGTACTCATTGGTCTTAGAGGCAAGCATCAGGAATCAGAGGGCCTGGCAAGGCTGGGAGGAAGCTCAGCGGTGACGGCTGAGGTGCCCATGTCCTTCCATCCCACCTCCCAGTGGATGATGAGCTCATTAGGTGAGCTCCAGTCCAGAATGGCCAGGAGTAAATATCTCACATTACGGAGCTATAGCCAGCTTCTGGGTGGAAACAGCACTATCTGGTACCCATAAACAAGAATTTGCCAAATTATCTGTAGTACCGGGCAAATTTTGGAAACCTCCTTATCCTTTAAAACAAGAGTAGATAAAATATTTACCATCCAAGAGATCATATGATGAAGAAATATCTATATTAATTATCAAGAATGTCTGATGTTTATTAAAATCGTTAAAAATAAATCCCAGTCCTCTGGACCAGTGCTGTCCAGTGAAAATATAGTGTGCCACACAAGCAAGTTTACATTTTCTAGTGGCCACATTAAAAAACATAAAGAGAAACAGGGGAAATTAATTTAATAATACATTTCATTTAATCCAGTGTATCCAAAACATTATCATTTCCAGGCATAACTAATATGAAATTACTGATGAGGGATTTTATATTCTTTGCTTCCTATTAAATCTTTGAAATGCATCATACAGTTTACTTGACAGCACATCTTGGTTCAGACTTACCATGTCTCCACTGTTCAACTGCACATGTGGTTAGGAGCTACCACGCTACACCCAGTGAGTCTGGTCACCTGCAGCCCAGGTGGCTCTTTCAGTGAGGCCCTCAATGGAGAAGATATTTTATTCCATTATTTTGAGTTGGCCTGAAAGAGTGCCCCAGTACCCCACCTCCTAGATGATTGGGCATGCTGCCCAGAACAGCAAATGGGCCTCTATCTATGCAGTCCCAGGAGGGACCCAGAGGGCAGCCTCAGTATTGGCAAACGTTAATGGATTGCAGCTGTGGATTACATGTTGGAACATTTCTTCATTTCTTAAAAGCAAAGCTGAGAGGGTTTTATTTTTATTTCTTGTTTTTGTGTGCGGAGCAGGGAGGGGAGCCTGCTGAAGTAAGAGGAGAAAGGAAAAAAGGAGAGAATGTACTCTCAGTTCTAAAACTCTAACGCTAAAGGCTCAGAAATTAAGAGAATATGCATCAAAACTTGCGTGGACTGAATCCAACCCGTCATCGAACGCTCCAGCAGCACCCATGCCAGCAGTCATCACGGAAACAGAAAGGTTCTAAATATCATGTTTTTGAAATGCTCAGTGCCTGAAACTATGGTAAGTGTGTATGGACACAAATTTTAAGTTCCATGAAGAGGCAAATTGAGTGTCTATAAAACACTGGTCAGCCAAAGTTGTTTTGAAAGGAGAAAAAAGGCAAGTTTGAGTGAATTCAAACAAATTCTCTGTTTATCACAAATAAAAATCCAAACCACACACTCCTGCCCCGAACAATTCTTACCATCACTTCTTCTCAGTCCTCTGAATGCTTTGGGAATAAGTTAAACGGGAAATAATTCAATGGTCTTTAACATCATAATCAAAACCATATGAGCTCATCAGACCACTTGTCCACTCGCCAGCTGACGGAAGTGTTCCAGCCGTTAGGTGTGAGCAGGATTCCAGGGTCACTGCAACCTTGTCCCACTAGATTCCCAGCAGGTGTCTCCTGCGGGGCCTGGGCACATAAAACTCTCCTGCCACTGTCCTGAGTTGGCAGTGCTTTTTGCACAGGTCAGGGACAGCCAGGGTGACATCAGCCCCGGTCACCCAGTGCTCAGGGCAAGGGTGACTGGGGCAAGTCCCGGGCTACATTCTAAAAGAGCCAGTTGCCAGGGCTGGATGCCACCTATGTTCCTCCAGCCCTTTTCTCAGGAAAATGGAGATCTCCCTCATTTTCTCCATGTTTCCTGCATGTTCTCTTGGCAAGCCAGCAGTGGTGTCTCTGTGTTGCCCTCAACCTTCCCCATCAACTTGGGCCACAAGTATCTCTTCCAATGCTGCATGCTCAGGGTGCTTTGTCGTCATCCTAGCTCTGACCTGGTCCCTGCCTCTGGGAGACTCCTGGTTGCCCTTCAATTTCTTCTGTCTTCCATGTGCTCCAGTGAAGTTACCCGGAATCTCCCCAGTAACTAGAGATGTGCAACTTAAAGCACTCCGGGGGCTGGTAAAATTAGGAAACTGGAGCATACCAAATCTAGATGTGGACAAAAGGGAAACACAGGTCCCACTAATGGGGTAGACACAGAAAGCAAGCTGGTATTATTCATGGTACAAAGCTTGCCTGCATACCAGGACCCAGGGGATCTGCTTCCAGGCCCTGAACTCCATGGAGAACCTTACAACGCTCAGAAGGGGACATGTATGAAAACACCGATTACAATTATTGAAGACAACCCAGGTGCTCATCATTAGGAAGATGGTGATCAGAGACACAGCAAGTGTGCATTAATGAAAATCACACATGAGTTGGAAGCAATGCATTCACACATAAGCAAGTTGGATAGACACTTAAAACACAGGGTCAAGTGAAAAAGTAAGAAATACAAGATCTGGAGTGGCACAATTCCATTTATATCACCTGAATATGCACAGCATGCTCCACTTCATAAGGACACATTAATAGCAAAAGCATAAATCAGACACATTAGAGTGGGAATCTACCAGGGAAAGAGTGGGGACAGATGAGACAGAGAAGAAGAAAAGCAAGGACCTAGAAATAGAAATTCCATTTGACTTGGCAATCCCATTACTGGGTATACACTCAAAGGATTATAAATCATTCTATTATAAGGACACATGCACACGTATGTTTGTAGCGGCACTATTTACGATAGCAAAGATCCGGAACCAACCCAAATGCCCATTGATGATAGACTGAACAAGGAAAATGTGGCATATATACACCATGGAATGCTATGCAGCCATAAGAAATGATGAGTTCATGGTCTTTGTAAGGATTTGGATGAATCTGGAAACCATCATTCTCAGCAAACTGACACAAGAACAGAAAATCAAACACCGAATGTTCTCATTCATAGGCGGGTGTGGAACAATAAGAGCACATGGACACAGGGAGGGGAGCATCACACACTGGGGTCTGTTGGCGGGGGCCAAGGGAGGGACAGCGGGGGTGGGAGGGTGGGGAGGTTGGGGTGGGATAACATGGGGAGAAATGCCAGATGTGGGTGACGGGGGGATGGAGGCAGCAAACCACATTGCCATGTGTGTACCTATGCAACAATCCTGCATGATCTGCACGTGTACCCCAGAACCTAAAGTACAATAATAAAAAAAGAAAGACAATCAAGCAGGACATGAGACCAGTGTTGCACAGTCCAATGATGTCTGAGCCATGCACAGAGCCCTAAGTAACTCAACACTCCCCCCAAAAAAACAAGAACCAAAACCATGTAGTCTAAGTGACAAAGAGTCACTTAGATATCATCTCAGAATCTGCTCCATTTTCAGTACTTCCAAGTTTGTCAAATATCCAGATTTTGCCTTCCTTACATAGCTCAGAAAGCCCTTGGTTTCATTTGAGAATGCTGAGAAATATTCCAGAGAAATTCAGATGTAGCCGAAGAGTTTGAAGATCAGTTTAGATGTACTTCAAAATAAATCTCACAATCATTTAATCAGTTTTGGAACTTGCGAGTTGCTTACTTTTCTGGTTTTTGATTTGCAGAATATTTGTGCATATGGTAACTCATTGTTCACTGGTACATCCCTTGTGCTGTTTAAGGCAGAACATTTAGAGATAGATGAGATCCTTTTATGTACCAGCCATAAGCCAAGCAGCACACACCATCTTTGGAACTGCAATCCTGAATGTTGTTGACAGCGAAGCATGTTATGTCTCATGGCTGGTCTCTGGGCCACGGTAATTAATCTGCACTAATGTTACATTGTGTTCACTATTTATTCTAGCTTTGAATTGTGACCTGATTTATCATATTCTAACAAATATACAGACTAGTTTCCATAATTAACAGCTGTACTTACCCTACCTAGATTTCAGTGTGAATATCTATGTGTACATCAATCAAAATTAAAATACACTTGTGATTTCCAGACATTCCACATAAGACTCAATGTGTTCTTCAACTTCATGTTTAATTCTATTGTGCATATCTACATGATGAAAGTAAGTATAGTTAAATAAAAACCTATTATCAGTAGGGAGAGACAGAAAACAGCTCAAAAAGAGAAAAAGGGAAAAAGAAAAGCAACTATAGAGAATTAGAGAAAATAGAAGACATCTTGAATGCAACTGGGGAGACATTGTTGAAAGTGAACATTACACTGAGATTAAATAAAGTAGATGCCTTGAATACAGCGCCTGGTAACTATCTGCTAAATAAATGGAGGAACAAATGAAGAGAAGTGACTGCCGCATTGTGTGTATCAATACACTTTCATTTCTGGGACAACCTCATGTCAGTTACATTAAAATAGTTTTTCTAAACATGTGATGACCAAATAAGAATTCTGTGATTCTGCTTTTAATGTGAGAAATTTTTCACTGCAGTAATTAATACTCAACTCGTTGAAATTTTGAGGCTGGCTATTTCTAGACAACAGAGTGTACCAAGCCGTTTACACAATTGCAGAAAGAAAGGGCAGGGCAGCAAGCCTACATGACGTCGATGCTTCACTCAATTGACAAAAATCTGTCCTTTGCTAACTTTAGAGCAGCCTGTATCCATGCAGTGTATAAACCGTTATGAACTGCAGAGGGAATACCTGAAATGTCTTTAGAAAAATATGTCTGGGTCAGGTCTCACAGAGAACTGTGTAAGCCTGGCTGAACACACATACTAATCAAAATGCGTGTAAATGTTCAATCTCTGTTTCATTCTGTGCCATAAATCTGATTGTGCTGAGTATTCCATAAGCCTTACTCAGTCTTCCTCAAGTTCTAAACTATTTGTGATGTGTTGGCTCTGCAATGTAAGCAGGAAAAGACCAAGATTCACCTCTGAGAGACAGTAAGGCAATTGGGAACCATGGTACTTAACCCATTCTACTCACCTTTGAGAGACAGTAGAGTTAGGAGCCATAGCACTCAATCCACCCAACTTAACATGTAGAATTTGTCCCTAAAGTCACTGCAAGATAACATATAATGAACTTGGTCAGGCACGGTGGCTCAACCCTGTAATCCCAGTGCTTTGGGAGGCCAAGGTGGGTAAATCACAGGTCAGGAGTTCAAGACTAGCCTGGCCAAGATAGTGAAACCTCATCTCTACTAAAAATACAAAAATTAGCTGGGTGTAGTGGCATGTGCCTGTAGTCCCAGCTACTCGGGAGGCAGAGGCAGGGGCAGGAGAATCGCTTGAACCTGAGAGGTGGAGGTTGCAGTGAGCCAGGATCACACCACTGCACTCCAGCCTGGGCGACAGAGCGAGACTCCATCTCAAAATATATGTATATATGTACACACACACACACAAATACACACACATATATATATACACACACCCATATATATAAGGTGAACGGAAGTGTATTTTACTGAATGGAAGAAATGAAGGGATCTTAGAAGTTGTTGCCATGAAGTCTAGGTTTGTCAAGACTCAGCAACAGGTGGAGACACCTTATTTGTGCTTTACTGCGACTCATTCTTTTTGAGTATGAGGATGTCTGATTAACGTCAAAAAAATTTAAAAATTGCCCACATGACAGGAATTGTGCTCTCCATTTCAGTTCTTTGAGACCACATAATGACATAAATTTACTATGATTTAATAACACTTTTCAATTTGTTGCTGATTATTAAGTATAACTGTATTTAATTTTATCTGAAAAAAGTATATTTTTTAATCCAAGATGTATTAATTCATTCAACAGATAAGGCTTGGTTATTAATGGTCTGTGGACCTTTGCAATAACTCCATAATCTTTAGGATCTGGCCTACTGGGACGGATTCTTTTAACAACTCTCAGGCTGAAGTTACAGCAGCTGGGAGACAGGAATATGTTAACAAGAACATCACAGTCCACTTGTCCAGGGTTCCCTCTCTGCTCACCCTCTATGTTCATCACTAAAGGAGGTGACAAAGTTTTGCTGTTACACAAAAGATTCCTGTAGCAGAAAAACATCCTTAGTTCTGGCCATTTTCCCTAATATCATCTAAGTTCTTCTCCTGCAAAGGATAAAAAGACTTCACCACCCGTTAACACCTCCTTTATTCAGGCACCTTACAAACACTATCTCAGTTGTTTGCCTTTCTGTATATGAAATTACATTTCCTTCTCTCAAATAGCACCAAATTCGGAGAAAAAAGAAAACAGAGCAGGTCCATGCTATTTTTCCCAAACCAAGTAATCTAGCCATCTCTGCACTGCGTGGGCCTCATGCTGTTTGTATGAGTGCGTGAAACCCACCATCATATTTTTTTTTGCCATAAAATACTTTATTAAGTTAAATTACACACTATAAAAATGCTTTAAAATGTAGCAGGAAGAGATGTAAAGACTCAAAAAAGTACAAAGAAGTAACAATGGCTATCAGAACACACTGAAGAATCCACATTACTCCCCCCTTATCTAGAAAAGGAAGTTTCTAGGCTACCTCGTCCTCAGCATGAAGCCTCCTCATGAAGAAGTGTTGCCTTGCCAACACAACCCAGGCGTTCATCCACCAATCTGTGATACAGATCTTAATTTTAATTCTTCTAGGGAGGGAAGGATTGATTCCATGAAAATCCAGCACCTGATACCTTTTTTTTACCATCTTCTTGGATGGGACCTCAAGAGATTGAATGTCAATGTGTTTTCTCGCTTCTTTATGGTTTAGTACAATTTCCTCCAGTTACATCTACATGAAAGGGGCACAACTGTGTACAGCAATGTTCAATCTAGCGCTGGGGAATTTAAATGAATTTCACCTCTCCTTGAGCCACATCTCTCTTCTTAGGATGATTTAATGAAGAAAGACAATTTTCCCGGTCGGTCAAAGGTCTAGCAACACAGCTCTGGGTTTTGAGTAACTTGGGGACTCCTGCTGGGCTGCTGGCCGCGCAGGGCTCTGGAAGTTGTACTCATTATTGTCTCCAGGAAAGAGCTCGCTCACAAAGAGGAGGATTTTCTCACTTATCCACAGTTAAGAAGCACAGTAATTTGTGTTGCAGAAACTGGCTTTGCTGAAAACGCAAGAATGGGCCAACTGGCAAAGGAGCAAAACACTTGAAGCAGCCGAGCCTCTTCCCTCACCCTGGTAAAGTGGGAGGATTCCAGACGGGGCATCAGAAGGCCCGTCTCCGGCAGATGCTTGAAATGGAAAAAAGGACAGGCAAACTCACTCCTCTTTTCTATTAGAGAGGGTCCCAGAATTAAAATAATCTAATTAGGTGCCTACACAACTCCCAAAAAAGAGAACAACCAATATTAATGGAATAAAACAAGCCTGGGTGGCTGATGAGTTTTGCCTTGTGTTTCACTTTTGTCTGTAATACTGCTGGGGCTCAGGGTAGGCAGGAAAGAAGCCAATGCTTCTCTGCCTAATGAGGGGTGCTGGAGTAGAAATGAGAAGACTCTTGTTCCTAAAGTGCAAAGGGAAGCCCAGCCTTTGAGAACGAAAAGAGGGAAGCCCACGGAACCCTGGATTCATAACTAATCATGAACCACTGAACAGCTGCCAATGTCACTTTGCAAAGCTTAGAACTCCCGTGACATAAGCCACATGGATCTGCCTATGCAGTTTGCCAGGATCCCAGTAGCAGTGAGAGAAGAGTAAGTGAGAAAGGAAAGGGCTTTGGCTCTCCGTCTAACTAAGCAACAGGACTTGTTCCTCCCCATGGAGAGGCCAGTTAGGGGAAAGGGGGCCTTGTGTCTTCTGTGGGCTGGCCCTGCTGTCTGTGGCCTGGGGACTTGTCTGGGAAATGGATTGGCAGGAGCCGTCTCTAGGAAGAGCAGGTCCAGCCTTCAAGAGAGCACCAGCATCTTACTTTAAGGCCATGGATGTGTGGGGACAGGATGGAACCCTGCCTTCTGAGAATGAAGCAGGCAGGAATGAAGCAGGGCCAGAACCCCAGTCAAATGGGCAAGGAATCAGGACCAGCTGAAGAACAGGGGAAGACACAAGGCTCTGAGGAGGAAGGGGTGGGGGAAGAAAGAGGAAGCCTGGCAGGCAACTGGACAGGCTCAACGGACCTGCCCCTGATCCCAGAAACGGCTGGCAAGCAGACCGCAGGCCCATCGTCCAGCCAGGTGGGAAATCCCATGTCTTCTCCTAGGCATTGGGGTCCATGGGGTGGACAGGGAGGACTTGTGCCACCTGCAAGTGTAGACATTTGTAATCTTCCTCTGAGCATAACTGGGCAGGCAAGGACTGACCCAATCATGGAGAGACCAACTCCACCCAGTTTGCCTGAGACATTTTTTGGTTTTAGCTCTGAAACTCCCAACTCCCTAGCCCTGGGCTAACAAGGCCAGTTGGCCACCCTGCTGAACACCGCCTGAGTCCCTCTGTTGTCCTGCATTCTGTAAATATAGTCACTCTTTAGTAATGTCCTCAGATACCAGAATTGATTGAGGAAGTTCATGGGACAATTGAAAGCAGGAAGTTCATGGGACCATATGCAGAATGCTTTCCTTTCCCAGTTCTAATAAATAGTTTTCAAGGCTAAACTTGCACAGCAGAGATAGTTAAGATTTTGATAAAGGTATAACCCAATTATTTATCTCCCCAGAGGGAACCTGGAAGATGAGTTTGGGTGCTTAGAGGGAAAGGCCCTGGCTCACCATGGTTCCTTGCACAAATGCTGCTCTCTGATGAGGCATCTTAGAAGTCCGCCTAGCCTGCTCCAAGGCTGCAATCTCATTCTTTAAGACATCTTTAAACTGAATTTCCAATTCAATTAAAGCTCTAGGGTGCTCTGGAATATCCTTCCCTCAATATCTGTCCAGGTTGAATGACAGTCCACTGACCTGGACGATGCCAGGCTGAGTTTCCTTTTGTGGAAGGAAATGAGTGCTGGGCACCATGCTTGAGAAAGGAAGTTGGGGCTCTTGATATGCTATGGATGTCACTGTTAACTGGTACCATATTTATGTCTATCTCATTACGGCATGAATAGTTCTTGCATTTTATGCCATACAGTCTTGTTTTCAAAAAGTTAAAGACGTGGAAAGTAAAGAAATCCATTTAAATACACACCATCTTTAGAACTCAGGCTATTTTTTAAAATAGGAAGTATCATCAAATTAATTATTGGCTGGCTATAAAGTTCCATTCTGTGTTGAGTATATCCAGTATCCTGGTGTAGTTTTATGCATTCAAACATATTCTACATTAAAGTGAGTGTGATGATACACACACTACAGTTATCATTTTTTATGAGTCATTTTAAAGATGAGGGCTTTGCTGGGAGAATTGGCACCATTCATTCTGTCAAGTGAGAGGAGGTAGATTTAGCCTTGTCAGGAGAAAGCACCAGATGGGTCCCCGGTGACTTTCTTTCCAATAACCTTTACTGTTTTTGAGACTCCCACCTTTCTCATTCCAACACTGGACTGCCCTAGAGACTCCTCAGGCACTCCCTGTGCCTAAACTATGTTCTCTGGATCTTTTGAAATGAATTCTACAAAGAGAGGTTTCAAATCTAAACTAAACACAACAATTAACAAAGACAGCACTGTAATTGAACTGAAATACCACCATCCCTGATGGGCCCCAGGCAAGTTGGAATCATGGTGTGGTTCCTCTTTTGGAAGAACAAAAATTATGTTATAAAAATCCCCCTTTGAATGGAAATGTCAGAAACAGATATTCCCAAAGCTGGAAAGTCCCTTTCTGTAGCAATATTGGTGTTTGTGTGACTGCTCATTAAATTATAGAAAAGACAGTAGCTATTAAGATCTAGAAATCTCCTTGACAAATAAGGTAATAAAAAAATCAGCAGGACACTTTCTAATGAGGCTTTAATCTTTTCTGTTTTGGAAATATTTCAAAAGTGGTATCATTTATATTGATGATGGGCCCAAAGGAATCCCTTTGGAATCAGAAAGCTCAAATTCCATTCCTGATGTCACCTAAACATACCACCATGGGAACTGCCCCGAGCCTGTTTGTGTATGAACATATCTTGATATAACATCTGGTGTTTAATTTTAAAAGCAGTAGGTTCACGATAAACAATCCATAAGGGTATCCAAAAAGTAAGGAAACTACAATCAAACCTTAACGGTTTATTGAGCCATTATAGGATAAAATATCACTAACAAATATGGACATATTCAGTTCTGTAGTGTCAGAGGCTCTTTGTTAACTAGAATTGTAATCTACTATTCTCTATGAGCATATCCCATACAAAGACAGGAGGTATGGGGAGCTGGGGGGAAAAGAGGGGTCTTTAGGATAAAGGCCTTTAAGATCCTGGGAGAGAAAAGGAAACAGAAGTGCTGCCACAGTTACTCCCTGTGTAGCTGCATAATTCGGGTCAGTGCAGTGACAGCGGCAGCTCACTCAGTGTTGACATAGTCGGTTATTGTATTAGTCAGGGTTCTCTAGAGGAACAGAACTAATAGGGCCTGTGGATATATGAAGAGGAGTTTATTAGGAGAATTGGCTCACATGATCACAAGGTGAAGTTGTCTGTAAGCTGAGGAGGTGGGAAGCCAGAAGCGGCTCAGTCTGAGTCCAAAAGCCTCAAAAGCAGAAAAACCAACAGTGCCGCCTTCAGTCTGTGGCCAAAGGCCTGAAAGCCTCTGGTAAACCACCGGTGTAAGTCTCAGAAGAACCTGGAGTCGATGCCCAAGGACAGGAAGCATCCAGCACGGGAGAAAGAGGAAAGCCAGAAGACTCAGCAAGACAGCCTATCCCACCTTCTTCTGCCTGCTTTGTCCTAGCCACACTGGCATGAATAGTAAGCATTCATTTAGCTCGTGTGTTTGTGGGTTGGGTGGGGCCTGCTAGTGTAGGGTCAAGGAAGCTTTGCTAGATCAGCTCCATTCTGAATGTCTCTCAGCCCACTAGTGAGCCTGGGAATATTCTCTTCATGGTGATGGCTGAAGTACAGAGATAAAGCGTAACTGCATAAGCACATTTCAAGCTTCTATTGCATCACATTTAGCAACTGCCATTGGCCAAAGCAAGTCACATGGTCAACACCAACATCAAAGGACAGGAAGTCCACTGCACCTACCATAAGGCCAAAGCAATTTCACTGCCATGCCCAACATCTATGGAGCCAGGAAGTATTTCCATCCCTTGGAAATTACAATAACCTATCTAATCTACCACAATCATATGCCTTCTGCGTCACCCAAAAAAGTGTGTTGAATCCTACTCTGGCAATTGTGCTAGTAATATGACCAATTGCATCAGTTAGCTTTGGCTATAAGAACAGACACCCCCAAATCTCTGTAGTACCTGCAGATACAGTGAGCAGTAGTTTACTGGGGAAATAGCTTTTCCTTGGCCATGTGCCTGACAGCAACTGTAGGTCAGCTGCTACAGCTCTGCTCCAGGCTGCAGCTCTCCTTCTGAGACCCACCCTGGAGGAACAGCACCGATGTGGGATAGGCTGTTCTTGTGGCAGACAGAAGGAGCAAGAGGGCTGTCAGGAATCCATGATGCCCCTCAAAGCTTCTGCCCTGAATTGATATTCTGCCACTTCTGCTCCTTGGGGCCAATCAAGTCAGGTGGCCAAGCCTGACACAGGATGGGGAAGTGTATTGCCCACAGAATGATACTGCTGTTAGTCATGTGGCAATGGGTGGGAATGGGCTGTAAAATCCTCTAACAGAGAGAGAGTGAATAGTTGAGGGGATTAATACAATTTATCACAGATAATAGCAGTTCATGCTTACTTAGAAACAATCCCAGCTCTCCATTACTTACCAATAGACCCAGTCTACTACCACCGGAAGTGTGGGTACTCTCACGTACTTGCTGATTCTTTTTTATTTTGACAAGCACTCCCATTCAGCACCTGGGGCAATGACCGTATCCTCAGAGGAGCATTGTTACTCAGTCCATCATTCACACATGCACACAGTACTATTACTTGTCTATCATATGAGAGTGGAAAGTTGAATTGAGTGGTTAGTGACCTGATGTAAACAGGGCACTACAAGTAACAAGTAGGAATAACGTCAAACTGTTACCAAAGAAGAATTTCACATTTACTGAACTATACAAGAACTTTGCCTTAGGAGCAAAATGGAGGGCGTGGCCAGGGCAGAAAGCAGTTATCTTCTTTGACATGTTCTCTAGGGTCAGTGGATAATTGTGGATGCTCCTAAAGACATTGTGAGACACTGTCATGCTATAGTTGTGTCTGTGCTGTCATTATTGTAGACTTACCAATAATTTTTTTAAGTCTTAAAAATTATTGTATGAGGCCGGGCGTGGTGGCTTACGCCTGTAATCCCAGCACTTTGGGAGGCCAAGGCGGACGGAACACGAGGTCAAGAGATCGAGACCGTCGTGGCCAACATGGTGAAACCCCATCTCTACTAAAAATACAAAAAAAAAAATAGCCGGGCATGGTGGCAGGTGCCTGTGGTCCCAGCTACTCGGGAGGCTGAGGCGGAAGAATTGCTTGAACCCAGGAGGCAGAGGTTGCAGTGAGCCGAGACTGCGCCACTGCACTCCAGCTTGGCGATAGAGCGAGACTCTGTCTCAAAAAAAAAAAAAAATTATTGTATGCAAATGCTGAAAGACTGAGAACCCCCAGACTAGGTGTCTGAGCTAGTCCTCCTTTTGCATTAGGTAACTACCTACTGCTTAAAATTCTACCCATCCACTGATTTTCTTTAATTTCTACCTAACCTTTTAGGAGCTCCAGCCACCTGACTGTTTTGCATTGGTTTTTTTTGTTTTTGGAGTTTTCCTTTCAGTGAATAACAGTTATAGTGTTTGTATGTTTGGAGAGCTTGGACCCTCCTCACCTGGATTTCTCCCTGCTAGAGCTAGCTCTCTCTTTGACAGAGCCAGAGGCCAGCCAGGAACCTGGGCAAATGGAAGCCCAGGAACCAGTGAGACAGAGTCAGATTTTGCTTACCCATGAAATGAGTAACATCCATGTGAACTGTAACTGAGGTGATTTACAGGATAAACAATCCTCAGAATGCACCTGGTTGAATGTTGGATCAGATCTATCATACTGTTTTCCTTTCATATTTCCCCTTCACTTAGTAACGCTCTTGTGATTGGTGTAATCTTAGTTTGTAGTGAATTTAGCTGATCTGTAATATAGAACATCCTTGGGTAGAGTTAAGCTAGGTCCTTAGGTTCTCCTAAAAATATCTGGACCTCTTGTGTCAGCAGTGGAACAGGCTGAGGTAGGCAGGAGGCTCTTGCAACAAGAGGACAGTGCTGACTTCCCAGGTCTCCTAGGGCTGCTTTGAATCCAAACAGATTCTTTCAAATCCTTTCTAACCTTCTCTGCACCCTATAATGGGCACCCAATGAGGTGGGAATTGGAGAGGTTGTGAAGGATGAAGTCATTTACCCAATGATAACTTCTTCTAAAACTGAAGAGAGGCTCTGTGAAAAGTAGAAAGAGAGTGCTGGGCCCTTCAGCCTTGGGCCTGACCATCCTGGAGACTGTATCTAGAGAGAGGGATGTGGGCTAATGTGAAAGCAACTGTGTAAATATACGGTTTCAAGGCGATCCTAACATAGACATGGACAGTATGTATTTGAATCACCAAAATATGAGTAATTTATATAGGTCATACTTGTCATTGCACAAAACCTGTAATGGAACCTGCTCTGATTTTTGGGGTTGGAGTTCAAGTGCAGTGCCTACCCTGCTGGCCAGTGCTTCTGCATTGGCATGAAGAGGTTTTCTGCACAAGATAGTGCTTGTGGGGTCATAAGGATCTTTGACCTGGAAAACTATGATGTGGTCCATAATGTGGCTGAATTCTGCTCTTAGCAAGGTGTTTTGAACTCAAATGTTAAAGCCTTCTTTTAAAGATAACACTTCGCTTTTCTGCTTATGCTGTGCAGTTAAAAAGGCTAAAGATGGGTAGGTTCAGTTTGAAGACATGTTTCAAAACCCAAAGCTCCCTTGGAGAAACAGGTGATTCCACATGTGAGACTAGAACTTACAAGATGAGACTGGAAAATCTCATCGTGTTAAAAGAGCAAAGAAGTATTCAGAAGCTACTAGAGGGTGGCAGACTCAGGATAAGCTGCATCTGCCCAAAGATGGAGCAATTTGAGCATCCAAAAGGATACTCACTAAAATAACTGCTAACATGGTTTGGCTGTGTCCCCAACCAAATCTCTCATCTTGAATTGCAGTTCCCATAATCCCCATGTATCATGGGAAGAACCTGGTGATCAGTAATTGAATCATGGGGATGGTGACCCTCATGTTGTTCTCATGATAGTGAGTGAGTTTCCGTGAGATCTGATGGTTTCATACGAGGCTTTTCCCCTTTGCTCAGCACCTCTCCTGCCTGCTGCCACATGAAGAAAGACGTGTTTGCTTCCCCTTCTGCCATGATTGTAAGTTTCCCGAGGCCTCCCCAGCCCTGCAGAACTGTGAGTCAATTAAACCTCTTTCCTTTATAAATTATCCAGTCTCGGGCAGTTTTTATAGCAGTGTGAGAACAGGCTAAAACAACTGTAAAGGATTGAAACATATACACTGTGTTTAAGTTAAAAACCCCCAACTCATTAATCACTTTGAGAGTATGTAGGGAGCCAATTTATTATTTTGAAAAGAAAAAATGATGCATATGTCTTACCTTTCCTATAGGAACTATATCTCAAGATCACCAAGAGTTGATGGGAGAAATTAGTCTTTATATAAGTACTCTAGCAATAAATGAAGAAGTCATGATAAGATGAGAACACTGTCCTTAGGAAACCTCTGAAGAGTTAGTAAATCCAGGCAGTGATTATCAGTGGCAAGTAATGTTCCAAAAGAAAAGACAAGCAACAACCAGGTATCTCTCAATGGAAATGTACTAAGCCACTTATGAAGTAGTCTTGTCAGAAATATTAAACCGGACCTTGATTAAGCTGTAGATCTATCAATTGACAAGAAATGTAAAAGACAGAGAAACATGTTACAAGATCCTACAGATATAATAAACAAAATTTAGACTGTGGAAACTCTGCAAGGGAAAAACCCCAGGATTTTTTTTTACTCCCAAAGTTGGAAAGAAAGGAAAAAGATTAGGAACCTACGGATTAAATAAGCCCCAAGAGATCACAACTCACAATCTATAACTTCAGGAGGAGTATAATGTACAAAGATGCTGTGAAACATTGTAGGACTATCAGGGAAGTGGAACACTGACTTGATATTAAGGAATTGTGGCTATTTTTCTTAGGAAAATGACATTGATATTAGCTTTTATTTATATTTTATGTATCGCTGCCCCATCTTTGCTCCCATAATAGGGATCAGTCCCCACAGTTGGATCAAAGGTGTGATTACTTGTACTGAATTTTAAGAACCACAGGAATAGTCCTTGCTACTCATTCAGCAGTGTCCTGAAGATAGTGCACACATAGTTCCAGAGATGTTTACGTGTTCCTACTTTAGAGGAAAATATTGCAAGATGAAATGCTTTGATGACTGGATTGATTCCCATTTAGTGGATGAGGGAACTAGGTGGAGTGTGGGAAAATTAAGATCTGCCAGGAGTTGGTAACTGCTGGAGCTCAGGGATGTGCATAGAGATTTATTAAACTATTTTTTTGAATTTTTGAATATGCTTGGAAATTTCCATATTAAAATTAAAATGACTTGGAAGCCACTGGATCCCATAGCTCATGATTTCTCACAAGCACAGCCATGTGAAACATTGAACTACTTACCTGTTGTCATGATCTCCACAGTGGTCATGAATAAAGTTGGGTCGAGGGTCTGTGGGGGCTGCACTAAACTGGACACTCATGGGATGTGTAAAAGCAGCTGTTGCAGGGAATCTTGCTCCTCTCTCAGTGACACTATCACACATGATGTGCCCGCTCAATCCAACATTATACTTCACAAGCTACCAGCACACAGCTATTTTTTTTCTATATTCCTTTTATATTTCTTTCTAGATTTCTTTCTATATTCTTATTTTTTTGTATTCCTTTCTAGATGCCTATTTTTCTAGACTACTTTCTATATTCTTATTTTTCTATATTCCTTTCTTTCCTATATTCTGTATTCCTAAATATATTTCTGTATTTAGACCTTTAAATTAAGATCTAAACCTTGGTTTGGATTGTATACATGCTTACCTCAGAGCTTGTGTGCAATATCTTCAGGATATTGCTGAGCGAAGGGCAGAGATTATTCACTGGATGATTCAAATTGAATACAAATGATCAGATCTTTGACTCAGCTATGAGAACTACAGTCAATGGATGAGTGCAAGCTGGGAAAACAGGAGTATATTATTTTTGCCTAAAAGGAACACACAGCTCAAATGTGCTCACTCAAAGAGTGACAAGGATGGACTAATCATAGTGGTTTAAAAAGATCATGCTTTATCTTTACTACACATTTTATGATCTGTAAACCTCAAGGTATATCACTAACCTACTTGCACTGTAACAACTATTCAGTTGAAACCTTTGGAAAAGAGCCTACTGCTTGCCACTTAATATAAGAGAGAGGAAGAAGGCAGAAATCCAAATATTCATGGCCAAGCTTCAGGGGCTGGGAGGGGACAATACGACCTCCCAAAACCCAGTTCTCATCACAAGGTTCCTGTGAAATAAAACTGAATGCTGTGAAGAGAACAATGTTGACAACCTAGGCTTAAATCAAGGTTTATATATTACAAAAATTTTTCTCTAACATTCCTTTTATAACAACCTTTCTGTTATTCTGTAATCACTTAGTCTTTGCAGCTAAAGCATTGTCATATTTTTATTTATATGCTATTCTCTAATTATTTAGGGGTTGCTTTAAATTCACGTTATATCCTTAAGTGCCTATCAAATATTCTAAAGGGCAAAAAATAAGCTTTTAATTTTTATCCCATTTCTTTTTGTTTGTTTTATCTTTTTTTGAGACGAGATCTTGCACTGTCTCCCAGGCGGGACGACAGTGGTGTGATCCTGGCTCACTGCAGTCTCCAACTCTTGGGCTCCAGTGATCCTCCTGCTTCAGCCTTTCGAATGGTTGAGGCAACAGGCACATGCCACCATGCCAACTAGTTTTTAAAATTTTCTATTTGTAGAGATGGAGTCTTGCTGTGTTGCCCAGGCTGGTCTTGAATTCTGGGCTCAAGCAATCCTCCCACCTCAGCCTCCCAAAGCACTGGGATTGTAGGCGTGAGCCATTGCACCCTGCCCTTCCCCATTTCTTAGCACACTGATGCAGAGGCACCCAAAAAACCTTTTTTGGAAGAAGGAAGGAAATGAGGAAGAAAAGAGGAAAGGAAGAAAGACCAGCATATGGGGGTTTAAAGGCTGAAATATTACATTACTGTTCAAGCTCTGGTTTGAATAAATAGTATTTTTTCAAGGTCAAATTTAAAACAAAACTTCAGATTAAATTAAAAGTCAAAAAAAGTTTTACAGTTTGTGCAATTGAGATGAATCATTCAGTATTATGGGCTTCCAGTAACTAAAGTATAATAATTCAAGTAACTTGGTGCGATTATTAAAATAGGTTCTGAAACGATCAATTAACCTTACCTATAATGCTAATAGAACTTCATAATCATTTCTTCTTTAATGTGATATGATTTTTCACAAGATTTCTTTTTCAGTTAAGTCAAACTGAAAATGATTTCCCAGATGTTTGGGTGTGCATGTGTGTGTGCGCGTGCGCGTGTGTGTATGTATATTATGTATATAAATTTAAGAAGCAACATTAAGTACATAAATGTCAACAAAATCAATTCACCTACTTTAACAACATTTGTTACTCATACTAAATGAAATTACCTCTGAGTAATTTGGTGAGAGGTATTTCCCATTGCACTTAGCAATGCGTCTCAGGATCTGTAATGCTTTATCTCCTTTCTTCCGAGTAATCAGCCAACGGGGAGACTCAGGGACTGCCCTGGCAAAGAAGGAGGCTGTTGTGAGTTATGCCCAGGAATTTCAAAATCTAAAAGCTATTGCTTTGAGTTTTTCTATCAAAATGGATCCTGCAATTAGATACAAATTTAGGAGACAATGAGAGTTGATACTAGGTCCCTGAAACACAGATTATTCCTGCAAGGTTATAATGGATGGAAAAAAATGCTAGCTTGATAATTGGATCATTGCTCATCAAAATAATTAACATGACATTGCTCTTGCAAAACCAGGCTATCCTATGATATATTGATTCCGTATATGAAAGAAATTGAGATTTAGTGAATATTAGGAAAAGCTTAGGAACCTGATTTATGTAAACTGATTTGCCTATATACTAAAATTAAATTAGATGTATCATTAAAATATGTTCATTCCAATAAAAATTAAATGCTGGTCAGGCACAGTGGCTCACACCTATAATCCCAGCACTTTGGGAGGCCAAGGTGGGTGGATCATTTGAGGTCAGGAGTTTGAGACCAACTTGGCCAACATGGTGAGACCCCGTCTCTATTAAAAATACAAAAATTAACTGGGTGTGGTGGTGCATGCCTATAATCCCAGCTATTTGGCATGGCTGAGGTGGGAGAATCACTTGAATCCAAGAGGTGGAGGTTATAGTGAGCCGAGATCATGCCACTGCACTTCAGCCTGGGCAACAGAGTAAGACTCTATCTCAAAAAAAAAAAAAATATATATATATATATATATATAATAAAATGCTTACCTGTAGCTTTTTGATAATGTAATGTTTTGGTGCTCTTAACAGTTCTTTATTCCTCAGAGAATTTCTGAATAATATTAATGTGCTTAATGGAACATACAAAGAAGCAAGTAGATTTCATTGCATTTAATTTGCATGTTGAAATACTGGCAGATATGGTTGTTGCCTTACAGTTTTTAGGAAGCTATTTATTACAAAACAAGACATAATGCAGTACCCTACTTAGAATTTAGTGTTTTGAAATTTTATTAATTCAGCTTTCTTGATAATTAATAAAGTCATCAACGAATACTCTCTTTAAATCCTAAAATTCTCTAAAAATTCTCAAAGCACATAGTCATTTTGGAGATGTTAGAGAATCTCCTTTTTTGCTTTTATTTTCATGTTGGTTTGGAGTCTACTTTCTGTGGAATCAGTATAAATATGATGATAATCAAACCACATTACCAGTAATAAAGGAGGAAGAGAAAGTTGGGCAGCGTGATGGCTAACTGGATCCCTTGCCAATTGGGGATGAAGTAGGCAATTCCAGGGAGAATTATGATTCCAAGGGTAAAGAATATTTGAATCACGATTCCCACAATCCTCCTTTGTTTCGAACCTACTATTTCTGTCACTGAAGGAAAACAAACATAAGAGGTCACAGAAGCACAAGATCAGCTCTAAGACAAACAAATACAGAGATGTTACACCTATTATATCCATTAGCACTGTTAAAACACGCTAGCGCTCAGGTACGAAGGCTTCCACACTTGCAGGAAGGATGGAGATGTCCTTCCTGACACTTTTCTTTTTCTTCCACTCTCACCTCTGCCACTTATCACAGGCACCTGCAACATTCCTCTTATGCACCCAGCCCAGCACTGCTCTAGGTATAGTAGGAGAATACAAAGAATATATGTATCAGTTTTAGGAACGCTTCAGTGATGATTATTTTAAAAGGCAATTGTAATTATCAAAACATAAATATAGTAAGCTGGCTATATTTCATCCTGTATCTCTAAAGATGTGTACATTCTAGTCTCCTTAGAAGATTCATTATAAATATTAGACTCTACAAACACTTTTCATTATCACAAGACAACTTCTACTACATGATAATTCTCTCCACAGCATTGTACTTTTCATTGACATGATATTGCTGTAAAAATCACATGGGAAATTTTACTGCTGAAATCTTTGCCTTTCCTGCCCCTTCCCACTCATTGGTTTCTTCTATTATGATTATGCTGGGATTATCCTGGTATAAGCTACTTTATTGCTGCCCTGAGATCACAACCTTGAAGATTCACCTAGGCTGAGTCTTCTTAAAAATGCCTTGCATTCGAAGGTTATTCTTTCTGCTCCAGACAGTGACAACCAATCCCTTTAATAATCTCTCCTTCTCCCGCCCACAGACAGATCTTCAAAGGGTCTCCAAAATGAGCACTGCTTGGCGATTGTATAGCAGTGACAAAAGAGAGTGGAAGTGTAAAGATCTGCAGCAAAAATCTAAGATGCGAATTCACATTTTCCTGGTCAGAAATCCACCAGGACTCTTAAATTAGGTGGCTAGTCCTGAGCTACAAATGGAACCAAAAGGAGTAGCCAGGACTTTCCCAAGGGATATGAGAAAAAAGTAAAACGAAGCTTTCCCTTCTTCTGTCCACAGAAGGTCAAACTTTCTGGCTGTAGAAGACAGCCAAGGATCACAAATGAACTTCTCATTTTTAGAACGCATTTCTCCCATGGTAAAAAGTTCCCCACATGTTCACAAAGAGGGGAGTTGGGAACACAGGAAAGTAATCTCCAATGGTACCACCGAACACAGTGCAGAGGAAATGCTTTTAAAATGCCTCAAGGAGCTACTGAGATTTTATAAAAACTAGTTTCTAATAAAGCAAAGCTATAAACCATATGATAACAGTATAAAAGTACTTAAAAGTAGTTCACCCGAGTGTTTTATAATATTCCATATTTGGTTCCCAAAGTAAAGTGGTATTTTAGTTTCTACAGCACTCAGAACTCTACCTCTGAGCTCTCCTATCTGCAGAAATAATTACTGTAGCTGCAGTGAAACCTCCTTTGTTAAAGGACAGACATATAAGGAAGAGGAACATTGATTAGCACTTGTTGGCCATCTAGCCCTAGTTTCCAAATAGAGGAGAAGATAGTGTAACAATGTCTTACCAATCACGTAGCAAGTTATCCATGTTCCCTTTCCGAACACACCTTGCAGGAAACGGAAGATCACAAATACAGGGAAGTTTGGTGCAAAGGCCACCACAACCCCAGTGATGCCAACGCCAAGGCAGGATATCAGGTAAATGACAATCCTGCCATACCTTTTTGAGAAAGACAAGAAAAGAGCTCTCCTTAAACATTTTCTTCAACACAATGGGAAAATATAACATAAAATATTATATTATATTAATATTTTATAGAGACAGGGTCTCTACACAATGGGAAAATATAACATAACATATTATATTATATTATATTATATTATATTATATTATATTATATTATATTAATATTTTGTAGAGACAGGGTCTCACTATGTTGCCCAGGCTGGAATTACAAAATTTAAAGCACAGAACACATCCTTTGTGACTGCCGTTTCTGATGCCATTGAAAGATGACCCTCCTTACAACTGTTGTTTCACAGAGAGTCTCCCTGGTGGTACAGATGTGACACTTTCTAGAGTTTTTTATGGGTCAAGTCAAAGGAGAGAGAGGCAGAAAGAAGGAGCAATGGTGTATTATGGCCTCAGGACCTTGCCTTGAATCTCAGCTCAACCGTCTACCAGTCATAAGACCTCGGGTTAATTCCTAAGGTCTTCAAAACTAAGGTTTTGTTTGCTTGTTTTTGTTTTTTCCCCTTTTCTAGAGGGAGGTTGTAGAGAGGATCAAATGAGACATTAATGTGAAAGTGTTTTATAAACTACAAAGTTCACAGCCAATGTAAGTTGTTCTTATATTTTGTATTTTATCTTCACCATTGGCATAAGTATATTAAATAGCTTAGGAAAGAAACAAGGTATCATGCATAACATTCCAAGAGTCTGGCGTTAATTGGGTCAGCATAGACATGTCAAATTATTGGCTGGTAAATGTTTCCTATCAATGACCATTAAGAGATTTGATTCTGTGACATTTTTTCATAAAAAATTTCTGTAAGAGATGTACATATAGCATCTTGCCTGAGTCAGCAGAGTGGAGATGGAAGTAGCCTTAGTTTATCTAGAGTGAACTCTATGTCCTCTGCCCCTACACATGCACAGCATTCTCCTTGTTAACATTCCCCACTGGAGTGGCACATTTGCTGCAATTGATGAACCCATATGGACACATCATAATCACCCAATGTCCACGCTTTACATTTGGGTTCACTCTTGATGTTGTGAATTCTATGTGTTTTGACATGTGTATAATGACATGTATCCACCATTAAAGTACCTAACAAAATAGTTTCTCTGCTCTAAAAGTCCTCGGTGCTCTGCCTATTCATCCCTCCCTCTCCCCACCCCCTAGCAACCACTGATCTTTTTTTTAAATGTCTCCATAGTTTTGCTTTTTCCAAAATGTCATATAGTTAAAATTGTATAGTATGCAGCCTTTCCAGATCAGCTTCCTCTATGTCTTTTCATGGCTTGATAGCTCATTTCTTTTCAGCATGGAATAATATTGTATAGTCTGGATGTATCACAGTTTGTCCATTCACCTACTGATGGGAATCTTGGTTGCTTCCAAGTTTTGAGAATTATGAAGAAAGCTGCTATAAACACGTATGTGTAGGTTTTTGTGTGAATATGAATTTTCAAGTTTTGTGGGTGAATACCAAGGAGTACAACTGCTGAATCGTATAGTAAAAGTTTGTTTTATTTTGAAAGAATTACAAAAATGTGTAAGAATTTTGTCATCTACTGTCACTGTTCCATTTTGCATTTCCATCAGCAATGAATGAGAATTCCTGTTGTTCCACATCCTAGCCAGCATTTGGTGTTGGCAGTGTTCTGGATTTTGGCTATTGTATTAAGTACGTAGTGGTATCTCATTGTTGTTTTAATGGGCGTTTCCCTGATGATACATGATGTAGAGCATCATTTCACATAACTGTATACTCTCTTTGGTGAAGTATCTGTTAAGGTCTTTGGCCCATTTTTCAGTTGGATTGTTTGCTTTCTTATTGTTGAGTTTTAAGAGTTCTTTATATATTTTGGATCACAGTCCTTTATCAAATATTTACCTTCTGTGAATATTTTCTTCCAACCTGTGGCTTGTCATTTCATTTGTTCTCTTGATAATGTCTTTCACAGCACACAGAAAGTTTTAATTGTAATGACTTCCAGATTATCAGTTCTTTTTGTCATGGATCATGCTTTTGGTGTTGTATCTAAAAAGTCATCATCAAACCCAAGATCATCTAGATTTTTTCCTATCCCATCTTCTAGGAGTTTTATAGTCATTTAGGTCTGTGATCTATTTTTAAAGGGTATAAGGTCTGTGTCTAGATTCTTTTTTTTTTTTTTTTTT
>NW_016107321.1:4413445-4436214 GCF_001604975.1 Cebus imitator
ACTGCTTTGTCAAAGATCAGCTGACTATATTTATGTGGGTCTATTTCTAGGCCCTCTATTTTATTCCATTGAACTACTGGTATATGCCTATTCTTTCACAAATACCACACTGTCGTGATTACTGTAGCTTTACGGTAAGTCTTGACGTCAGGTAGTGTCAGCCCTCTGGCTTTGTTCTTCTCCTTCAATACTGTGTTGGCTACTCTGGGTCTTTTATCACTAGGTATGAATTTTAGAATGTTTGTCAATATCCACAAAATAACTCTGTAGGATTTTGATTAGTATTGCATTGAATATATAGATCAAGTTGGGAAGAACTGATATCTTGATAATATTGAGTCTTCCTATTCATGAATGTTAAATATCTCTCCATTTATTTAGTTAATCTCTGATTTCTTTCATTAGATTTTGCACATTTCCTCAAATAAATCTTGTACATATGTTGTTAGATTTATATCTAAGTATTGTGTATTCTTGTGGTGCTAATATAAATGGTATTCTGTGTTTAAATTCAAATCCTACTTATTCACTGTTGGCACAGAGGAAAGCAATTGACTTTTGTGTATTAGCCTAGTACCCTGCAACTTTACTACACTCATTAGTTTCAGGAGCTTTTTGTTGTTAATTATTTTGATTTTCTACATAGAAAATCATGCCATCTGTGAACAAAGACAGATTTATTTCTTCCTTTCCAATCAGTATACCTGTTACTTCCTTTACTTTTCTTATTTATTGCAATAGTGAGGACTTCCAGTATGACATTGAAAAGAAGTTATTAGAGGTGACATATTTGTCTTGTTTCTGATCTTAGTTAGAAAGGGTGTATACAGTTTATCATCATTAAGTATGATATTATCTGTAGGTTTTTCATAGACATTCCTTACCAAGTTGAGAAAGTTCCCCTATATTTCTAGTTTACTGAGAGTTTTTGTCATGTATAGATGTTGGATTTTGACAAATACTTTTTCTGCATCTATTGATATGATCATGTCATTTTTTTCTTCCTTAGTTTGTTAATGTGACGGATTACATTAATTGACTTTAGAATGTGGAACCAATCTTACATACTTGGGATACTACTCACGTGGTATGCTACAGATGTATAAAATTATACATCTGGTTGTGATGTATGATTTATATACATATATATGTGTGTGTGTATATATATAGTTGGATTTTACTTGCCAATTTTTGTTGAGGACTTTTGCACTAATGCTCATGAGATATATTGGTCTGTAGTTTTCTTTTCTTGTAATGTTTTTGTCCAATTTAGGTATTAATGTAATACTGCTCTCAGAATAAGTTAGAAAGCAATCCCTCTAATTCTGTCTTTGGAAAGATATTGTAGGGAGTTGGTAGAGTTTCTTTTTTAAATGTTTGGCAAAATTCACCTGTGAACCCATCTGGGCCTAGTGCTTCCTGTTTTGAAAAGTAATTAACTATTGATTCAATTTATTTAATAGATATAGCTCTATTCAGATTGTCTGTATGATCTTGGGTGAGTTTTGGCAGATTGTAACCTTTCAAAGAATTGGTCCATTACAAGTAGGTTATCAAATTTGTGAGCACAGAGTGTTCATAGCATTTGTTTATTATTCTTTTAATGTCCATGGGATCTGTCATAATGTCCCCCCTTTTATTTCTAATATTAGTAATTTGTGTCTTCAACCTCTCTCTCTCCTCTTTCTTTTTTCTCAGTCTGACTGGAGGCTTATGTATTTTTTTGATCCTTTCAAATAACCAGCTTTTGGTTTTATTTTCTCCATTGATTTCCTGTTTTTAATTTTATTGATTTCTGCTCCAATTTGTATTTTTTTTCTTCTACTTGTCTTGGGTTTAATTTGCTCTTCTTCAGTTTTCTAAGGTGAAAGCTTAGACTATTGATTGTATATATTTCTTCTTTTCTAATATATGTATTCAATGCTATAAATTTTCCTTTAAACATTGTTTTTGTTGCATTCCAAAAGTCTTGAGTGTTTTTATTTTCATTTTGTTTAAGATACTTTTTAATTTATCTTGAGATTTCTTGTTTGACCTATGTGTTACTGAATATGTGTTGTTTTATTTCAAAGTATTTGGGGATTTTCCATCTATCCTTCTGTTATGAATTTCTGGTTTGATTCCACTGTGGTCTAAGAGCAGACATTGTATAATTTTTATGTCTTTAAATTTGCTAATACATGTTTTTATGGCCCAGAATGTGATCTAGTTTGAATATTGCATGTTACTATTTCATGTGAACTTGAAAAAAATGTTAATTCTGTTGTTGTTAGATAAAGTTTCTAAACACAAAAATTATATACAGTTGATTGATGGTGGTGTTGAGTTCAATTGTGTCTTTATAGGTTTTCTACCTGTTGAATCTGACTATTTCCAGCAAAGGAATATTCAACTCTCCAATGAAATGGTGGATTAATCTATTTTTTCTTTTAGTTTTGTCACAGTGTTTGTCTCTTATAATTTTGTACTCTGCTACTAGGCACATACACATTAAGGATTATTGGCTTCTTGGAGAATTGACCCCTTTATCATTACATAATGCCCCTTTTTAGTCCTGATAACTTTCCTTCTTCTGAAGTCTGCTCTGCTGATAATAATATAGCTACTTTTGCTTTTTTTTAAAAAAAAATTACTGCTAGCATGGTATATTTTTCTCCATTCATTTACCATTAATGTATATATGTCTTTATATTTAAAGTGTATTTCTTGTAGACAACATATATTTGGGTCTTGTTTGTTGATCCACTGTGACAATCTCTTTCAGTTGGTGCACTTATGCTATTTTACATTTAAAGTGATTATTGATATGGTTGGATTAATGTCCACCATATTTGCTATCATTTTCTGTTTGTTTCCCTTATTATTCTTATGTTTGTATTCCATACTTTTTCCTGGCTTTTGTGGTTTAATTGAACAGTAGTTTATAGGATTCCACATTTTCTTCATTTTTAGCATATCAGTCATACTTTTTAAACAAATCTGTTTATTAGTAGTTGCTTTAGAGTTTACAATATACATTTACAACTAATTCAAATCCACTTTCAAATAACACTGTATCACTTCATGAGAGCATGAGTACCTTATAACAAAAAATACTCTCTACATATGCTTATGTATGCTTACATATGTAAGCATGCACAATCAAACATATTGTTGCTGTTACTATTTTGAATAAATTATTGTCTGTTACATCTAATGAGAATAGGAAAAATAAAAATTTTTATTTTTCTTATTTTCAATTGATCTAACAGATAATAGTTTATTCACTTATTCCTCTCCAATGCCTTTCCCTAATGTAGATCTGAATTTCTAACCTGATCATTTTCATTCTCTCTAAATAATTTCTTTTAATATTTATTGCAAGGCATCAAATTCCCTCAATTTTTGTTTGTCTAACAAAGCCTTTATTTCTCCTTCACTTTTAAATGATAACTTAGCAGAGCACAGAATTCTAGATTGGAATTTTTTTTCTCAAGACCTTAAGTATTTATTCCATTTTCTTCTTGCTTACATTTTTTCTGAAAAGAAGTAGGATGTAATTTTTACCAGTGCTCTTTTTCTATAGTAAGAGGTTCCCCCCCCTTCTTTAAGAAGTTTTCCTTTATCTTTGACTATCTGTAGTTTGACTATGATACAACTAGGTATACTTTTTTGATGTTATTCTACTTGATTTTCTTTGCATTTCCTTGATTTGTGGTCTCTGACATTAATTTAAAAATAATTCTCTGTCATTATTGTTTCAAATATTTTTTCTATTTCTCTCTCTCTTTCTCCTCCTTTTGGTATTCCCATTACACAAATATTATATGTTTTGTAATTGGCCTACAGTTATTGAATATTCCGCTCTGCTTTTTCAGGTTTGTTTGTTTGTTTAATTTGGAGGTTTCTATTGGGATATCCTCAAGGCCAGAGATTCTTTCCTCAGCTATTTGCAGTCTCCTAATAAGCCTAGTAACAACATTTTTCATTTCTGTTACAGTGTTTTGATCTCTAGCATTTCATTTTGTTTCTTTTTTTAGAATGTTCATCTCTCTACTTACATGGGCCATCTGTTCTTGCATGCTGCTTTATCCATCAGGCTTCTTGGATTCGTTGTTTTACATTCCTAGCCTGATCATTCCAACATCACTGCCATATCTGAATTTAGTTCTAATGCTTGCTCTGTCTCTTCAACAGTGTGTGTGTGTGTGTGTGTGTGTGTGTGTGCGCACGTGTGTGTGTGTATTTTGGCTTTTAGTATGCCTTGTAATTTTTTCTTGGTGGACATGGTGTACTGGGTAAAAGGAACTGCTGTAAATAGATCTCCAGTAATGTAGTAGTGAGGTGTTGGGGGAGGGAAAGCAGTCTGTGGTTCTATGAGTAGCCCTCAGTCTTTTAGTGAACCTATGCCTCTGAACAGTGAACTTCACAAGTGCTTCTCTATCCCTCTCCTCTTAACTAAGAGAGGATGGGTAGAGGGGGCTGGAGCTGGATATTTCCCTTCTTCCAAGTGCAAAGTGTTTTTCTTTCTCTACTTGGAAGGCTAGAAGGGGCTGGAGTTGGTATTTCCCTTCCCCCAGATCAATGAGGTGCTCAGAAAATCCTAGAAGATGAGATTCTGGTTAAACATCTTCTCCTGAGGGCAGACATTGTTAAAAACAATGTTCTGGCATGTTTCAGAATTGTTCCTTTTCCCCTCTGGCTGCCAGAGCATGAGGGATTTTCCTTGATATTCACTTTGAGAACCTTGTAGAGCTTCAGGTGGCAATAAATAAATAAATCACAAAAGCCTGGGCTCTCCTTTCAGTGAGTCCCTCTAGAATTTGTAATCCTCCAGCTCATCCACACTGATCCTCGGGAATTCATCACTTACAGTTCATGTTTATCTACCTTGGCTCTCCCAAGGAGGTTTCTGTGCCTGTGTTATGATTCTCTGTACTCTCCTATCTGTCTTTCTATCTGGGGCAGGGCCTGGGTGCGGTGGGGGGAGCAGGGCTGAAGGCAGCAGTTTGTCCTGTGATCTCACTTCTTTTACGAATCTAAGAAGAATTATTGATTTTTCAGTTTGTTCAGCATTTTACTTGTTGTCAAGGCTGAGTGGCAAATTCTAAGCTCCTTATCTGCTGAACAGCCCCAACCTAGATTTTTAAATTCACTTTCTGCCCTTCCTACAATGTACTCTCATAGACAAATGGCATATTAAGTTACTTCTTGTTCTTCCTTCACAGATATAAATCATGGATATGGAGGAAGAGAAGAAGCCAAATGCTGGAGGCAGAGTTATTCATGGCTCCTCTTTCTCCCAGGTCTGGCTCCTCCCCTAAATGCAGCATGTCCTATGTGAGAACAGATGCTCAATCACTTAGAAGAATACAGGTAGAGGGAATTCTCCAACTTTAATAAAGTTAATTTAGTTTGGAGATACGTTTATTGATAGAGTAAGAGAAAAAAAAAAGCACAGATGAAGCAAAACTTAATATTTAAATTAGAAAGAATAAAAACAAAGCAAAATACTTAAACTGCACAGTTCCAAATTGTAGCCAGAAAAAAAGAAGAAATGGGGGGAGGTTGAGAAAGGAAAGATGAAGCTTGAAAGGGCTAGAAGTAGAACAGGAGAAAAAGGCATCGATAAAAAGAAGAAAAAGGGGAAACGGCATCACACATAAAAGGATCAGCAGAAACTCACATTCGAAGGATAGCTGTGGAGAGGGTGAGAGAGAAATGTGAAAGAGAAAGAAAAACGGCAGAAAATGAAACCCAAGGCTCTACCCATTTTGAAGCACTGGTGTGATTAAACTTAGATCTCCAAATGGCTACAGAATTTGGGGCCTTTGGTTGTTCTATTAGCTAAGTAATTGCTGTTTGCAGTTCTCTGAAAGGCACCCTTAGTATCACCCACTGAATGGCACAGTCACAGGGCGTTGGGGCTGGGCTGGATTAACCAGTACAATATTAGGCCAGATATGGCCATGAGTCAGAGATGGATTAACCAGAACAATATTAGGTCAGAAATGGCCATGAGTCAGCGATTCCCAGTCGATACTCCTATTACTTCTGCTAAGGGGGATAGAGAGGAGTATTAAATTACTGCAAGTATTTTTATAGTTAGAATTGGGATAAAAAAAGAGCTAAACATGAATACAATAACTAGCATCAGTGATATTAAGGAAGAAGAATATTTAAATAGAGAGCATGACTGGCTTGAATATATACACTTACCATGCCTGCCATTGGACAGTTGCATTTATGAATACAAAATAATAGAGAAAAAACTCCTTTAATGTTTTTTAGAAAAATGTTTTTTCACAGAGTTTTAAATTTGTAGAAATATAAGGGTTTCTTTTTAAAAAAAAATTAGGTGAAACAAATTTGGAATGGGCCAATCTTATGATTAAATCAATCAAACCACAACCAGTAAGTTGCTACTGAAGTACATCAAATTGATTGACTCTATAGTATCCAGCACAACAATGCATCACCCCAATCATGCTGTTCCTGCTTTGGAGGTCTGTGTTTTCCTTCTGATACTCTCAGATCTACTGCGAGCAGCTTCAGGCCTTTGTGCAGTTCAAGGAAGAAGGAGATGAAATTTGAGAAGAAAACAATTAGTCAAACCAGCAAGTGTGAATGTCATGAATGGTGGAATCAAGAATTGTTTCCAAATTTGGCAAAAATACTGTTTTAATAGTTAATATAAAACATTTTTCTTCCCCATATTGATGCATGGTATTACAGTGATGTAAAATGGCTGTCACATTGGTACCTACCTGTCCGCTGCATAGCCTAAGGTGAATGCTCCGGTCAGGAAGCCGAGGTTCAGGATGGCTTGGGTGAGGTCCAGCATCCACGCATTGACACAGACTAGGTCAAACTGAGAAAACAAAGAAAACACACATGGAGACACGTGGAAACGTTGATCTTCAAAACACCGTTATCTTTTGTATAGATCAATGGTCTGTAAAACATTTTCGCTGATATACTCCTTACATAAATTATGAAAATGTATCACATGCACTTGTTTACATTAGTACATAAATATTCTTTACCAGTTTAAATAACTACAAAGGATGTGATTTTCATTATACTATAAATATGGACATTTAAAAATAATGTTGTTATAACATCATTCTTTTAAGTGTATTAAATAGAGCAAGGGTTCCCAACCCCCGCGTCATGGACTAGTACCAGTTTGTGGCCTGGTCAGGAACGAGGCCTCACAGAATGAGGTGAGCAGCAGCAGGCCACGAGCATTATTGCCTGAAATCCGCCTCCTGTCAGCTCAGCAGCGGCCTTAGATTCCCATAGGAGCATGAAACCTACTGGGAGCTGGGCGTGGAATCTCGGTTCTGCACTCCTTATGAGAACCTAACTAATGCCTGATGATCTGAGGTAGAATAGTTTCATCCTGAAACTGTCGCCCCCAACTTCCCCTACTCCCTCCATCTGTGGAATAATTGTCTTCTATGAAACTGGTCTTGGTGCCAAAAAGGCAGGGACGATTGCAAGAGAGTATGAATATTGCAGCAGCTGGACATCTGCCATCAGGTGTCCAACCGCTATGAACAGACTGCTCTTTAACAGTCTGAAATTTGACATCAGTCTTTTTTCTCTTTGAACTGTTATTTTCATGTCCACAGACTTTTATTCTAACATATTTTGCGGAGAAAATATTTTATAGGTTTTGTCACCATACTTCTATGCACAGTGAGTTACATATATAAATTGACATTTAATTTTTAAAAATTTCCTGTGGCAATAAGTCTCTAAATATTGGAATTTTTTCTGATTGGGTTATAATTAAAATTATCATTAGATCATAATTGATGAAAAACATAAGATGTAATACATTTTAAGAAATAATTATTATACAGAAGTAAAATTTTGTTGGAAATGTACATCTCCATGGCCAGAATAATGTTAAGAGAGTCTAAGTTTTTCCAGTTAGGTCATAAAATCAGTGGATATATTATTTATTACTAGAATGAGTTAGGGCTCAATATTAATTATGTTTCTGCTTTTCGTTTTTATAAATTTATGAGCCAAGAAGATTTGTCTGTAAAAATAAATCAGTGAGAATGGAGGGAGTTTTGTTACAGAAATGTTACTCAATTCTTTTACCTCCTTCTCAGCTGTATGCCAAGATCTATCAGCAAATTATTTTTATTTTTCTATTAGGCAGTGTAATAGGAATGCTACTAAATTCTTTAACCCCCTTCTTGGCTGTGTGCCAAGATTCACATAGTGATCTATCAGCAAATTATGTTTAATTAAGTAATCAGTCATTTACATTTACTTACTTATAATTAGTCTTACCTTAAGAAAGTTAATTACTTTCTTAATACTGGAACAATATGTGAAATTGGCCCATTGTTTGGTGCCCTGCATATTTTAAAACTTCAAGTCAATGCCTCACAGTAAGATGAGAGAAAGGTACAATTCATTTTGCAAAGTGGTAAAAGTACAATTTTGGGTAGGAACCTGCATCCTTAAAATGGACATATTCTTAGACAAATTTGTTTTGGGAAAGAGGACAAATGTGAGTTGAGGATCTGAAACCTGACTCCCTTAAAAGCATCCAGGCCCACAATTCCTGTGGTCATCTTTGAAAATCTCCAAGTGGTATGCTTACCCCAGTTTCATGCTGCAGTCTAACCACTGCAGTAGACTCTAGCATGAAGAGTAAATTAATGGGGTTGGAATATGAATTGGGAGGAGTCTTATAAATACATATTCATAAGCAAGCTATCGTGTTTACTTATAAAGTCCAACGTCTTGCCTTGGTTTTCCAGCTAACGACCTGTCACCTAACATAGTTTGGAAAAAATTGGAGGCAGTAGTAGCTGGCCTCCCACAGAGCTGCTGAGTTGACCAGTTGAGATGAAAGAAATAAAGACATTTACAAATATGCATAATAGTTGTAATGATGGTCATTTTAAAGAACTTTTATCATCAATTTTGGTTTTTCGAGGTAAAAAAAATTTTATTTTAAGTAAACAAGTTGATGATTATTTATCTGAAATAATTTCTCATTGGAATTAAGCAGGTAAAGAATGCACCTAAAATAAAAGTACATAAAATTTCAGAAATCAAACAGACCATCTAACTACCAGCAAAAATGCAACATTTTGCTTTGGAAAAGTATCAACCAGTATCAAATATAAAAACCCAAACAGTAGAATTTGCTTCATCCATCTGTACTTCAAACAGCTAGGTTAGCTAGCAGAGGGAAACAGGGGTCCTTTTGTAGATGAAATAGCAAGGCCTATCAAGAGCTTACCTTTTAATAAATTTGTTCAGCCACTTTTGAACTATGTGAATTAAAATGCCCCCAAAAGATTATTTAAACCCATTCAATGTTCTTTAATATAAAACTGATTCTCTTCTTGACTGTTCCATAAATGTAATAGTCAAATAGGATTTTTCTCATATTCTGTATGTAAATGAGAATCAATTTAAAATAAATACCTCAATGGTTAAAGTGCAGCGATAACACAACATTTTCTAAATTCTGTGATGGGCATCTGGGCCAGATACTGCCTGCCCTTCTGTGTTTTCTTCTGCAGCTCAGGGCACTACATTTCTCAGATTCCTTTGCTGGTAGGGTTCTGTGTAGGCTGCAGCAGTAGGGAGCTAGTGCAAGATCAGAAAGCAGGAGGGAGGCAGTGGACATTCTCCTTCTGGCTGTGGCAGCAGCTCCAGCTCCAATCCTGACAGTGGTGGCTGTGGGAGTCAGCCAGTGGCCCATGTGCTTGGCCACTTGGGGGCAAAGGGATACTGCCCTATACAGCTAGTGCTCGACTTATGACCACGGTCGGGACTGCGGACTGGTCTTAACATGATTTGGTCGTAAGTTGAGTAGGCTATATGTACAGTTGAAATGGTGTACGTGGAGATGGTAGTGCTGCCAGAAACTGGTCCGCACTGTCGTACGCCCAGCTGGGCAACATTTGCGCTGCCAGACGTGGAGCTGTCGTGGCTAGCGATTATGGTCGTAAAGTCGAATGGTCGTAAGTTGCATAGGTGGTAAGTCGATCAATACCTGTAGTTGCCAGCTTTGTAATGGCTGCCCAGCAGGGCAGGTACTGACCACCAAGACACTGCAGGAACTGTCCTTCCTGATCCCTGTCCTCTCCTTCTTCAGCTCTTCCAAAACAGCTCAAATCCTAACCCTTTAATTAAATCCTCTCTGGTTAAAATACCTAGCCTGGTTTCTGTTTCCATGACTGGGATCTTGCCATCTTTTGAAAGTAGAAAATAAAGCAACAAATTACGTATCTCTAAAGAAACGCACATACATCCACACATGCTTGTATTTTCTGTACAGGAAAAATTGCAGGCCCAAGGATTGAAGGGTGTGGCGTTGACTTTTGCTCATAGATTCAGGGGGCAGACCTGTGCCTCTAGGGGCTGGCACATCCTAATCAGTTCTCAGCTTGCTGCTTGCCTGCTGATGCAACCTCTCTGGGCCTGTGATACGTCTTTCGTGTTTAAAGAGAGGTTAACGGGGACCAAAGCCAATGAGCTTCACAGGCTAGGTCCTTTTTCCTGATATAAAGTACTAAAAGCTTGTTGTAGTTCCTAGGGAGACCTAAAACCCACCTCTTGTCAACGGGAGATCCTTGTGGATCACCAACGATTTGCTTAAGCCTGAATCAAAGATGCACCTTTACGTCCTTCTCCTAAGGCAATCTATGTAGAATGACTGAGGTATCTCCTATTTTTTTTCAAAGTGTCCACATGCAAAAATATTAAGCGATTTTAAATGTTCATAAATCCATGTGTACTCATTCTGTTACTTATTAATCTTCAAAGTCACTTTTACACAAAGAGAATAATGCCTTTTGGCATGAGCAGAAAGTCTGATAAAAGACTCAAACAACTGTTCACATAAGGTAAGGATTACATTGCTTCATCATTTTGCAGAGAGCCCGAGTAACTAACCAAATGAGAAACTTTTGAAGGGTTTCCAAGTGAGGGTTTTTCTTTGCTTTTCTTGGTTGTTAAAATCCAAATAGACGTTATGTTCATTAGAGTTGTAATGATGACATGCTGGGGCAAGTAATTATTAGATACTTGCTAAAGTTGTAATTTTCAAATTATCCTTTAAACAAGAGCAACAAATCATCTCCTGTTTACAAAGATCAAAGCTAAGACGGAAGGTAGAAAATAATGCAAGTATTTAAAAGGCTTAGAACCTCAGGAGAGGGGACTTATTTGCTCCTTGGACCACAGGGAATGGACCCAGGTGGCCATCAGCTGGATTTTTCTACTGGGGTCTAGGTTAGCCCTCTTGAACAAACTCTCACCTAAGAGATTCTAAGATTAGACGATATCACAGTATTTTACTTTAGTTACAGCACTCGTTCACAGTGTGCATTTTTCTAGGAGAAAGAAAATCTCTGAAGTCAAATGACAATATCTATGTGCTCCTGTTTTAATTTTCTAGGGATGAGTTGTCAATGGAAACTTTCCTAATCAGCCCTTAGCTTGAAATCAAGAGTCATTAAATTCTTCATCAGTGTGTGTGTTTTCTTTTTAAGGTCACTGACACTGTCAGGTGTGGTGTGCTCCTGGCTACATTTTGCATTGGTCAAAACAATGACATGTAGACTCCATGAGCAACTTCCATTTTTAGTCAACCACACAGCAATGTAACAGAGCCTCATAATGGCTCAAAATTATAGTAATCATAAAGAATAATTTGGTTTGGGTTTCCATGAGGAAAAAGGATGTCATATTAATTCAACTCATCATGAAAAAATTTTATCATGATCTGATGGTATTATTTGGGCACCTTCATTTAATATCAGAAAGCTAAGACTTTTTATACTGCAGGTATAAAAAGTAATTATCAGGGATTGTGGAGATTGCTCCAATTTTGTTTGGTTGGCATTATGCCAACAAGGCTGGGAGGAATATCAGTGATGTCCACACCTTGTTTCTGCCCCTGGGAGGAACTTGTTATACAGTTTGGGAGCCAAGGTCAATTTAGGTGAAACAAATGTAGAGCAGCTGAGATCTAAACAGAATGGGATTGACTCAATGTAAGAGAACTTCAGAAGAAGAAGTGGCCCATGTAGGCAAGAGCAGCTGGAGATGTGAAGAAGGTGGGACCACAACAGGTGTCACAATGAGCTGTATTTAGACAAAAATCAAAGGAAAAAGGACACTGAAGACAAGGTGAGGAGCAGGCCCAGGCACAGAGACAGAAACATGGATGCCAGCACAGTTCTGCCTGGCATGTGGCTGGGAAGTACAGCATTCGAAGCTGGATAGCCGCATGTCCCCATCCCACCTTTGATAGGGAAGGGAGTGCAGGTCGATGGCCAAGACAGGAAGCCAGGTTAGAGAGAGTGTGTGTACCCTTAGGACAGGTAGGATGAAGCTCAAACGGATTGAGGAAGAGTCTGGAAGGCTGCAGGTAGAAAGGCCCCAGGACAGAACATGATTCCAGGGAGCCAAGATCACGTCCAAGAGGGTAAACCCAGAGTCTGCAATGATTGCCCAGAATGGGGTGACTTAGTTTAATGCAGGGAGGCATCATTATGAAATATAGGCTCTTAGATCCTCATTTGTCATTGAAGCTGTTCTCCAAGCTTCACAACTACCGGGTTTTACTATAGGTTAAGCAGCTAATCTTCAAAGCATGATGGAGCAATGTCTTCTAAATGCATCGCTTTTTGTCTAAACTTGTGAAATTGGGAGACATGAAAGTAGTAAATCTGTCTGAATAACAATTCCTGTCATTTATCAACTTATGCACTTGGTGACTCATCCTCAGGTTGTACAAGATACATGTGATACAACAGCCCCTCTCTGTTGAGGCTGTTTTATTTCTTTGTAGTGGAGGTTTGCAGTCACGCATCTTAAAATGTTTACAATTTCTCCAAATAACTGAGACTGTCTAAAGAGGAGAAAGAGATGAAAGTTTTAAAACATGTACAGGCTCCTCTTGGCAGAGATGAGCCCTAGTTCTGGAGCCAGACAGCCTGGATATCTTGACTTGGCTGCTCCTAGCTCTGTGTTCCCTGGTGATTTTCTAACATTGTTGATTTGTAACTCTACCTATAAGATGAGAGGAAGAGCTGGAATGATGACATCATTGATATTATATACATAAAGCACTCAGCCAGTGCCTGAGACATAGTAACTGTCCAATAAATGTTGCCAGTTGCATTATAACCAGTAATATAATACTGATGATAATAAATTCTATATATATATAGAATTACTTGGGGTAAATGAAAAATGCCTGAGTCCAACTCCAGTCCAATTAAATAGGATCTAGTCTAAAATGCAGTTGATATAGAGGTTATCAACTGTTTACCTGCTGGGAAATAGTTAATTTCAGCATATTTTATTGTATTAGTGTCCCCCCAACCCCGTAAATTTTATATCTGCCTGAAACTTCAGAATTTGACCTTTGGGAATAGGATCTTTGCAGATGTAATGAGTTAAGATGAAATCATGCTGCATCAGAGTTGGCCCTAGTTCAGTGACAGGTATCCTTTGAGGAAGAGAAAACAGAGACATAGCCACATACCAGAAAACGGCCATATGAAGCCAGAGACAGAGATTGGAGTGATGCATCTACCAGCCAAAGAGTGCCAAGGACTGGCAGCAGTGCTGGAGCCAGGACAGGCACGGAGCAGACCCTCTCTTAGAGCCAAAGAGAGAACTTGGTCCTGTGCACATCTTGACCTTGGATTTCTGGCCTCTAGAAATAGGAGCAAATGAATTTCTATTGTTTGAAACCACCCAATTTCTGGTATATTGTTTCATCAGCCCTAGGAAACGAATACTCCTATCATTTGAGCATAAAACAAAGCATTATTAAAACAACAAAGACGATGGCTGTCTCCTCTGTGTCCTCACTCCTTGGAATTCAGGGATGAGCTTTGTGTTGGGTCCTGGTCCACACAACTGCATTTCCCTGGTGGCAGTCATCTCATTTCCCAGTTGCAGCCCCCTGGAGAGAGTGCACGTCTTTCTCCCGCCCTCTCAGGTGTCAGCCTGGACCCACAAGATACTGGCTTCCCAAGCACAGAGGACTGGACAGCCTAGCAGTAATGGGAGCTGCTGTCTCTCAGAACAATCTCTGACCAGTAAAAGATGAGACACAAGAGAATAGGGATCCCAACACCTTGATGGCTTCTCTGAGACACAAGTGTTCCACTAGGCTGTGCAGAGCTCCCTGGGGAATTAGGACAGTGCATTGGCTGTGGAGCTGTGGCTGGCTTGGGGTTTCTCTCTCTGAATTGCTCTCCCTCCTTCCTACATCTCTTCCTTTCTCCCCTCTTCTTCCCTGGGATGGCAGCCCATAATCAAGAATTAATAGTAAGCTTTTACCCCAGTCTCCAACATTATTAAAATTTTTTTTCTTTTACTTAATCACCTCTTAATACTATCACACCCAGGCTCCAATTTTTAAAGCACTCAGGCTTAACAAGTGGACCACAGCTATCTGAATAGGGCTATTCTATTTTCAAGTCATGCCTCCCTTCATGCTATCTGACTTCAAACTGAACTACAAGGCTACAGTAATCAAAACAGCATGGTACTGGTACCAAAACAGAGACATAGACCAATGGAACATAACAGAGGCCTTGGAGGCAATGCCACACATCTACAACCATCTGATCTTTGACAAACCTGACAAAAGCAAGCAATGGGGAAAGGATTCCCTGTTTAATAAATGATGTTGGGATAACTGGCTAGCCATGTGCAGAAAACAGAAACTGGACCCCTTCCTGACACCTTACACTAAAATTAACTCCAGATGGATTAAAGACTTAAACATAAGACCTAACACCATAAAAACGCTAGAAGAAAACCTAGACAAAACCACTTAGGACATAGGCATAGGCAAGGACTTCATGACTAAAACACCAAAAGCATTGGCAACAAAAGCCAAAATAGACAAATGGGATCTAATTAAACTCCAGAGCTTCTGTACAGCAAAAGAAACAACCATTAGAGTGAGCCAGCAACCCACAGAATGGGAAAAAATTTTGCAATCTACCCATGTGACAATGGGGTAATATCCAGAATCTACAAAGAACTAAAACAGATTTACAAGAAAAAAAAATCCATTCAAAACTGGGCGAAGGACATGAACAAAGGAAAAAACAAATCCATTCAAAAGTGGGTAAAGGACATAAACAGACACTTTTCAAAAAAAGACATATATGAGGCCAACAAACATGAAAAAATGCTCATCATCACTGGTCACTAGAGAAATGCCAATCAAAATCACATTGAGACACCATCTTATGCCAGTTAGAATGACGACCATTAAAAAATCTGGAGACAACAGATGCTGGAGAGGATGGGGAGAAACAGGAACACTTTTACACTGTTGGTGGGAGTGCAAATTAGTTCAACCATTGTGGAAGACAGTGTGGCAATTCCTCAAGGACCTAGAAATAGAAATTCCGTTTGACCTAGCAATCCATTACTAGATATATAACCAAAGGATTATAAATCATTCTATTATAAAGACACAGGCACACATATGTTCATTGTGGCACTGTATACAATAGTAAAGACCTGGAACCAGCCCAAATGTCCATCAATGATAGACTGGATAAGGAAAATGTGGCACATATACACCATGGAATACTATGCAGTGATAAAAAATGATGAGTTTGTGTCCTTTGTAGGGATATGGATGAATCTGGAAACCATCATTCTCAGCAAACTAACTCAAGAACAGAAAATCAACCACCACATGTTCTCACTCATAGGTGGGTGTTGAACAATGAGAACACATGGACACAGGGAGGGGGCATCACACACTGGGGTCTGTTGGGGGGAAATAGGGGAGGGACAGTGGGGGGAGGGGAGTTGGGAGAGATAGCATGGGGAGAAATGCCAGATGCAGCTGACGGGGAGATGGAGGTAGCAAACCACATTGTCATGTATGTACCTACGCAACAATCCTGCATGATCTGTACATGTACCCCAGAACCTAAAGTAAAATTATATATATACATATATACTATATTAAAAAATTCGTTTTATTTTTGTGGGTATGTAAAAAAAAATTCATGCCTCCACATTTTGGAGGAGTCTGTTTAAAAAAGTATAGGTTATCCAACCATGGCATGTGTACACCTATGTAACAAACCTGCACATTCTGCACATGCACCCCAGAACTTCAAGTATAATGAAGAAAAGAAGAACAATAGATTTAACAACACAAATTAAAAGTGATTACCGTAGAAAAAAGTATACATTATAAGTGGTGATTAATCAGTTCTAAATTAATCAAAGGCACAAATACTTGGCACTCGTAGTTACTGTTTTTCAGGAACTAAATATCTTGAGTCACCACATTGATTTAAGGCAATTCCATTCAAAAGGAGGGACCACACAGAGTCCCGCCCAAGGCCAGCTTCACCGTACAGACTCTGCCCCATCCCT
Source organism: Cebus imitator (assembly GCF_001604975.1). Lineage (NCBI taxonomy): Eukaryota > Metazoa > Chordata > Mammalia > Primates > Cebidae > Cebus > Cebus imitator. The sequence goes on from NW_016107321.1 coordinate 4,429,850, forward strand.
GCTGGAGCCTGTGTTGAACAGGTCCCACACGGTCTCCAAGGCTGTCAGCCCGACCAGCAGGTCCTGCCGCCCAGATGGGTTTTGTTGCTCTCGCCCTGCAGCCACACACCTGGCACTACCAGGGCTTCCCTTCCACAAAGAGAGAATAGTGCTAAGCCAGGGCATGAGTTAAGAGCTGAAACTGCAGCCTCGCTCTGAACATCTGGGTGGAATATCATCAACACTGGGAGTACAAATGGTCAAGAAGGGACCAACCTCTGACCTGCTCTACCCTTGGGTTATGGAGCAGAGATGTGTCACAGAGTCATGTGGACAGGCCACGGCTGCACATCAGGGCACCCTGACTGCTTGGATGCCTCAACCCCCTTACTTCCTCCGGCGACAGTGGCAGGACTGAATTTTGGAGAATCACCCTTGTCACTGTGAGCAAGAGCAGAGTCCTGTCAGTCAAGGCACTCGGCCCCTATTGCTGTGGCCTCCCACATGGCCACGTTGGGCTATAAAGGACTGGCTGAAGGGGATTGAGGTTTTTCTGCTTGGCACTCTGTAGTCTCTATAAATTTTTGTTCATTGATTGGTTCAGTCAGTTGGATAGTCCAAGGAACTGGCACAAGATTGATATAAAAACAAGACAAACAAATGGCTCAGGATCAAGGGCCAATTCTATGGAACAATCAGGTCACACAACTTTTTAATCCAGTGAGATTAACAGCCTTTCATGTGAGACATTTCATCATGTCGTCTGATCACGAGTATTCCGGAAAGATGCGTAAATTGGATGCTCTAGCCAGTGACTAGCTAATATATTCATTTTTTCGGAGCCCAAGAGGGGAGTCTGCCCCTTGGCCTCTCTCCTTGGTTTGGGGGTAACTGACAGCCAGTGCCTTGCAGCTCCAGTTGGCTGGATTCTTGCATTTTCTGACTCAGGTCTCCTATCTGCCCAAGCAGGCTGTGACTTAGCAGCTGATGCACAATGCAGCTTTGGGGTAATCCTTCTCTGTTCCTTTGCTTTCTAATAAGGAACCACAATCAGGTAACGTCTCTATTTTCATCCTACTTATTCTTGTTGCAGATAATTGCTGTTGGCTCTTAAGCTGATTCCTGTAAGTTTATTTCTAAGAAAATAAACATGAATAAGGTGGTGTATAGAACAGTCCTGAAAGGGAAAAATGGCTAAATTCAGAAGCACACCGTAGAGGGGCAACTCAAGGGACTGGACTCACAATAAGAAGCATTTCTATGACCATTTTACAGAAGTGTTTTTTTACTATAAAATAAGCAATTAAAATAGAGATTGAGAAATATACAGCAACTTAGTAAATGATTATTTTCAAAAAGAGGGCTCATGACTTAACACAGTGGTTCTAAAAGTATGGTCCCTGGGCCAGCAGCAACAGCATCATCTGGGAACTTATGAGAAATGCAAGTTCTTGGGATCCACCTCAGAGCCACTGAGGGGAGTTGGGAGAGATAGCATGGGGAGAAATTCTGGGGGTGGGTCCCAGAAATCTGTGTTTGAATCCATTTCTTCCAGTGGATTCTGATGCACACTCAAGTTTGAGAATCACAATATCACATATTATTTCTATTTGTTTTGTTTTGTTTTTCAAATGCAACACTCTGACATGTATTCTGGTTACCCTCTAGGAAGCCAAGGAATATTACTGCAGGCATGAGCATTGTAGACAAACTTAGTGTATCTGTTTCCTATTGCTATATAACAAATTTCCACCAACTTAGTGGCTTAGAATAACACACATTCATGATCGCACGGTGCTATAGGTCAGAAGCCCGGGTGGGCTCGGCTGTTCTCCCTGCCCCACGCAAGGTATCAGGGGCAGGCTGAACTCCATCTGCAGGCTCTGGGGAGGAATCTGCCTCCCAGCTCATCCGCGCCATTCACAGAATCCCAGTCCTTGTGGTTGTGGGACTGATACCCCCGTTTTCTTGCTGGTTGGAGGCTGGGAGTATAGAAACAAGGTCATGCCCAAAATAAAAGGAATTAGAATTCATTTCCAGATTATAATCCAGGCAATAGACATTATCTCCAGGACAAGGATGAGATACACATGCTATTCTGGGAAGATACTAGGAGAACTATTCACTGAGCACCTTTCTGGATTTTTGTTTTGTTTTGTTTACTAGTATTTACCTTGGAAAATACTGACAGCGTTTCTGAAGGTATGAGATCCAAAGTCTGATGAGGCTGGCAAACAGCCGAAGTCTAGGGCAGCATTTCCTAAGGTGACGCCTGTAAACACTGCTCCCATGAGGCCTCCAAAAACGTGAGTGGAGATCATCATACGTTAGTAAAATGTCTAGGATAGCCCTTCTGAATGGAGACATTCCAATACATTGGCATTTTAAGGTTCTGACAAGTCCTATAGCAAAGAAATCTTTTTGCCTAAGCTGAGATTGTGTCTGCGTGTATTTCCTCAGGAGCCCCTCTGGCTGTGGGGCACTGGAAATACTGCCTGTGAGTGTGACGGTTGTAACTGTAAAGTCACAAGCAGGCTTGGGGAGAGAAGCTGGGGAGCAGACTCCTGCTCACTTACAGGCAGTGAGAGGATTTTGTCTTTGGCCTCCTTCCCTCCGTTCAATGCCACTCCCTTACCACTCTTTCTTCATTCATTTTCTTTCCTCTGCCAACCTGCAACCTACAGAAAGCAAAGTTAAGCTGGGCCTGTTTATGCATCTCCCCAGGTTTTCATGGCTCCACATGCCCCTGGCCTTGGCAACTTGCTGTGTGGGAGCCAGGTCAGTTGCCACCCAAGCCTGTGTCCTGACCTGGCAGCTGTCTGGCCTCCCCAGAGGTAAAAGCTGGGCCTGGGCATGGCTGCCTGGGTGCCACGTGCAGGAGGCACAGAAGCTCCAGTGCCAGGTTGTACCCATCCCTGCTCCTGGAGCCACAACTCCCAGTCAGTGATGTGATCACAAGGGTAAACAACTGATACTGTATCCAATAAATTACATGAGCTATTTAACTCAGAGGTCTGGCTGCCCTGGTGGCTGCATGACCACGAGGCAGCCAGGAAGCCTGGGAAGTGTGCAGTGTGACCATCAAAATGAGAAACAGGAAGGAGACAGGAGGTGCAGTCCAGATGCATTGCTCTCTCCATCCTCTCAACAGACTCTGGTCCCATGAGAGGCTCCAAAGCAACAGCAACAACAACACCATGCCTTGGGGTGTGCTGTGCATGCCTGCCGACCTCAGCCCTTCTTGGAGAGCAGATGCCTTGGCTCTGCCAGCCCTTGGAAGACCTCTGCGCTGGTGGGTGGCAGCAGCTCCTCTGTGCATGGGATCTGGAGGGCTCTGTGGGCACCCCCACGCATCCACGTTCCTGCCCACTCTGCCCCACTCCCCTCCCCTCGCTCTTCCAGCTGGGTCTATACCTCCCCTCTCCACAGCAACTTAGCAGAAGCTTTGCTTCTCTACGTGCTTTCTGGGAAATCTGGGCTATGAAAAGCTATAGGCAAACTTTATAAGATATTCTCAGAATAAGGACAAAAGACATAAAGATAATCTCACTCAAAGAGATACCCTAAAACCAAGTGCTGCCCTTGAAGAATACAATTGACGATAAAGCCACAAATACCCTGCAGTGCCACAACCTTTCCTCTTTTAATATTCCTTTCAATTTCTCTTTCCCTCACCTAACCATGGAGGGAAAAGGGCAGGCTTCAGAAAACAGAAGACAGGCTGGAAAACAGAGAGCGGGATAATGGGCAGAGAGTAAGGGGCTGGAGGCGAAAGCAGAAGCCCCAAAGGCAGCAAGACCCCCAGAAGCTCCTTCATGTGCACAGGGCCATGCCCTGGTCTGCAGAAGATGCAGGCGGAAAAAGCCACACTGTTGACAGTCCACGTTCATCTCCAGGGGCCTGGGATCAAACAGTTGAGAAACATTGCTATGCACATGAACAAAATAAGACATAAGAAATATATCTTGGCTTCCAATCCCTAAAGGTCACTGAGTCACAGATTTATGAATTTCTCTCTGTCCCCATTCCAGTTGAGAGGACGCAACCAATACATTAACACAAATTCCAAGCCACAGGTAGAGACTAGAGACAGGTCCTGCCCACAGACGCAATGCCTGGGGAGGTTTTGACAGAGCAGAGCAGGCAGGACCCATGTCATCTGTCCCAGGCAAGGGAGCATGCAAGGGAGGTGAGCAAAAATTCATGACTCCTTCTCTCCATTCCCCTTCACTAACAGCTCCTGCACTGCCTGGAAGGCAGAGAAAGGCTACAAGGAGAATTCTGGGGTCCAGTTGTGCAGGAGCCCATGGGCCCAGCTGTCCACAGTACAGTTGTGGAAACCTCGCCCTGGCGCAGGTGTGTGTTGGAGGCTGGAGGCCACGGGACAGACAATACAGAGGTCAGTTGCTGAGCACCTGGAGGGAGGGCTTACCTCCTTCCCCCGCTGTCTTGTTCAGCCCTGTCAAACCCTCATGAGAAAGAGTGGCCAGAGCTCCTGAACCCATGGGTATCTCCCCTGAGCCCCACCAACCAGAAAAATTATGGTAAGTGGGAATTGAAAGGACTGAACATGGCACTGTGTCTCCCATGACAGACGGCAATGCACCTGCCACACCAAACAAACTGTCTACCTACAAATATGAGGAGAAGACACTGGCCAGGCAGGGCAGGGTTCAGCACGATTCTTCAGAAGAGCAGAACTTGAGGAAATGATTCCATGTACAACAATACGCAAGAAACAAGAAGTCACTAAAAACCTGAATTCGTGCTTTCAGTGAGACACAAGAGTCTGTTGCATTGATAAAATGAGAGCAATTAATCGTGAAAAAGAAGTATTCCACAAAAAGGACTCATTGGAGATGAAAATTATAACTGCTGAACTTAAGAACTCTTGGAGGCAGGGAGCTGCACACCGGTGGCTGGAGGAGAGTGAGCAGGACCCAGAGCGCGGTTCGATAAGTGCACCAGGAACCTGAGAACTCTAGCCATGGAGGAGGACCCTGCGAGACAAGAAGAGGAGCCCAGAGGAAGCCTGCTGTGCGGAGGCTGCTTTCCCTGCATGGGAAAGAGGGGAGCAGAGACGTGATTAGGCACAGAGAGAAAGTCCACCGTGTGGAGATGGCTTTCCCCAGGTGGGAGAGAGGGGAGCGGAGACACAGTGAGGCCTGCAGAGAAATTCTGATGGTGGAAGGAAGGTGGGAGTTGAGCAGCAGGTCGCGGAGGGAGCACTTAGACCCCCTTCACACCCAACCTCCCGGACCCCAGAGGCTGCCTAGGGGATCCAGAGATCTGCAGATCTGGCTGCTCCTCTTAGGGCTTGCACTTTTCTCTTGTGTTCAGCCCCACGAGCACCCCGGCTTAGAAGCACCTGTCTTTCCTGGGTTCTAACATGCTCCTCCCCGAAAGCTCCTGTCTCCCACCTTCCTCACCCTTAGTGTGAGATTCCAGTTTCTCTGCTGAGCTAAGTCAATTATTGTCTATATCTATTGATATGGATAGATATCTACATTCTGAGTAAAAATGAAAATCAGATTATAAAACTGGGCATATGATTCCATTGGTGTAAAATACTCTGAATTTATGCATGTACAATCATCCTCAGGGGATGACCATAATCTGGGGATTCATTCTAGGACCATCCTCAGATACCAAAATCCACAGATGCTCAAGTACCTGATATAAAATGATGTAGTATTTGGGCTGGGTGTGGTGGCTCACACCTGTAATCCCAGCACCTTGGGAGGCTGAGGTGGGCAGATCACCTGAGGTCAGGAGTTTGAGACCAGCCTGGCTAGCATGGCAAAAACCCATCTCTACTAAAAATACAAGAATTAGCTGATCCTGGTGGTGCATGCCTGTAGCTCCAGCTACTCAGGAGGCTGAGGCAGGAGAATTGCTTGTACCCGGGAGGCAGAGGTTGTAGTGAGCTGAGATGGCACCACTGCACTCCAGCCTGGGTGGCAGAGCAAGACTCCATTCTCTCCACCAAAAATGATGTGGTATTTGCATATAACCTATGCATATCCTTCCATACACTTTAAATTATCTCAGGTTATTTATAATACCTAACAAAACATAAATGCTATGTAGATTGTTGTTACATTGTATTGGTTTTTATTCATATTATTTTTATTATTGTGATTTTTGTTTTTCAAAAAATATGTTCAACTCATGGCTGGATAAATCTGTGGATGCAGACCCTGTGGATAAGTAGGGTGGACTGGACACTAAAATGTTGCAAGAGGGCACCTATTAAACTGATCTAAAGTTCTGAGTGGTTGGATAATTGGTGAGTTTGTTTTCGTATTTGTGTTTTATCAATTTCTTTTTGTACTGTGTTTGATTTATTTATTTATTCATTTAATTTTTTTTTTTTTTTTTTTTTT
>NW_016107321.1:4436274-4445270 GCF_001604975.1 Cebus imitator
GCCTCCCAGGTTCAAGCAATTCTCTTGCCTCAGCCTCCCGAGTAGCTGGGACTACAGACAGGCGCCACGACGCCCAGCTAATTTTTATATTTTAGTAGAGACGGGGTTTCACTATGTTTGCCAAGATGGTCTTGATCTCTTGACCTCGTGATCCACCCGCCTCGGCCTCCCAAAGTGCTAGGGTTACAGGCATGAGCCACTGTGCCCGGCCTGAGTGTGTTTTATTTTTATGTAGTTTTAGAAAAAATATAGAACTATATTCACTTTGGAAAAATAAGAAATTCTGTCTGTAGAATGTGAAGTCGAACATTAAGACAGTGGGGAAGGAATTTTCATTGAGGGAAATAAAGTGAAGTGATCATATCAAGAGGAAAGCGGAGAAGGGTCCCCCAGCGTCAGAGGCAACATCTATCTGAGGCTGATTTGGGGTGCAGCAGAGTGGAGTGCTCTTCCTGACAATTATATTTGAAGTTGTTGTTAGTGGGAAATGAAGTGACTGGGAGTGGGGTGGGGAGACTGCCTTTAAAGTCTTTCAAGTGGTATTTAGTTTCACTCGAAACATAGGAAATAATTTAAAATGTGAAAACACTGAGGTTAACCAAGAACCTCTCTCTAGGTACACTTAATTCTATAATGTCTAAGGCAAGTTTGCTCATACCGCTGGCAAATTCAGTTGTGGTAAATGAGTGTTCCTGGCATAGTGCAGCCCTAACTCACTGCCATTCCCTCATGACCCGAATCCTAATGCACAGGCAGAGCCTGGATTTTGTGTGCAGGACTTCTTGATAGTGTTCTTTGTGGGTTTTTTTTTCTTTCTCTTCTTAAGATTGGGCCATTTTAAAAAATCTATTGTCAATTTCACTTATTCTTGCTTCTACTACTTCCAATCTGCTATTGAGATGTTTAGCAAATTTGTTATTTCAATTTTGTTATTTCGAAATTACAATTTTTCCTTTAATTCTTTTAACACCCTTTGGTTGAACATATTTACAATAGGCGCTCTGAAGTCTTTGACTACTAAATTCAACATGGAGGCCTATTCAGAGTCAGCTTTGGTTGACTGATCTTTTCCATCCCCCTCCACCTCCTCCCCCAGCCCCTGGTATTATCGCATTCCTGGTTTCCTTGCGTGTCCTACTAGTTTGAGACATTAAAGGACAGGGCCTAAAGCTATCAGATAATAGTCCCTTCAGCCTTTCTGAGTCCTTTGTGCTCTCCTGATGATCACTGGCTTTTTGTTCTGGTAAGAAGTTAGCTGACCCGGACTCAGACTATACACTCTGCTCTTCTGTGATATGCAGCAACTGAAAACTCCCCTAAATTTTTCAGCTTCTGCAGTTGCTTTGTTTCAGGCTGGCCTCCTGAAGACTCAAACATTTGAGTCTCTCCTATGTTTGCATAAGTTGGTGGTCAGCCAAATATTTGGAAAGAGTTTACATTCAGATTTTGGGGTTCATCCTGTCTAGTTCTCCCATTTCTGGGGAAATTGCCCTCCTAATTTCCAGCTGGTGTGCCAGTTTTGGGCACTGTTCTTTTACATCTTTAGCCAGCAGGGCCTCAGCTTTCTAATACCCAACCTGCACATGGATTTAGGAAATGTACTCAGTTAATAAGTGAATAAATAAATAAATCCGTACTCAGTTAATAAGTGAATAAATAAATTTCTAAGACAAGTAATACTGGATGAAATTGGGAATCGCCATGCTTTGGCTCTTGTAATATAATATAATATCTACAAGATAATATCTCCCGTTTCCACGTTTAAAAATTACAGGAAATGTGCTTTCAGACTATAAAATAATTCTAAAATAAATGATCTATTTTATAAAGAAGACTAAATAACTTCTACCATTATACATATGTGCTTTGGAATTTTCAACTTAAAATTTTTTCTCCATTCCACTGGACTCACTGGAAATATAACTGAATGCAGTGTTATTGTCATCACACATGATGCTGGAATCTCAGAAGTAGGATAGTTCTAGTACTCTCTTTGATCCCAACCCCAACACATCACCCTAAGTAGTGCTTTATACTGATTCTGCTTTATACTGGTAGAAAAATGATGGCTGAAAATAGACATCATAATAATCTCTTTGCTAATAAACGGCCTCTATTATTCCTCTTCATAGCTGTAAGATGAATAATTTATGAAAATAAAATCAATGAGTTTACATTAAACCACTTCTTTCTTAGGCCCAATTAAGTTTGTCTCAATTTATGTGTTAAACCTTGAAGATATTGTAGTATAACTTTTAACTATTAGTTTATATTCATCCACCTTCCCTTTAGAACAGTGTTAATTAGAGTTGTGCACAGTGTCCAACTCATGCTTTTGCCAGTATTCTCAGTTCCAGAGACCATGGTCAGCCTTGAATACCGGAGAAGAATCTGCTTCTGTTGTACCTTACTCCATGATATCAGCCATAATGCCTAATATTCGAAGTTCGGGTTTCAGAATGCATGCTTCCAAAAATGGGTCTACTGATATGCTTTTAAAAAATGTTACATCGATGTACAGATACAAGACCTTCAGGCAGCTGTCTTTATGAGATACTACTAAAATGATAACCCACTGTAGAATAAGAACAGCTCCTACATGTGGTATTAGGGAGGAATGCCTCTTTTTGTTTTTTTTGTCTTGGAAATGAGATTATCCTTCCTTTGATTAAAACCTTCGGTAGCTCCCCACTTATAGAGAATAAAGTTTGGGCTTTTTGTATTTATTCCAAGACCTTTCTCACTATGTCTTGGTACATTTTTCAAATCTTATCATCTTCTTGGCTGCACCGGTATATCCACCAATATTTGAATTATGTTTACCTTTCTGAGCTTCCAGCTGCTCTCTATCAGAGCCTTCACAGATATCTAGTTCAGTTAGCTCTAGAAGGTGAGCACCTCAATTATGACCACATATCTTGAATTTTCTGGGAAAGTCCCAATGCCATTATATTCTTTATCTCTAAAATGAGCTTGGCACTTCTCAGACTACGTGTACCTGTTTTTTGGTTCAGAAATTATGACTCACTGCAATGTTATCATTCTATATCATCAGATTAAAAAGTTGATAAAAATAAACTATTTTTAAAAGATTATTGCCCATAACTTATTTTTTTATTTAAATAAGATAGTGACTCTGTAGAAATTAGAAGAAAACAACAGAAATCATCATTGCTTGCTCACATTTCCACTCTGATATTCATATTCTTCTAGACTTTTGTCTATGCATTTATACATATGCATATGTTTTATAAAGTTATGTTCTACTGGTATTTTAGATAAGTTTCATGTGATTTGTGAGTCTGTGAATCTTTTATATCATCATCATAAATGGTTGCATTTAGTACATTGTATATATGATCATAATTCTCAAACCAATCCTTTATTTTGGAAAAGAGCTTATGTGCCTTTATTTTTTACCATTGTTACAGAAACACACTGAAAACCTGTTTTCAAAAAAGGGATACTAAACCTATAATCATTTTGAAATATAGTCAAGTCATAGCAAGGAAAATAAATGCATTGGGCACAAAAATTAAATTACAATTTCATTAAAATTCCAGTTGTTTTATAAACCTCACATTCCAACTTATTCTAAAACAAGTTTTTAAAATATTATGTAATATAATTTTGTAATTTATGTAGATTACAGATTCTTTTGTAAACTGCCTACACAGACCTTCTAAACTAATACACTTGAGTATATTCTATGAATATCCATTATTTCCTCTATGAAGTTTGTAGCCTCAGTATTTCAAAAATATGATAAGGCTCTGTCAAGATATGCCTCAGTTTAATTACAGTGATTACAACTTCTTCATGTAATTGATTTTGTATCCCTTATATGACAGTAATCCTCTGAAAACATTAGGAGTTGTAAAAACTTTAGAAGAATGTGATAAGACATAAAAATGACTCAACATTTTTGAAAGAAGGTTGTCCAAACTTAATGATGGGAGAAACAAAATCTGATGATATATTCAGCATATATATTTCACATGTATTGATCTTCATATGACTTGTGAGCACAGATGAGAAATGAAATACAAATCAAAACAATGTGGCAAGTACAGAGCATGAGTCATAGCTCCTTGTTTTCTGATGACTCTAACTGCAATAATCCATGGTGTCTGCTTTGTATTTGGAATTACACAACAATTAACCAAAAATGGGCCACGTATTTAATAATGATAAGTACTAAAAAGCAAAACTAAACACACAGGATAATAATAGCAATGCAGAGTTCTCCTGGCTTTTATGGTTCTTTGGTTTGGAATAAAGGAAGGTACTAAATTAACCCATCAGGAAGAAAGAGACTTTGGGACTTTATTGGTACAAAAAGTAGTTCTATCACATTTAGTTGACATTTTGAAAGAGTGCAAGAGGGTATTTTTTTGCTACTAGAAATTTTCCCCAAATACAGAGAAAGTGATACTGGGCAGCTTTGTGCATTCTAAGACCCCATGTAAGGAGCAGGAGCAGTGCCACAGCCATCACGACGCAGAGAGGATGGCAATGGAGAGCAAAACAGGTAGAGGAAAAGCATTAAAAGTACATTTTTTTAAAACCTCAGAATGAGTTTCACTATCCTTTTTGAGGAAAGGAAAAACATGGAGAACTCCCTCTCCTTGCCTTGATGTGAGGGCGTGATGCTGAGTTCTGTGTAATTGTGGGAGCCGCTTCCAGGACTTCTAGACTCTAATCTCTTTTGGAAATCTGCCACCTTAAGACGTCAAGGATTGCCTGATCTACAGATGGTCCCCAACTTAGGGTGGTTCGACTTGGCGATTTTCGACTTAATGATGGTGTGAAAATGATATACGCTTAGTAGAAATGTACTGTTATTTGAATTTTGATCTTTTCCCAGGCTAGCTGTATATGAAGTGAGCCACAGCTCCCAGTCAGTGATGCAATCACGAGGTAAACTGATACTATATCCAATAAATTATATGAGCTATTTAACCCTTTATTACAAGATAGGCTTTGAGTTAGATTATTTTGCCCTGCTGTAGGCTAGTTTAAGTATTCTGAGCACATTTAAGGTAGGCTAGGCTAAGCTATGATTTCTGGTAGATTAGGTGCATTAAATGCATTTTTAAACTTATGACATTTTCAACTTAACAACAGGTGTACCTGGATGTGATCCCATCCTAAGTCGAGGATCCGCTGTATATTACTGTCCACCAGACATTGATTCCATGAAGAGAAATTCTAGGGTAGAGGATGAGAGCCATCATATCTGATTAGATTCTAATTTCTGTCTTTCAACATTATGGTAGCCCTTTTTCTCCACTTGGAAAGCACAGTTGCCAAAGATTTTCAAAATCTCATCAGAACATGCAGTAACACATACACCTTTTAAAGCTTGCCAAAGCCTACATTTTCTAACAAGAACACCCTCTTATGACATCGACAGCCGACCTGAAGAAACACCAGCACCAGTGCCATATGAAAATCGACCTTTCCAGAATATGACAACTAGCTTACAGAATTTAAATATTTAGTATTTTCCCAGTTTAATGTGTGTCTTTTAAAAAATTCTAAAAATCATTGACTTTTATATAAATATCAGAAAGCTATATTCTAATTCTACTACCATATTTCTGAGCTCAAGACATCATTCTAGAATCTTCACAGCCTCAGTTCTGTTCACACATCAAATTAGAGAACACAAATCAAACAGTCTTGAAGGCTGGGGCTTTCCTGTTCTGATATTTTCTGATTTTGTGAACGTGGAAGAGTGTTAAATATAAACACGATGTTGCTGGCGTCACTGAGATTATTACCATTAGATGAGGAGATAAACAAACATACAATGAAAAGATTTACAGGAAAAACGTAACACTAAATAAACCAATTTTAAAAAGTAAAAGCTATTGTTAGAATGACTGAACAAATTTCCACAAGGTTAAAAACAGTGAACTGATTCAAACAAATGAAAATCTTTGAACCAAACTGAAGTCTTCTTAGCAGCCTCTGCAGAAGGCCCCTCCTCTTCTTGTGTCTTGCATCCACTTTGACTTTGCGTTTTGTTTCTTTGGTGGATTAAGAGCAAGGGTAAGTGACTTGGGCAAGAGTAAGTATAGTGATTTGGTGTTTGAGAGCAAGAGTAAGTGAGACTTGACAACAAAATTGTTTTCATAACATTTCCAACTGATTGGAATCAGGAAAGGAGACTTGAGAGAACTCTTAATCTTAGGAGAGTTTGGCCAGGTTTTATGGGCAAAGAGCTTCAAGGAAGTCCACTCCAGCCTTAGGACAATAGGATTATTGACTGAAGTCAACTTGGAGATGGAAGATTTGCAAACATTTCCTTGTTTCCTTTCCTTTTCTCTCTCTCTCTCTCTCTCTTTTTTTTTTTTTTTTTTTTTTTTTTTTTTTTTTTTTTTTTTTTTTTTTTTTTTTTTTTTTTTTTTTTTTTTTTTTTTGATGGCATCTCACTCTGTAGGCTGGAGTGTGGTAGCATGATCTCAGCTCACTGCAACCTCCACCTTCCAGGTTCAAGCAATTCTCCTGCCTCAGCCTCCTGAGTAGCTGGGACTACAAGTGTATACCACCACACCCAGCTAATTTTTGCATTTTTAGTAGAGATGGGGTTTCACTATGTTGCCCAGGCTGGTCTCAAACTCCTGACCTCAAGTGATCCACCCGCCTCAGCCTCCCAGAGTGCTGGAGTTACAGGTGTGAGCCACCATGCCTGGCCACATTTCCCTGCTTCAACTGGGGAGATTATAATTATTTGACCAAACATGCAGACCAAACTTTCTTATCAAGCTCTAAAGAGCTATACCCATGGAAAGATCTTGTTTCTAGTCTCCCTGCCTGCACACCAACAACATCTTTCCCTTAAGATACCCAAAGCTGTCCTTGCCAGGTGTTGGGTGTGATGGAGTGAGGAACTGGCCTATCCCACGACTGGGATGTATGTTGATGCTCCCAGCTCCAGGGCAAAATTAACTTGTCACCCAGGATTGCCATTCTAATTTGTCTTGTGGCCTGAGGTCACATTACTGATAGTTGTGCAAAGTACCAAATTGATATTTGCTTCTTAATACATTTTATAAGTAATTGTTTTTATTTGGTTACTTGGTGTTATTAAAACAAATATATATATACAGAGACTTTATGATGACCTAGCTAAATTTAAGGCCTCACAGAGCTAAAAGGAGGTGCGCCTTTGGGCTGGCTCCCTGAGCATATTTTAACAGAGCAAGTAACATATAGCCTGTAACAACTGAACAATTTTTTTCTACACATCCAGGTGTTCAGGTGAATAAAAACACAGGTTGATGCCTAATCACAAGTGCCATGGCATGCTTCAACTCTAAAATCTACTGGCTAAAATTCACTTTTTAAAAAATTTTTATTTTCGTTAAGTTCTGGAATACATGTGCAGAATGTGCAAGTTTGTTACATAGGTGTATGTGTGCCCTGGTGGTTTGCTGCACCTATCAACCCATAATCTAGGCTTTAAGTCCTGGATACGTTAGCCATTTGTCCTGATGTTTTCCCTCCCCTCACCTCTCTCCATCCTCCCCAGGCCCCAGTGCGTGTTGCTCCCCTCTCTGTGTCTATGTATTCTCATTGTTCAGCTTCCACTTATGGGTGAGAACATGTGCTGTTTGGCTTTCTGTTCGTGTGTTAGTCTGCTGAGGATGATGGTTTCCAGCTTCACCCATGTCCCTGCAAAGGACATGACCTCATTCCTTTTTATGGCTGCATAGTACTCCATGGTTTATATGTACCACATTTTCTTCATCTAGTCTATCAGTGATGGGCATTTGGGTTGGTTTCATGTCTTTGCTATTGTAAAATTCACTTTTTTTGACACTTCACATTACATCTCTGTGGGTCAGGCTTTAGATTAGTTGCTTTACATTTCATTAAGTCCTCCCAACAACGCTGTGAGGTACACATAATTATTATCCTCATTCTACAGGTGAGAAACCCAAGGCTTAGGGGGTTTAGGAAGCTAGTCAGAGGTTCCAAGCTAGTCAGTAGATGGAAAACTAAACTCAGACCTCTGAATCTTGGGTCCATACCTTTCAACCTCTGAGAACAGCCATGAACAAAGAAATGCAATTTTTTTTTTCAAACTGCTGGAATATGTGTTCTTGATTTAAGCAGGCTCAAGAGATTGTTCTTAAAACAATTGTACTTAGGTAAATGTACAGTGTAGGAAATATGCAAGACTTTCCCTTAAGAATGAAAAAAACACTTGTTACTATTCTTTCAATAAATAAGATTTTATTAAACTATTTCATTTCTTAAGTGAGCTATTTTTGTCATATTTTTGCCAGTTGAATATTGCCCCACACTTGCTCTGCATAAGTACTTTCTGTGACTGGTATAAGGCAAAAAAAAAAAAAAAAATGTTGGAATCTTACCATGCTGGTGTTTCTTTCCCTCTAAACACCACTCTGGCAGTTTATATTCCTTAGAACCCATTGCTTAGGGGCGGGGCTGGGATGGGAAATGTGTAAGCTTTTGATTACAAGAGTTATGCATCTTGGTCTTAAAATTATGTTTGCTTTGCAAAGAAGAGAAGGTTCTGGAATAGGGTGTCTCCTTGGCAGTTTATATCTTTATCTTGGCTCAGACTTAGGCCAAACAACAAGCAAGCTACTCACTAATACTGCATCTATTATGTGAAAGCCTATGGGGCATTTCAGAAAGGCAGGGGTCCTGGTTGTGCGCAGGGAGGTAAAACCTTGCTTTCCAAAAGCCTGATTCCTTCCATTTCTTTCAGGAAACAGAGGAACAAAGGCATCAAGTATCCACATCTGGCTTGCTAAATTCCTGGAAAGACATGCTGCCACCAAGGTTTTAGGTGAGCGTGTGATCATTCCTGCCTCCCCAAGTTCACTTTCCCCCTTGGGGAGGCAGTGGGTGTCAGCCTTCCATGCAAGTCAGCACGGTCTGCATGTGCTCTTGCTCCGCCTCTGTGGAGTGCACCTGAACAGCGGGGATGCCCCAGCTTCTGGCACTGCAGTTGC
>NW_016107321.1:4445297-4541869 GCF_001604975.1 Cebus imitator
ACTCATTTCTTTTAAAAATGTCATGCTAAGTCCGGAGCTTGGCACCCTTCCCAGGAGAGGCCTGAACATCTCCCCTCCCACTGCCACGTCTTTCTTTTCTCTTTCTTGTGGCTCTTCTCGATCCAGGTCTGCTCTAACTGGAAAGCCAGGTCCCCACAGATGGGCCCTGTGATTCTGGGGAGGTGGAAGTCCCAGGAAATGCCCCCCATCACCAAGGCTAGGGGCCTCTCCACACACACTGGGTGATTTTGGGAAAGGAGGGACAACATCTGTCTCACAAGACATTGTCACCTTTAAAGTATTCCAGATCAGTATTTTCCACAACCTGGTATGGGCATACTAAGCACAGTGAAAAGACAGTTAATTCATTTATTCATTCATTCATTCAAAAGACTTTCACAGGTGGCAAGGTAGCCAAATAGAAACAGTGCCGGTCTGCATCTCCCAGCAAGATCAACACAAAAGGTGGGTGATTTCTGCATTTCCAACTGAGGTACTCATGGCTCATCTCATTGGGACTGGATAGACAGTGGTTGCAGCCCACAGAGGGTGAGCTGAAGCAGGGTGGGGGTGTCACCTCAACCTGGAAGTGCAAGGGGTTGGGGAACTCCCTCCTCTAGCCAGGAAAAACCTTGAAGGACCGTCCTATGAGTAACAGTGCATTCCGGCCCAGATACTATGCTTTTCCCATGGTCTTCGCAAAGCGCAGACCAAAAGATTCCCTTGGATGCCTACACCATCAGGGCCCTGGGTTTCAAGCACAAGGCTAGGCAGCCATTTGGGCAGACATCAAGCTAACTGCAGGAGTTTTTTTTTTGTTTTTTTTTTTTTTTATATATACCCCAGTGATGACTGGAATGCCAGTAAGACAGAACTGTTCACTCCCTGGAAAGGGGGCTGAAGCCAGGGAGCCAAGTGGTCTAGCTCAGTAGATTCCACCCCGACAGGGCCCAGAAAGCTAAGATCCACTGGCATGAAATTCTTGCTGCCAGCACAGCAGTCTGAAGGCAAGCTGGGATGCTGGAGCTTGGTGGGGGAGGGGTGTCCACCATTACTGAGGCTTAGTAGGCAGTCTTCCCCTCACAGTGTAAACAAAGCTGCTGGGAAGTTCTAACTGGGCAGAGCCCACCACAGCTCAGCAAAGCTGCTGTAGCTGCACTGCCTCTCTAAATTCCTCCTCTCTTGGCAGGGCGTCTCTGAAAGAAAAGCAGCATCCCCAGTCAGGGGCTTATAGAGAAAACTCTCATTTCCCTGGAACAGAGCACCTGGGGGAAGGAGTGACTGTGGGTTCACTCCCTCAGCAGACTTAAACGTTTCTGCCTGCTGGCTCTGAAGAGAGCAGTGGATCTCCCAGCACAGCGTCCTGCTAAGGGACAGACTACCTCTTCAAGTGGGTCCCTGACCCCTGTGCTTCCTGATTGGGAGACACCTCCCAGTGGGGATCGACCAACACCTCATACAGGAGAGCTCCGGCTGGCATCTAGTGGGCGCCCCTCTGGGACAAAGCTTTCAGAGGAAAAAATAGGCAGCAATTTTGCTATTTTGCAGTCTCCACTGGTGATACCCAGGCAAACAGTTTCTGGAGTGGACCTCCAGCAAACTCCAGGACACCTGCAGCAGAGGGGCCTGCTAGAAGGAAACTAACAAACTGAGAGCAAGAGCATCAAAATCAACAAAAAGGACATCTACCCAGAAACCTTATCCAAAGGCCACCAGCATCAAAAACCAGCTTCAAAGACGAATCCATGAAAATGAGGAAAAACCAGTGCAAAAAGTCTGAAAATTCCAAAAACCAGAATGGCTCTTCTCCTCTGAAGGATCATAACTCCTCACCAGCAAAGGAACAAAACCGGATGGAGAATGAGTTTGATGAATTGACAGAAGTATGCTTCAGAAGATGGGTAATAACAAACTCCTCTGAGCTAACAGAGCATGTTCTAACCCAATGCAAGGAAGCTAAGAACCTTGAAAAAGGTTAGACGAATTGCTAGCTAGAATAACCAGTTTGGAGAAGAACATAAATGACCTGATGGAGCTGAAAGACACAGCACAAGAACTTCATAAAGCATACACAAGTATCAATAGACAAATCAATCAAACAGAAGAAAAGATATCAAAGACTGAAGATAAGCTTAATGAAATAAAGCATGAAGACAAGATTAGAGAAAAAAGAATGAAAAGGAAAAAACAAAGCCTCCAAGAAATATGCAACTGTGTGGAAAGGGCAAACCTACATTTGATTGGTGTACCTCAAAGTGACAGGGAGAATGGAACCAAGTTGGAAAACACTCTTCAAGATATTGTCCAGGAGAACTTCCCCAACCTAGCAAGACAGGCCAACATTCAAATTCAGGAAATACAGAGAATGTCACAAAGATACTCCTCAAAAACACCAACCCCAAGACACATAATCATCAGATTCACCAAGGTTAAAATGAAGGAAAAAGTGTTAAGGGAAGCCAGAGAGAAAGGTCAGGTTATCCACAAAGAGAAGCCCATCAGACTAATAGCAGATCTCTCTGAAGAAACTCCACAAGCCAGAAGAGAGTGGGGACCAATATTCAATATTCTTAAAGAAAAGAATTTTCAACCCAGAATTTCATATACAACCAAACTAAGCTTCATAAGCGAAGGAGAAATAAAATCCTTTACAGACAAGCAAATGCTGAGAGATTTTGTCACCACGAGGCCTGCCTTACAAGAGCTCCTGAAGGAAGCACTAAATAGGGAAAGGAAAAACCATTACAAGCCACTGCAAAAAATGTATCAAATTGTACAAACCATCTACACTACGAAGAAACTGCATCAACTAATGGGCAAAATAACTAGCTAGCATCATAATGACAGGATCAAATTCATACATAACAATATTAACCTTAAACATAAATGGGGCAAATGCCTCAATTAAAAGACACAGACTGGCAAACTGGATAAAGGGTCAAGACCCATTAGTGTGCTGTATTCAGGAGACCCATCTCATATGCAAAGACAGATATAGACTCAAAATAAAGGGATGGAGGAATATTTACTAAGCAAATGGAAAGAAAAAAAAAGCAGTGGTTGCAATCCTACTCTCTGATAAAACAGACTTTAAACCAACAAAGATCAAAAAAGACAAAGACGGGCATTACATAATGGTAAAGTGATCAATGCAATAGGAAGAGCTAACTATCCTAAATATCTATGCATCCAATACAGGAGCGCCCAGATTCATAAAGCAAGTTCTTAGAGACCTACAAAGAGACTTAGATTCCCACACAATAATAGTGGGGGATTTCAACACCCCACTTGCAATATAAGACAGATCAATGAGACAGAAAATTAACAAGGATATTCAGGACTGAAACTGGGCTCTGAACCAAGTGGACCTAATAGACATCTACAGAACTCTTCACCCCAAACCCACAGAATATACATTCTTCTCAGAACCACATCACACCTATTTGAAAACTGATCACATAATTAAAAGTAAAACACTCCTCAGCAAATGCAAAAGAATGGAAATCATAACAATTTCTCAGACCACAGTGCAATCACATTAGAACTCAGGATTAAGAAATTAACTCAAAACCACACAACAACGTGGAAATTGAAGAACCTGCTCCTGAATGAATACTGGGTAAATAACAAAATTAAGGCAGAAAGAAATAAGTTCTTTGAAACCAATGAGAACAAATACACGATGTTCAGACTATCTGGGATGCAGCTAAAACAGTGTTTAGAGGGAAATTTAAAGCACTAAATGTCCACAGGAGAAAGTGGGAAAGATCTAAAATTGACAACCTAACATCACAATTAAAAGAACTAGAGAAGCAAGATCAAACCAACTCAAAAGCTAGTGTAAGACAAGACAAATAACTAAGATTAGAGCAGAAGTGAAGGAGATAGAGATACAAAAAAAACGCTTCAAAAAATCAATTAATCCAGGAGCTGACTTTTTGAAAAGACTAGCAAAACAGATACACTGCTAGCCAGACTAATAAAGAAGAAAAGAGAGAAGAATCAAATAGACACAATAAAAAATAATAAAGGGAATATCACCACTGATCCTGCTGAAATACAACCTACCATCGGAGAGTACTATAAACACCTCTATGCAAATAAACTAGAAAATCTAGAAGAAATGAATAAATTCCTGGACACAAAAACCCTTACAAGACTAAACCAGGGAGACATCAAATCCCTGAATAGACCAATAACAACTTCTGAAGTTGAGGCAGTAATTAATAGCCTATCAACCAAAAAAAGCCCAGGACCAGATGGTTTCACAGCCAAATTCTACGAGAGGTACAAAAAGGAGCTGGTACCATTCCTTCTAAAACTATTCCAAACAAAACTCCCTAACTCATTTTATGAGGTACACATCATCCTGATACCAAAACCTGGCAAAGACACAACAAAAGAAAATTTCAGGCCAATATCCCTAATGAACATTGATGCAAAAATCCTCAATAAAATACTGGCAAACTGTATCCAGCAGCACATCAAGAAGCTTATCCACCACGATTAAGCTGGCTTCATCCCTGGGATGCAAGTCTGTTTCAACATACTCAAATCAGTAAATATAATCCATCACATAAACAGAACCAGTGACAAAAACGACATGATTATCTCAGTAGATGCAGAAAAGGCCTTGGATAAAATTGAACACCACTTCATGTTAAAAAGTCTCAATAAACTAGGTATTGATGGAACATATCTCAAAATAATAAAAACTATTTATGACAAACCTACAGTCAATATCATACTGAATGGGTAAAAGCTGGAAGCATTCCCTTTGAAAACTAGCATAAAACAAGGATGTCCTCTCTCGCTACTCCTATTCAACATAGTATTGGAAGTTTTGGCCAGAGCAATCAGGCAAGAGAATGAAATAAAGTATATTTAGATAGGAAGAGAGGAAGTCAAATTGTCTCTCTTTGCCGATGACATGATTGTATAGTTAGAAAACCCCATTGTCTCAGCCCAAAATCTCCTTAAACTGATCAGCAACTATAGCAAAGTCTCAGGATACAAAATCAATGTACAAAATCACAAGCATTTCTGTACACCAACAATAGAAGAACAGAGAGCCAAATCATGAGTCAACTCCCCTTCACAATTGCTACAAAGAGAATAAAATACCTAGGAATACAACTCACAAGAGATGTGAAAAACCCCTTCATGGAGAACTACAAACCACTGCTCAAAGAAATAAGAGGGGACACAAACAAATGGAAAACATTCCATGCTCATGGATAGAAAGACTCAATATCATGAAAATGACCATACTGCCCAAAGTAATTTGTAGATTTAATGCTATCCCCATCAAGCTGCCAGTGACTTTCTTCACAGAATTAGAAAAAACTACTTTAAATTTTATATCAAGCCAAAAAAGAGCCCGTATAGCCAAGATAAACCTAAGCAAAAGAACAAAGCTGGAGGCATCATATTACCTCACTTCAGACTATACTACAAGGATATGGTAACCAAAACAGCATGGTACTGGCACCAAAACAGATATATAGATTAATGGAACAGAAGAGAGGCCTCAGAAACAATGCCATACATTTACAACCATGTGATCTTTGACAAAGCTCACAAAAACAAGCAATGGGGAAAGGATTCCCTATTTAATAAATGGTGTTGGGAAAACTGGCAAGCCATATGCAGAAAATCAAAACTGGACCCCTTCCTTACACCTTGTACAAAAATTAACTCAAGATGGATTAAAGACTTAAATATAAGACCTAAAACCATAAAAACCCTAGAAGAAAACCTAAGCAATACTATTCAGGACATAGGTATGGGCAGAGACTTCATGACTAAAACATCAAAAGCAATGGCAACAAAAGCCAAAATTGACAAATGGGATCTAATTAAACTAAAGAGCTTCTGCACAGCAAAAGAAACTACCATCAGCGTGAACAGGCAACCTACAGAATGGGAGAAAATTTTTGCCATTTATCCATCTGACAGAGGGCTAATATCCAGAATCTACAAAAAACTTAAACAAATTTACAAGGAAAAAGAAAACAGCTCCGTCAAAACAGGGGCAAACAATATGAACAGATACTTCTCAAAAGAAAACATTTATGCAGCCCACAAACATGGAAAAAAAGCTCATCATCACTGGTCATTAGAAAAATGTAAATCCAAACCACAATGACATACTATCTCACGCCAGTTAGAATGGTGATCAATAAAAAGTCAGGAAATAACAGCTGCTGGAGAGGATGTGGAGAAATATGAATGCTTTTACACTGTTGGTGAGTGTAAATTAGTTCAACCATTGTGGAAGACAGTATGGCATGTAGCATGCTAATATAAGATTCCTCAAGGATCTAGGACCAAAAAATAGCATTTGACCCAGCAATCCCATTACTGGGTATATACCCAAAGGATTATAAATCATTATATTATAAAGATATATGCACATGTATGTTTATGGCAGCACTGTTCACAATAGCAAAGACTTGGAGCCAACCCAAATGCCTATCACTGATAGACTGGATAAAGAAAATGTGGCACATATACACCATAGAATATTATGCAGCCATAAAAAAGGATAAGTTCATGTCCTTTGCAGGGACATGGATAAAGCTGGAAACTATCATTCTCAGCAAACTAACACAGAAACAGAAAACCAAACACACTGTGTTCTCACTCATAAGTGGGAGTTGAACAATGAGAACACATGGACACAGGGAGGGGAACATCACACACTGGGGCCTGTCAGGGGGTGGGGGGATAGGAGGGACAGCATTAGGAGAAATATTTAATGTAGATGATGGGTTGATGGGTGCAGCAAACCACCATGGCATATGTATACTTATGTAACAAACCTGCACATTCTGCACATGTACCCCAGAACTTAAAGTATAATAATTTTTAAAAAACTTTCACAGCCTGCTTCTGGGTGGGAGGCATGTTATTGTGCACTGAGGGCTACAGAGACTGGGCTTCAGTTTGCTAGAATTTTCCAGGTGAACCCCAGTAATGTGATACTTGAAGTAGAATACAAAGGAGGATGTGTGTAAGCGGCATGAGAGAAACACGGAATGTGATGAAAGCACTGAAGAGGGAGATGAAGTAAAGTAGAAGGTCTGTGTCAGGAAAGGCTTTCTAGGCGTATTTAAGCCAGGCCTTGAAGAACTGATTGTATTTGGACACAAAAAATGAGGCAGAAGCAAAGGGTGCAAGTCAGTAAAGAAATGAGAAGAAGCCTCAGACAGGATTATAGTATCAGAAAATCTGACTTAATGACTTAATGATAAGGGAACACCTTAATAGCTCTGCACAGTTTACAAAGCATTTTGGTATCTATTATTTTATTTGATTTATACAAAATATGAACTTAAGTCTCAAGACTCATCATATTTTACTTTTAGGAAGCCTAGACTGAAGGAACTAATGTGAAAATAGTTGAGGCACTGCAAAATCCTACATGAGGTCAGATCCTACTATTTATTACGAATGATTACAAAGTATTAGAATAGAGAGTTTAATTAAATCCAGTATACATATTGCTTTATTAATACCACATTCCCCTAGCCCAGCTTGAATAATAATAACATAAGAGCATTAGTAATGCCTGATTCTAACACTGGATTTTATGAATCTCTGTGATTACCTTTTAGAAAGACGGCGATGCAATAAAGAGACATTCATATGCAGGGCAAGTGCCCACACATGTTTGGACTGGAGACAAACCACAAAAGTGGATGTCCCTGAGAATGGAGACTGGGACTTCTGGGCTATCCAAAGATGACATGACTAGAAATCCCCCACACATGCTGTTTCAGAACTTTGCCCCACCCCCATCAGAAGTGGCATCTAATTCCCTTTCTCTAGAATCCAGGAAGGGTTTGTAACTCTTCTGGAACTGAGAGCATACAGCAGAAATGAGGCAGTGTGACTTCCAAGGCTAGGTCATGCAAAGCGATGCAGCTTCTGCCTTGTGAGCTATTATAGAACATACGTTTGGGGCTCTGAGCCATTCTGTGAGAAG
Source organism: Cebus imitator (assembly GCF_001604975.1). Classification (NCBI taxonomy): domain Eukaryota; kingdom Metazoa; phylum Chordata; class Mammalia; order Primates; family Cebidae; genus Cebus; species Cebus imitator. Next base: position 4,453,288 of record NW_016107321.1, read on the forward strand.
TCTGAGGCTGCCATAGTAGGAGGAAGCCCAAGCTGCACAGAGGGGTCATGGCTCCTGCCCTGGCCATCATGTCATCCCAGCTTCTAAGCCTTCCTATTTGAAGCTTCACTTTGTGGAGCAGAAACAAACACTCCCTATTGTGTGTGTTCTGGGTTCCTAACTGTCACAATCTGTAAGTATCAAAAAATGTTTTTTTTAAGTCACTAAGTTTTGGGATAATTTGTCACACGACAATAGTAAGCAGATATTCAACTTGATCTATAATGACTTATTTTTTTGCAAAAAAAATATAAAAAATATATGACAAAATGCTAACATTTGTTCGAGTTTGTTATATTTTCTTTGAAAGCTTTCTTCCGTTTCATTGAAAAGTTTATATGATCTATACAATACGTGAGATACAGATTCTTGAAACTTCCAGTAAATTTATAAGTGCTAATGTTAAAAAATAATTCTAAAAGACTCACAAGTAAAGACATTTACATTTTACTTTGTATATTTAAGGATTAAAAAATGGAGATGAAAATATAGAACTATAAAGTGACTGACAAAGATCTTAAGGAGACATCACTGGAATTGCTATAGTAATGGTTCTACACAGTAGCAAATTCTGTTATTGTTTCCTATGACTTATAAATGAGCTAAACATTTCCATAATAATCTGGAAAATGTTAGCATGCTACAGCAGATTTGCATGATATCCATTTTGGAATAACCATGGATTTTGGCCTGCTTATTGAAAAAAAACAAACAAACAGGAATCCAGGGATAATTTATCAATACACTATGTTCAGGCTTTGAAATTTGGGTTGTTTACAGATGGAGCATTACTGAAAAAATAAAGAACAATGGCAAAATGCAATCATTGATATGAAAATCTCCTGAAAGCATCTACTGTTCAAGTAGGTACTTGGAAATTATGGCATTGGAGATAATGAAATACGTGATAGTTGACCTAAAATTACTTCAACATTTCACTGAATAGAATGCTTTCTACAGACCAGCTCCAGATTTCAGATTCATGGCTCCTGGAAGTATGGGTGAATCAGAAGCCTGAAGCACAGCCAGTTGTGTCCATCTGTTAAACGTGTTTGGCTTCATCAGAGCTTGGACAGAGTATGCAAGCAGTGAAAGAAGAGATGTACCAGGGAGCACGAAATGAGCAGAACAGTGAAATATGAACCGGTGACTACGGCAGCTACCTGCGCCAGCCACAGGGGTCCCTACAGAGTAGGAATCCTATTCCTGCCTTTCGCACAGCTGATGCTTTGGTGTGACACACAAGGTCAAGAGTGAGGAGGTGAATGAACGGCAACCTCGAGGTTGGAGACTCCGGGAAGCACAGATTCTGCAGTGTGGTGGGGATGATGGAGACCACACTGGGTCGAGGAGTGAGTGGGAGGTGAGAATGTAGGGTTGATAAATGTGCCTGTGACAGGGAGTTACAGGTGCTCAGCTGAAGAGCAACACAGGGATAAGGGACACTGCTCTAAAGTGCAGGTGCACTTGAGCAGGTTTAAGTGTAGGGGATGGGCAAAGAATGCCAGTGAAGGAGAGACTGAAGACAGCGGCATCAAGGGTGTGGTGGGCAGGTGGAAATCACCTGAGAAGCCAGGAGGGGTAAGACCAGGGCACAGGTGGAAAAATAAGTTTTCAACAAGGGGCAGCAGTATAGCTCTTCTGTGGGGTTAGCAGGAAGCGATGGGAGCAGATAGAGAAGTTGATTGCCCTGGTGAAGGGCATTGAAGCAGCGTATTATTCCAAGTTTTCTATTTCTCAGTGAAGTAGAGAGTGAGGGGTTTGCTAAGAGTGGGTGGGGAGGGACAGGTTGGAAGTTGGCAGAGAACAGAGACTGCAGAGTCAGAGTGGACACCAGCATGACTGTCAGGCAACACCAGGACACTGGGAACTAGAGAGGACAGAGAAGCATGTGCTGGGAATAGTGCCTCCAGGAGCGCTCTCAGCCCAGGCAGGGCAGCGGGAAGGGCAGTGGGGCCACCAGAAGATGTGGGCTGAAGAACGGGACCAAAGATCTAGGCTGGATGAAGGAGGAAGAGGAGGAAGACTCAACAGAGAGGGTGCAGGGACATCATGGGTGAAGGTAGCTGAGTGGCATGAGGCTGGCACCAACTGCAGAGGTATAGGCGAGGGGCCTGGGCCTCTTGTTCATGGCAGTGTCCCAGCACCCATAGCAGTGCCCCATCATCTATGATATGCCTGGATACCCTGACCACTCTATACTACCTCTCAAATGAGCAAATCAGTGCATCTCAGGCATGGCCCAAGGCAGGGCTTCCAGGTGACAGGAATACCACTGAAGGCAGGAGCACAAGACACTGGGCAGCAGCATGACTGGTGGGGCAGAGGAGGATTCAGTTAGATTCAAAATCTGCACACGGAAGTGCTATTGATGCCTGATGAGGGTATGTGCCGTTTTTATGGGACGTACCTTCCAGTGGTGTGCAAGTAGCAATAGAGGGGGAAGCGCTTCAGTGAAGGCAACCACATGATGTGGTTTGGCTGTGTCCACTCCAATCTCATCTTGAGTTCTAGTTCCCATATCTCCATGTGTCATGGGGAGAAGCTGGTGGGAGCTAATTGAATCATGGGGACAGTTACCCCCATGTTGCTTTTCTCATGATAGTGAGTTCTTACAAGATCTGATGGTTTTATAAGGGGCTTTTACCCCTTTTGCTCAACACTTCTACTGGCTGTTGCCATGTAAAGAAGGACATATTTGCTTCCCCTTCCACCATGATTGTAAGTTTCCTGAGGCCTCCCAACCATTCTGAACTGTGAGTCAATTAAACCTCTTTCCTTTATAAATTACCCAGCCTTGGGTATGTCTTTATTAGCAGCATGAGAATGGACTAATATACCACCACATCAGTGAGTAGTAGCTGAGTTTTAAAGAATTGAACTTCCAATGACTTTCTTTAAAAAGGGTCACATTTTTCATTCAAATGTAAGGTTAACCATCTTCATCACAATGAAAGAATCACTAGCTAGTGCAAGCCTCCATCTAGACCAGTGACTCTCAAAGTGTGGTACCCAGACCTGCGACAACAGCAACATCTGGGAACTGCAAAGGTTAGAAATGCACATTTTCAGGCCCTACCCCAGACCCACTGGAGCAGGAACTCCAGTACGGCCCAGCAGTCTGCTTTCACAAGCCCTCCAGGTGATTCTGAGATCTGCTAAAATCTGAGAGCCCTCAAGTCAGGTGGGTTGGGACAGGACATTGGTTTAGGGTGAGGCAGACCTTGCAGCGAAACCAGTTTTCATGTGTCTTAATTTGGGTGAGTTACAAAGCTGCTTCCAGCCTCAATGCTATCCTTTGAAATAGAGGAAAATAATGACTTACCTCATGAGGCTAATTCAGATGCTAAAGACAATTTAACATTTAAACACCTGGAATCTAGTTATTACATCTTGTGACTGGAAATTTTCAGTAATCAGAATAAGCCCAAAGAGTACATTATCTCACCGAATTTAAAAACTTAATGATTCGTTAATCAAGTAAGTATATTATTTTACATAGTAGAAAATATTATATGGATATAAAACAATATAAACTTGATAAGGTGAAACATAATGTGTACACTTTAATGGAGCATAGCTATTAAAAGCTGTAAGTCAGATTAAAACCTAAATGAAGCCGTTGCCTTTTCAATTATTCACATGGAGGAAGGTAATTGTAGGTTTTGTATGCCATTTCAGCCTGATTTATCTTCTGATCCTGCTCTAAGTGATGGAGTCCTCTTGTTACAACAGTTTCCTAACTGGGGAGTCCTCTCTGGTGCCAGAGATTTGTTTCTTCTCTGAACAGCCTCTTTTCTGAGAGTCTTTTCCTTCACATGGGCAACTACTAACAATTTTCCTTAAGAGATCATCAATAGGTTCTTTTACTAACTATAGGTTTTGAAAACCTCCTTCTATTGTGCCTTCCTGAGAAAGACTTTGGTGTCTGTTCCTTTACTGAAAACCGGATCTGATTTGTTTACTTTAATTTCTGCATCCTTGCCTTGTTCCTCAGAAATCCCACCACACTGCAGTTGTCAACGCTGCACCCATCTAGCCATCTGTGTCAAATGAGGTGCCACTATGAAGGCTGCTTCACACCTCCTGGCTCTGCAGTTGGCAAAACAATATCTTAATTAGTTAAGAAGAAAGTGTAAACAGCAGTAACTAAACACTCTCACCTTTACGGCCTCTGTACGGCCAGTCTCTACCTTCCAACAACCCATCTACCACAAGGACTGTAAATATAGTTGAAGTCATGCAGTTTGCACAAATGTAGATACCAGCCTTCTTCCTTAATATGTCATCAACATTTCTGTGTCATTATTTTATAAGCATGGTGTCCTCATCCCTGTAGTAACTATATCAAATGGCTACACCACATTTATTTAACCATAGCCTCCCTATAGTACATATGCAAATAATTCACAGCTTTTCATTATTATACATTTTGTGAATCATCTTCCTGCTTGTGGATCACTTAGGGTGACCAAGTGTCCCAGATTTTCTGGTGCTCTCCTGGTTTTGACACTGAAAGTTCCGTGTCCCAGGAAACCCCTTCAGTCCCATGCAAGTGTGGACAGCTGGTCAGCCTGGGAGAGCCCCAGATGCAAGCAGAAGAAAGTGGGGCCAGCATGCTGAAGAGTCATCAAGGAAAAACTCCCCCAGACAAAGGGGTTTGAAGGACCTGTGCTGCGGGCAGGCACATGTCCACTTAAGGTTTATGGGGCTGCCCCTTCAGGGGGACATAAGATGTTGGCAGGAGATGCAAGACATGTAAGTGCTTGGAAACAGAGAAGCAGCATTCTGCAGAATGTGGCCTGGGAAGATTAGGGACAGGGTCTGTGCTCTGTCCTATGGGGAGTGGGCAAGGATGGTGGTGGCTTACCAGGGACTCAGCCCAGGCCACAGGAAAGCCCCATACCCTCCCCATCCGGCATTCAGAGCCGGCTGCTGGTGAACCTAATCTGACAGGGGTGACAACTGGAGCCTGAGGCTTCTCTGGGGAGGGCCCTGATCTTGTGAGCAGGCTGCCTGAACCTGGGAGAAGCTCTAGCCCCCAGAGAGGAGGCACCGGCCCTGAGTCAGAGCTTCCTGCCTCACAGGTGTGCCGGTCACAGGGAACAAATGTGGCCTTTGCAATGGGATCTTCCTAGACAAGGTGTCACGACAGAAGTGAGTTGAGGCGGGGCAGGGATGGGCTTCGACCTCTCCTCCTGCCTCCAGGTCATTTCCCTCACCTGGAACTCCCACCTGCTCTTCCAGCCCCTGCTCATTTCAGCTCCTGCTGGACACATCGCCCCCTTACAGCCTCTTCTCGGACCTTCCACCAGGCTTAGGCCAAGACCCTCTCTTTCTGCCCCTTGGCCACACTATGCGCATCAGGGTGCGATGCCCATCTCTGGTCTGCCTGATACAGCTGCCTGCACCCCCGGGAGCCCAGCCCAGCCTCAGCCCTTGGCAGGCTCTGGGGCTGCCTGCACTCAGTTGGAGACATCTCTGTCTGTCCAAAGGAGACCCTGGCAGGACCGAAGGATCCGTGGGTCCCTGGATGGGACGTCCTCGTGCTCCCTCCTGGCTCCCTGGCCCCGGCCCAGCCCTCTTGGAGCTCCGAGGGCGCCGCTGCCAGCACCACCTCGAGCTCAGGCCACCTGCTCTCACTGCTCCTGGGCACAGGTTTCTGCGCTCATGCCACCTGGGTCCTCTCTGGCTCCAGAGCGTGGGTGAGCCCATAATGCCAGAAGGGTCATGCCAGGGACCAAAAGCCTGTGGGCACATTCTTCCTCCTGTCCCGCTCCCCGCTGTCTGGCCCACCCCCACCCACTGGGGCCTGGCCTCTCTGAGCTTCCTGCGGTGCCCCTCAGTTCCCTCCCCACGGCTGCCCTCTCAGAGAGCCTAAAGCACGAAGTAGCTCCCATGCCCTCACCTCAGCCTCTGTTTCCCTGGAAACTCACATGGAGACACTACCGTACAAAAAGATAACGCGAAGGGGTGAAGGATCACCTGACTTCAGGTGATCCACCGGCCCTGACCTCCCAAAGTGCTGGGACTACAGCCACTGCGCCCAGCTGCTTGTATGTATCTTTTATACTTTGACAAAGGAAAGTGGTAAGAGGCCAAAGCGCTTGGTTTCAGACAGGCCTATAACTGTGCCTACCCATAAAGCTGCCAGAGCAGGGTCCTGCGGAGGATTTTGGACATGTCTGCTGCCTTCTCTTCCTAACCAGAAAGCTGATGTGCTCCTTGAAGACAGAGGCAATCCCTGAAATTCTGAACTGAGCACACATAGAAGCTACAAAATCCTACAAACTGGATTACAAGAAAATCTGGGGAATTCAACTACTAAGCTTGGTGATTGAATTATTCGATTAAATACCAGGCTTTTCAGTTGAAAACTGCGAGGCATCTTCCATGTGACGTGTTCCAGGGACGCAGCATCCCTGGGTGACCCCTGAAATCTGTGCCTTGTTCATCCCTGTTTTGCAGCCAGGTGACACCCACAGGTAAACAGCTCCTGGGAAGGCTTGGGTCCGCTGTCCCGAGGGGCTCAGGGTATCTGAAGTACTAGCACACTTACGATATATCTAGTCTGCAAGAGGCAAGTTTATGCCACAAATTACTTTAAATGATGTTTCATTGTATTCTCAAGTTACCACAGAAGCTGACCTAGTGTTAGTAAGGGAAAGCTCCCCAGACACACGCGTTTCTTCATGTGCTTAGTGGCCTTTTGGAGAAGTTTCTTCTTATGAAAACTATCTATATCCTTTGTTGATTCCTCTGCAAGACTGGCTGTCTTTTCCTTGTTGATTTATGGAATTTTCTTTCCTATGCTACAGATGTCAGTTAATTACTTGCTGGTTCAGACATTGCAATTTATTTTCCAAGTCTTCCGTTCTGAAACTCCAGAGTCTGGACAAGTTACCTAATCTCTCTGTGCCTTCCTTTCCTCCTCTACAAAATATCTACAAAAATGTCATATGAACCCATCCATTTTTATGGCTGCATAGTATTCATGGTGTATATATGCCACATTTTCTTTAATCAGTCTATCATTGACGGGCATTTGGGTTGGTTCCAAGTCTATGCTATTGTGAACAGTGCTGCAATAAACATACGTTCATGTCCTTTGAAGGGACATGAATAAAGCTGGAAACCATCAATCTCAGCAAACTGACACAAGAACAGAAAACCAAACACCACATGTTCTCACTCACAAGTGGGTGTTGAACAGTGAAAGCACATGGACACAGGGAGGGGAATATCACACACTGGGGCATGTAAGGGGGTAGGGGGCTAGGGGAGGGATAGCAGGGGGTGGAGGGATAGGAGAGGGATAGCATTAAGAGAAATACCTAATGTAGGTGAAGGGGTGATAGATGCAGCAAACCACCATGGCATGTGTATATGTAACAAACCTGTACATTCTGCACATGTACTCCAGAATTTAAAGTATAATAAAAAAATTCAGGAAATAAACATTCAACTGCCGCCCCAAAACAAATGGCACATGCCTCAGGAAGTGGGTGGGGATTGAGTTGAACACATGTCAAATGCCTACAGCAGTGTTGAGCATCCAGTGAACATTATTGAAGTCTTCAGTGTACATTGTATAACTCCCATAACAGCCCTAATTATGGCTCTACTCAGTATCATTGTCATCATTCAATTAACTTTGCTGATGGTGTCATTGCCATGAGACAGAAATCTGATGTAATTTAGATAATCAATTTTTGGCTTATAGTTTTCTTTAAAAAGTCTTTTCCTGACTTGTCAACGTTTCTCTGTATGTCCCTTTGTTATTATTACCTTTTACTTTGACATTTAATTCTTCAATTCACCTTGAGTTCACCTTTGTATGTGGGGATAGGTGGATTGATTATTCTCCATAACTGATGAGTCATTACTTTTCTCAACACCAGTTAGCCAACCATCCATCCTCTCCCCATGGAGTTACAGGGCCATCCTTACTGTATATGATGTTCCTCTGGGTGGAGTCAGTCTCTAAGTGCTCTGTTCTGTCCATTGGTCCACTTGCCTGTTCTTGTTCCAATACCACGCTGTTCTAATTACTTTGGCTTGGAATTTCAACTTAATTTCTGGTAGAGGAATCCCTCTTCTTACTCCCTACTTCCTCTTTTAGAATAATTTACTTGCTTCTAGGCCTTTGTTCCTCCATATAAATGTTAGAATAACTCCCTTTGCCTCTTCTTTCAACTGATGAAAAATAGGAACATGGATTCCCCGCTCCATGATCACCTTATATTTTGTCACCAAGCCAATGACAGGTTAAGGTAAAAAGACTACATTTTGGAGGAAAAGTTAATAAATTAAATACAAGTCATATATCAGCATTAACTTAAATGCTTTTGGAAGGGAAATAGAGCGTGGACCTTCCTGAGACTGCTTTAGGAAAGGTGGTTTTGAATGTGCTTTCTCGGATAATGATTTCTGGGCCAGGACAATACTTCGATTTGACTAATGCTGGCCTTTGAAGCTCTTTTAGTAAAGTTGTTTGTTTATGTTCTTAAGGAAAAGAGGTTTAATAAAGAGGGACTTGGAGAATGAAAAGGTAGATCAATTTAGAGTAACTCAAATAATTTGTAGCTTGTATGTATTTTTTTTTAAGACGGACTCCTGCTCTTGTTGCCTAGGCTGGAGTGCAAAGTGCAATTTCCACTCACTGCAACCTTGCCTCAAGTGATTCTCCTACCTCAGCCTCTGAGTAACTGGGATTACAGATGCCCACCACCACACCTAGCTAATTTTTGTATTTTTAATAGAGATAGGATTTCACCATGTTGGCCAGGCTGGTCTCAAACTCCTGACCTCGTGATCCACCTTCCTTGGCCTCCCAAAGGGCTGAGATTACAGGCATGAGCCACCATGCCAGGACACTTGTATATATCTTTTATACTTTGACAGATGTATAGTTTAAAAAAAGAACAATCATTTAAGTGAAATGCCTACGAATGTTTAGTAAGAAAAAATAATTGTATAGCATGCAACTAAATAAGATGCAACTAAATAAGAATTGAATATTATTATAAAAAGAATACTATGATTATAAATACTTATGATATATGTTTTTACTATTCTTCTAATAGTTGTAATAAGATAATGACTTAAAGATCATACTGTACCAAAGTGAAATCCAAAGAAGGAGTCATAATTAATCTTTCTTGAACTCTGTTTACAAATATTATTACAGTTCTTTACAGAAAATCTTCACATATAAAAAAATCACCATTCAAACATAGACTATCTGTTCAAATGTAGAGTATGTAGAATATAGGTCAACAGCTTCCATTGTGAATGCTTCTTGAACAAAGTTGAGTTTCACCTCTATCACCAATTTTCTGTTGCTTTTATCTCTTGGTATTGTGATGTATGAAATCTACAGGGCTAGATTTAATTACAGCTTTCTATTGCTTCATAAAATAGTCTGTTTGATGTAGACCATAAATTAAACTGCAGGGTCTCCTTCTGGCCAAAAAATCCAGATGCTAAGCTGTCTTTTTTGATATTTCCTTCTTTGCTGAACTTCATAAGCTGTCTTTCCCTAATTTTAAATTTAGTATGATCAATTATTAAGTGTACTATGTTTTCTGGTAATTAAGAAAGAAAATAAGTTTCTAAGCAGGCAATGAGTATTGATAACTGTAAGGTTAAATGGAGTATATTATAACGTGGCTTTTTGCCCCCATTGGATATTAAACTACTTTCATGAATTAAATTTTAGTGTCTATTCAATGTTACGAGAATTGGAATGCTTAATATATAAAGCACTTTAGCCCAACTTTACCTCAACCCTAACCTGAAGCTCAACATTCATGATTACTGCCCTACCATAACTGCTGTGTCTTCATTTCATAGATTTGGATTTGGATGGAGGGAGTATTTTCTTTGAGATCAGATTCTCATAGCAACACAAGCACACTGTGATCTGATATCTTGATTGCCTACAGAGCCTTTGCAAAACTGCCCCCCAAACAACCTCAGGCAAATTTGTCTTATTGACCCAACTAGAATACAGGCATGAGCCAGATGGCTGCCTTTCTAACCACAGCACCTTTGGGACACTTTCTGTTGTCCATATTTACTGAAGGATTTCCAGTGCTCACGAGAAAACATGGGATGGAGCTCAAGCCCCGCAGCCCCACAGCTGAGTCTTCAGCCCCCACTGAGCTCTGGTCTAGCCCAGCCTGGGATTTCCCTGGTTCTAGGAAAGTCCAGGGCTCTGTCCCAGCATCACTGTGATCAGACTGCAATCAGAAAGCAGTGTGGGGTTCTGAGTGAGTCTACACCCAGCAAGCCCAGACCAGACCAGGCAAGGTGAGGACTTGGGCACCACAGTTAGTGACAAAGAGCAGGAGGAAGGGAACTGGCTTATGGCCAGGACCTTCCACATGCTCCGCGGTTCCTGCATATTTCTCATCTGTCTGCAGAGCCACCTTAATGGGGGGATTGTTCACTCTATGTCACAACCGAATCCATGGGGGCTTGAGAAATCTTGCCAAATCAGGTAGCTCCAACCTCTAGCCTGGGCCATTACCTAGTTTTCATTACTAAGTTCCAGTTTATACCAGCTCCAGAAAGTGGACCCTGAGTATTGGAATCTTGGTGCCCTCCCTAAAGTACACTTACCTCAGCCCTAGGGGCTTGCCATCTGCCCAGATTTCCAGGCCCCAGCTGCCTCTCCGAGTTAACTTCCTCAGTATCTGTTGTCAGCATCTATGACCGTCATCAGGTACTTACATATCTCAGACAACAGGACAAGCACTTTGAATGCCTTATTTATGTAAATCTCCCCCTCAAACCAGGAAAATCCCAGGACGGGACTAGTCCAGAGCTCAGAAACCCTCAAATTCAGCCATTTTCTCTCATCCACACAACTAGGACGTCTATGTTCTTAGCCACCTGTTTGCCTTAGCAATACGGTACACTAAACCAATTCAGATCTAAAATTTAATCATTTTTCCACAAAAATTTGCAACAATGAATTGTTATTATCTAATGATCTCTGAAGTTAATAAATAGAAAAACAATTTTATTTGTTTCTATAATGTATTCGACTTGGTTGGATTTAAAATAAAAATTATTCAGTGTATGCTCTATATAGATATGGACTGGATAGGCAATTATAACAATTTTACAAGGATGCTAGGGGCTGACAAAAGATGTAATAAATTTGTCACACAATTTCCCACTAACTGCCACACAGGAAGATCAAGAACCTCTGTGGCCAAGGTTTCTGGAACACTTTCTTACACTCTAGTAACTTGGACATTTATTTATTTGATTTTTTTAAGTTGTGGCCAAATTAATTTGAATTATTTTCAATCTAATTTTCTCCTCTACCCTGGACAGTTAATGTTTTTAACTATCAAGGTGACTTCTCTATGAGTATTTGCTTTAAAACACTCATTTGTGAACCATCAAAGAGCATTCATTTCTCAGCAGATGTTTGCAGCACATTGCTTTTTAAAACATCATCAATATTAAATGTGCATGCTATTTTCACCACATCCACTTAATCCCCATAAATGTGCTACAAACAGTTTTCAGCGTAGGAGCTCCTGGCACCTTGTCCCTTCTGTTTCTGTCTCAGAAGCATCAGCTTACAGTGTCCCTCCCCACTGTCCTGGAAACACACATGTTGTCTTTCATTTTGTGCTGTCGGTCGCCCAAAGCTTCCCGTTGGCAGAAGTATCATGGAATCAGAGCCATGTTGTGCATACGCTGGGCAGAGGCAGCAACTGGGAAAGGCTTCTGAGATGCTTTTCCATGATGGGCCCAGTGGTCTCTGTTAACATGGAAAGCCAGATTTGCATCACTTGGTTATCTCCACTGCTACTGCCCTATAGCAATCCTACAAGAGACGTCACCTGCCTCCCAGGACTGAGTTTGAAAGTGGAGTGCCTTTGTTTCTGAGGTCCAGGCTTGAGCCCTCCCTTGCTCCATCCAGTGGCTTCCACTATGCTCACAGCCAAGGACAGGTCCCCTTCTTGGACTCTACCGGGCACTTGGATGGAGAGCAGATGTTAGGGAAGGTGGGGTGGATGTGATGGATGCCTGCCCCAGAATTTTTTAAGTCACATTTATTTATTCACCTTCTTCTAAGCCCCTAAACTTCATCCCTCACTAATTTTCTCTATTATCACAAAGGTGTATTATCTAGAACAAAGTGGAGTCTCAACCCTATCACCAATTTTCTGTTGCTTTTATCTCCTGGTATTGTGATATATCAAATCTACAAGGCTAGATTTAATTACGGCTTTCTATTGCTTCATAAAATAGCCTGTTTGACTAATTAATTAAATTGCAGGGTCTCCTTATTGCACAAGTACCAGCCACAGAGTTATTTTGTTTTATTACCAACACAAAGAAAAGTAAGTGCATGATAACCCTTAAAAAACTGTCACTGATCTCACCCAGATACAACAGTATTAGTCATCATTTGACAAGCTCAACAGCCATTTATCATTTTTAAAGCTGCACCAAAGACCATTAAAACTTTGCTTTTTCCTCACAGAATATAAATACATGTCCTTTCTTGGTTATGGCTTAAGAGGGGGGAAAAACTGAGGCAAAAAGTTTTTATTTTATCAACTGTTTATGACAGGTTTTATTCCAGCTGAGGTTGGAAAAGTTTGATTTTATTTGGGAAGTGAGGTGGTGTTTGCTCCCCACTCCACAGCGGTGAAGGGGGCAGCTCTGCACCCTGGGAGCTGCCCAGCCCAGGCCCCTCATTGCCCCTGGCTGCGCTGGGCCTCACGCCTGTGCCCAGCTGCCCTGGAGTGGGCTCGGCTGATGACACAGACCGCTGTGCTGTGCCAGGACAGCTGAGAAAGGCCTCTTTTGCACAAAGGACGTCAGCACATTGAAATTATGGCCCCAAGGAGCCAGCAGTGCTATTCCTTCCTATTCCTTTCATGTTCCAGGTCACATCTCCTACATTAGGATTCTGCGGACACAGACTCCATGAGCAGATAGGAGTGGAGTGAAGTGGAGATCTGTTTTCCCTGCTCCGGAGGTCTGTGGGGGTCCATGGCCGCCTATGATCGGTCAGCCGGTGACTGATCACACCTCGTGGATGCAAGGAGGAGGATGACAAGGAATCGCGTTAGGGTCAGCAGGAAGAAACACGTTGGGAGAGGGCCTGTGTTAATCTCTGAAAGCCAATTCCAGGGTTGGCCCAGCCATGGTCATAAAAAGCATTATATGTACCACACAATCTCTTTCTCATTCACTCATTAATTTAATCACAAATATTTGCCAAACACCGGGTTAGGCTGCTCACCCTCCAGCCCCCCAGAGTCTGATGAGGCAGTGCACATCAGATGAGCAGTGAGGGCGGCTAGACAGAGAAAAGAAGCCAAGCCCAGCCTGGGGTGGAGGTCGCGCTGGGGAAGGTGTTTCTGGAACAGGTAACTCTAAGCTCTGTGTAAAGGTACAAAACAGAACAGCCTCATGAGGAAAGAAGACAGGTGTTTGAGGAAAGGAAAGGAAACAGCACACACAAGAGCCCAAGGCGAGGACAGCTGTGGCACATGTCCCAGGGTCACCGCCTGGAGAGCGGGAGTGCCCAGAGAGGGCAGAGACATGGGGTGGAGGCACGGAGACCTTGTGTACCAGACCCAGGGGAGGATGCTCTCAGAAGCACCAACTCCATACCGTTTTATCAGGTGCCCGCAGCCTTTGACCTGTGCCCTACCAGGAAACACACTAAAATGATGTATGAGTCAGAGCAGCCTAACAGTAGGAGCTGTAAAAAGCAATCTCCCAAGCCTCAGTTACGTAACACAATAAAGCTTATTTCTTATTCACAATCCCATATTCCTGTGCAGATGAATTGGTGCAGAGGGGAGGTATGGGGTTCCTGCCCTCTTTGCAGGCTTCCAAGAACCCATATCCTTCCATGTAAGAGCTCTACCATCCTTTAGGGACTGCAGGAGAAAGGTGGCTTAGGCTCCAGGCCTAGCAGTTCCAATAACCTTCCCCAACATTGAGTCCCCAGGACTCAGACACATGGCCCCTCTAGCTGCAAGGGAAGCTGGGAAATATGACCTACCTGTGGCATCCAGTGGGAAAGAATTGATATTCTCCGCCTCTAGAGCAAATTAGTGCCCAAGATATTTTATTTTATTTCCTAGAGACAAGGTCTTTCTTTGTCACCCAGGCTGGAGTACAGTGGCACAATTCAACCTCTTAGGTTCAACCTCCCGAGTAAATAAGACTACAGGCATGCACCACCACACTCAGCTAATTTAAAAAAATTTTTAAATATCTTTTAAGAGATGGGGTCTCACTATGTTGCCTAGAGTGGCCTCAAACTCCTGAGATTACAGGCATGAACCAGCACACCAGGCCAAGAGTTTGACTTTCTATCTTTAAGGCAAAATTATCAGTGATTTATTATGCTCAACTAGGGATCAGCAGACTTACAGCTCCAGGGTCTAATCTGGCCCATTGCCTGCTTCTTCCCTCCCTCTTGGCTCCCACCTGGCTTAAGAGTCTTTATGTGCTCACGGGAACCAACTGTCCTGAGCGCCACCTATGACCAGGCACAATGGCAGGCACTTTGCATGCATATGTCAAGCCAATTGCTAATGTAGGCATTCTCGCACTCATTCTAGTGCTGAGGACACTGAGGTTCAGGCAGATGCTCAGTTGACTTGCCCTTCAAGTTAATAAATGGAGGGGCTGGGATTTAGGACAAGATTTATCTGACACCAAAGGACATGCATATTCTTTCCACTCTACTAAGATGCCAATGCCAAAAATAACCCATGGGTCCAAAAGTACAGATGTCTCTGCCACATCTGTTGGAGTCCCCTACCTCTGCCCAAAGCTCCTTTCTGAGGTTTGCCGAGATTCCCAGAAGGTGTGGTTCAGCTGTGGGCTTCCCTGCACCCCAATTAATTCCAGGATTTTATTATCAGTTGCCCATCCCTGGAGAGCTCAAAGCTTCCTGAAAATAAACAGCAGCATTTCATCTGATAAGATTTGGGATGCCTGAGGCTAAAGGGATAATGTTTCCATCCCAGAGTCTGCAGGGTGTGCTTGGTGGAACTGGCACATCTTTCCCAGTCATTATATTCTCATCACGCTCCTCATTGAGAAACACCCAGCTTGTCTCCTTGTGTGGTCCATGGACCACCTGCAAGGGCCCTAGGGCCCTGGATGTTTGTGAAGAAGGAAAATTCCTGAACTCCAACCCTCATCTTTTGATTCCAAACCCTTTGTGTGTGACCCACGAATGCACACCAACCACTGCTCCCAAGGACAAAAAGCAAATGGCTGCAGAGAACATAATGAAGATGAGAGGGCTTGAGAATGGAACAACTCTTCCCTCACATTTTCCTCTTGGACCCCTCCTTGTCTTCTGAGGCTGAGGTCAAGGTCAATGTACTTTCTGTCCTGGTTTACTCCTCTGCCCCTTCACCATACCCACTGCTGCTGTCATCACATTATCTCTGCAATTTTCCCTGCCAGGCTTCATGCTGCTTGGAGAAAGACTCATGTATCTTTGTATCCCCAGCCTGGCCCAGTGCCTAGAATATAATAAATGCTTAACAAACTTCAGCTGAACTGATGTTGATTATCCCAAATATCAGCTGGCAGAGAGGAGCAGGAGATACTCTTGCATATTCTCATAATGAAGCTCCTTATTGTAAATATTTTCCTTGTTCTGAGGTCCAGAAAGCATTGCTGCATGGATCCGTTTGGCCATCCTGCTGTCTATACCAAGAATAAGACACCCAGTGGGTTGGCTGTTCACTCATTAAGAGTCCTGCTTTCACTTCATTAAAAATAAACTATTAAAACACTTTTGTAATCAGCAAAAAGGACTAGTTACTTTGAGGGACAAGAGTCAACATAAAATACAACTTTTGTTGAATTGTTGATGTTTCAGAAAGTATGGGAAAGACATACTCTTCTAATAAAAACAAACAATGCATTCAGCTTTTATAGATTCAGCCAGGTAATCTGGAAGGGAAAAAGTGATTCCAAGTCAAAATGATCTAGAAAGGAAAACCAAGTGTGATTCAGTCTGCTTTAAAAGGTGTTCTGAAGCCCTGCTCCAAGTGACAGCCTAGGGAGAAGCTCCTTTTTGTTTATCCATGGCATATTAGCAAGCATTGAAAAATCCTAACATCAATCTTGAAGACACTCCCTGGGCAGTGAATTGAAATATTTGAGACAGGGGCTCAGACTCACTTCTCTGCATTACATCATATTTTATTCTGCCCAATATCTGACAACCAGATAAAGCTGAGATTCAGACATTAGAAAAGTCTCCACCGAGGAAGTTCAATGTAAGTGATAAATCCACTGCCTTGCCTTGAGTGGGAGACACAAATGAGGAGCAGGCCATAAAGGGCTGTGCCCTTGGCATTGATTTCTGACTTAGCACCTTAGAGCTATCTCAAGTTGTAAGATGCAACTTGAATGCATCTTACATACATACAAGTGTATGAGACTTAAATTACCATTCTGCAACTTTCACATCAGGAGGCTAGAGAACCATTCACACCAAATGAAAGCACAGCCTTCCCATCTGCCAGTCTGGCTGACTATGGATCCTGACACTTTAAAATGAAACAGAGTAGCCCATTGGAGGAGGATGATAGTAACAAGATAAGTAAAAAGTTTCAACAAGGTTTCTGCAGGCTGTAAAGTGTGAAAGATCTGAGTACCCTGTTTAACTGACTTGTTTGTAGGATTTTGAGTACTTCATGAAGGAAAGTGGACTGACTTACAATGGAGACCCCTGGATTTGAATCCAATATGGCTACATAAATGGTGTGGGACCCTGGAAGGTCCTCTGGTCTCTCTTCTATAAAGCCGGGACAATGATACCTCACCCACCATGGTACAAGGATGAAGTATAATAGCCATATGGAGGCATTCCAGAGTCTGGTCACCCCACCCACTTTATAAACTCTCCCAATTCACCCCTTTGCATGACTTATATCTTAGGCTTCAAGCTTATAAAAATACACTGGATACATAATGTTAGCTGAAGGTGGAACTACAGTTCCTTTCATCAGGAAGAATTTGAAAGAAAAAAATTAGTTGAACCAAAGACAGCAAAATATTTGCTATGAGGAATTCAGAGAGAGACTGACTTGTTTTGGGTAGTCGAACTTTCTGAATAGATGAGGGTTCTCCTCTTAAGAATCCAAACATAAAAAACAAACCAAAAGAAGCACAAAACTATTTGGGATTTAAAAAAGAATCTCTCCCATATATTTCAAAAACTTGTTTGGGGCTTTAAGGGGTACATTCTTAATACCATTCTACTTTCTAGAAGATTTTTTATCATTGTTCTGGACATACCAAACAGTAACTGGCTGGCGACACTGATGGCATTGGGGGCATTATAAAGGGCTTAATCCAATGCCTGATTTTACAGCTGAGAAACCAAGCCCAGAGAGGGCAAGTAACTCACCCAAGCCGTACAGCCAGCTGGAAACCAAGCCACCCGCTGACCCTCCACCATTCCACACCGCACTTTAGGAGCCATGATCTTCATAAAATTACCTCGATGTAACCCCAGAATGCTAGTAACCCTGCAACCCCAGAATGTCTCCAAAGTATCTGTCAGGGCATTAAATTACAGATTTTTATGTCTGTCTTCTTTGATGTCCATGGATCACGCTCACTCATGCAAACTTCACTTAAGCACTTTTTGAGGCTCATTTTCTTCTTCATCTTTAAATATCCTCAAAAATCAGCTGTCTGCCCTCCATGTGGGTCTTCCAGTTCACTTGGGAAGTAAGTGAACTGGCAACACTGCTGAGTGGAGTGGAAGGAGCCACCTAACAGATGTAATTCTAGGGAAACACAGAGATAATGCCCTCTGTCACCCAATTCCATGCCCTGTCCTTTCAGCTGTGAAATTCCTAACAGGACCACCACCGACTAGAAAGCAGTCCCCAGCCTTACATGGATTAAGTAGAAATTAAAGATCCCAAATACACATATGTATTATCTGGCTGGCCTGCCAGGGGGTTTTATCCTGAGATCACTCAGCATAGAGCCACCCAGCGTGCTAACACATCTGCACATGGTGTTATAGAAAAACCCCAAACACACACATTGCCCGGCTGTCCTGCCGGGGGTATCCCTGAAGCACTTAGCATAGAGCCACCCAATGTGCTAACACACCAGCACATGGTGTTCTAGAAAGATCCCAAACACACATACACATTGCCTGGCTGTCCTGCCAGGGGTTTTATCCCTGGAGCAGTTAGCATACAGCCATCTACTGTGCGAACACACTTGCACATGGTGTTATGGAAAACAGCAACCACGACAATCCCAACTGCAGAGAGATGAGCTCACCAGACGAAGGGTATCGGCAACAGAAAGGGCGCTCCTGCCTCCTGATCCGGTGTTTCCCCACAATTCAACAAGGTGACTTTAAAAAGTTTATGGCAAGAAATAAAGAAAAGCCTTTTTTGTCCTAATGTCCCTGATTACATTCAATCTTTTTTTTTTTTTTTTTTCAAAATTAACTTAAGCTGTGATTGTAGACAAAGCTCAATAAAACTGTTCATCCTTGCAACCCATGCTCAACTGAGGCCGTTTCTGAGTTCTGATTATGACAAAGTGACTCTGCTCTATTTCTGGACCTCACAGAGAGGCAATCTTCAATTTCAGCAGGGATGCAGAAACAGATTCCTGAGGCCAAGGGTTAGGGAAGCTCCCCTAACTTCCAAATGCACAATGTGCCCAAAATGTGGGAATTGCTCCCGCCCACCCTGCCTGCAGCAACCCCTCCCCAAGACCCGTAAATGGGTTGGGGATTGCGTTGGAAGGCTGTGGCCCTTCTGCTATGTTCCTGTAATGTATTAGCAGGAAAAAACTAAAATTTATCCAATACTTCAGTTTTCCCAGCTTCTCTCAGATGTTGCTCTTTGCCCCAAAGCAATTTTATCAAAACCATGGCCGGGGAGAGTCTTGACCTTTGTCCCCTTGCATTTCGGGCAACCATCTGGGCAACTAGAAAAAATGGCTGCTGCCTTCCAACGTTGGTTCCCTCTTTCCTTTGACCCCTGGAGACCACAAGCGAATCTAATCCGGACCTGCCAACGTCGCTTGCCCCAGAGACTGAAGTTCCCTATCACGCGCCAACCCGTAATTTGCAATGACGGAGCCCGCACATGTCAAAGATAACGAATGCTGTGCTGGATCTTTGACTCCTGAGCAGGTGTGCGCCAGGCGTTTACGAGTTGGCTTCGAGGAAAGTTTTTGTTCACACCCAAAGCATGTGTGCATTGACTCACGGGCTCAGGCAAATAACGAAAGGATTTTCCCAGCATTTACGACACGGCACTTCCAAGGGTGCGCTGAATCCCGTCTGTCCCCAGAGGTAGCCGCCCGGTCCCCGTCTCCTCCCCTGGAGGGAGCGTCTCACACGCGGCGTGTCCGCCGTGGAGCCAGCAACGTCCTCTCCCGCCGGCTTCCAAAGGGCCGGGGCGCCCTTACCTCGCTGACGATGGTGGAGTGGGTCTGGGCGTAGCGCCAGCCGCCACTGCACGGGACCAGGGGCGCCGAACGGTTGGGGAAGGCGGCGAGCGGGTCCGTGCAGCTGAGCGCGCCGGCGGCGGCGCTGTCGTTGGCCGCCTCCAGGAGGTAGCGCTGGCAGCGGCCGCGGCGCTCGGGGGGCTCGGGGCCGCGGGAGTCGGGCGCCGTGCGGTTCCACTCCTCCTCCGGGCTCCAGCCGCAGCGCTCCGCCAGCGCCGCAGCATTTGGCCCGCGGCACCAGTAGTGGTTGGGCTGTGTGCCCAGGAAGACCACGCCGACGAAGAGGAAGGCGAAGGTGACGCCGGTCAGGCACAGCAGCAGGAACACGCGCCGCTGGAAGCGCCCGAACTCGCCCGCCTGCTGCAGCGCCTCGTCGAAGGAGAGCATGGTGCGCCCGCCGCCCGCAGCCCGCGCCTCCGAGTGACCCGCGAGCCCAGCCAGCCGCCTCTCTTTACTCCGCCGCCTCCCCCACGCCACCCGCCTCACTCGCCCTGGCGCGGTGCCAGCCGCCGCAGCTCCTCCTGCCCCCCGCGGCCCCCGCCTCCCTTCCCCGGGCGCCCGCAGCAGCCCCCAGCCATAGGTCGCGGAAGAGACGGCCGCGGGACCGGCGCAGAGGGTAGAGGTGGGCGCGCGGTGGGGCCCGGGGCGGAGCTCTCTGGCTGCGCGCCAGGGAGCGCCAGGGACCCGGCCCGGGACCGCGAGTGACGGGCGCAGCCTCGGGCCTGGCGCGGAGCTCCCTTTGGTCCCTGCCAGCTCCTGCTCTGCAGTCCGCCCCGGGTCGGGTTCCAGAAGAAGAACGTCCCAGGGTCACCCGACCACTCCCGGGACTTCTGGGACTCGATATCTCAGCGGTCCCGAGTGCAGCCTGGGGACTAAGGACGCGCGCGCCCAGGGTCCGGTGCCTGTACCCAGGAGAGCCCCCTCCAGCTCTTGGCCCTAGCGCGTGCAGAGGCCTCCTGCGCGCATGTGGGGCAGGGTAGGGCAGCCGGTTCCCAGCACAGCGCTGGCCATCGCCCTCGACCCATTGAGAGCCACAACCGGGATTTGATCAACTGTCCCCAGAGGGCAGCCGGGCAGCCCACACTGGCAAAGGGGCTCTCTCGGCGTCCAGGAGGTTCGGGATGAGAAGGGATCGCCCCAAGGCCAGGCCTGACGCAGACTTCCTACGCCAGGGCCTTCCCACCTACCCTCGGCCTCAGCGCCAGGGAAGGGTGTTAGTGGTTGGTTTGAATCCTGGTTTTTCCACTTATTTATTGCCCGCTACGATTCTGCAGAGCCAGATCAGAACTTCCTGCCCCGGCTGCCCAGGCTGCTGGGTGAGCGCTAGGATGCCTTCCCCGGGCTGGGTCGCGGTCCCCCACGCCCCCACGTTATCTGCCCACGTTCTGCCTTTACCTCGCTTTTTTCCAAAGCCCCCGGAGACGGACAGCCAGCGCGGACTTGGGGTTCCTCCTCTCGAACAAGGAGTCAGAAGCCAAGCTGCTTGGATTGAAACCGGCCTCAGGCCCTCACCAGAGTTTCAACTGCCCTCTGGACCCCAGACTCAGTCTGCCCCCCTCCAAGCCAGCTCCCCTTTCCTGCCCTGCCTCTCGACGCAACCATGTCCTGGGCTCAGGCTCAGAACAGAGGGATGGCGGGGACACCCCTCACTCCTCAGGCCTGTACTTTTAGGTCACCTCGGCTTTGGCACCCCTTTTGCGAATGTTGAGGCTCAGAAAACAATACCCCAAAATAAAGGCCTCCGAAGCAGTCTCTGTGTGTCTTCTGCCCTGCTGTGTCTTGGTCCCATTCTCCCCCAGGCTAGCCATCCAAACCAGAACCCTTTTCCCCAAAGCCAGTCATAAAACACAAATATCACTGGGATTTTCCCTCACTTGTCTATGTAAAAACTGGCCATGAAGAAATCACCTGTTCCACCTTGTTGATTGTAGTCCTAAGATCTCCCATTCCACAGAAGGTCCTGACCTTTAGAAAGGGCGAGAAAAAGTGCTGACCAGAGAGGCCAAGAAGAATCGAGACACAGCTGCCTCTCTGGGTTTCCCTACTCAGTATTAGCATTAGATCACACCCATTTGGCTCAATCCTATTTCAACAGGGCTATACATATTTTTGTTGAATCTATGCATTAAAGTAGATAATTTCCCCTGTATCTTTGGGCCTTCATTCTGAAGGCCCCCATGTCCACCTTAAATAAATGAGTACACCTTTTCTCCTAATGATCTGCCGCTTGTCAGTGAATTTTCAGGGAACTTTCACCAGTCAACAATCCACCCCAACCACTGCACACACAAGCGCATTCCCTTTCCTGCTTTGTCTCCAAAGCACTTACTGTATCTAACGTAGGTATATTTTTATTCGTTTATCATATATTTATGCTTATTCATTTTATTTATTCATCTTATCTGTGTCCCTCCATTACAACTCAAGTTTCATGAGGGGAGAGTTTTGTCTGTTTTCTTCTATTGCTACTTCCTGGAACAGTGTTTGGTGCATTATAGGTCCTTAGTAAATATCTGTGAAATAAACAGATGCTTCTTGACTCCCCCATCTCTCACACACACACACACACACACACACACACACACACACACACACACACACTCATATGTCCCCTCCTCCCACCTAGATGATTGCCTAGGGCTCCCCTCAGGGTTCCGCCCTTGCAGCACCTGTCCTCTGGTCCAGCCTGCGCTCAGGATCATCTTCCCACAGTGTAGCTTCAGGGTTCCACCTTCAGCAGCTTGCCTTGTTTTCTAAAATTCTCCTTTCTCACTCTCCCTTTCTAAGTCCTAACCTGCATTCCTCCCCAAATTGTTCCCTTGTGGACAGCCAAACACAACTACTTGCTAATCTTCAAATTCTTCTTGAAAATTTTAAAATCTATGCCTGTACACACAAGGTTTCCTCTTCTTGGAATTTCATCCTCCTACTCCTCCCTGCCCACCACCCAGCAAGGCCTGGTTCAAACGTCAACAGCCCCTCTTCAAAGTCTTCCCAAACCACCACCACTGACTTCCTCCCTTGGCAATGTAGTCCTCATAAGTGCTCCTAACATATCTAAGAAAATTTTCATGGAACTTCACTATTTTTTGTACTGTGCTTGTCAGGTTATTTTAATTTTAATTACTTAAAAAAAAAAAAAAAAGAAATCATCTCAGCCTATGGACAGATAGATCCAGTATAGTTGCTAACTTCATGAAGGACCTGGGAGCCAGACCCACTGGGTTCAAATCCCCCTCTCCTCCTTATAGCTGAGTGATATATTTAACAAGTTATTTAGCCTCTTCCGTAAAATTGAGTAATAATGGAACCTTCTCATTTTTAATGAAAATCACTTCGAACAGGCCTTGAAACATAAAGTGCTAGGTAAGAGTCAGCTAATTAAGCTAATTACAAAGTGTGACAAAAATATCACCCACCCCCAGAATTAGCAAATGCCATCTTGCGTTTGCTTTGGATATTTTGTTATAAAGTCTCTACGTATCACAGACACAGCTGAAGTCTCCTTCCTATTCCTTCAGATCCTATCCTCTGTCTCCTCCCTTCCTCCCTGGAGGCGCCATTAGGTCTTTTCTTTGGGACATGGGGCTCAGAGCTACTGGGCAGGGACTCCCAGGGTCCCAGGGTCCCAGCTCTCAGAGTGTGGTTGGAAGTGGGATGGGGAAGGAGGGTGATTGGTTTTAGGTGAGCACAACATCTTGGCTCTGGAGGTCAGGAGTAAGACCTGAGTGGGTACCCTCAAGACCCCAGGCCTCCCTTGTCCAGATGCAATTCCCAGTAAGCTATTATCCTTATCTCTTTGAAGTCTGTAACACACTGGCATTGCAAACAAACAGTAGATCGTATCTGGAGTGCTTTGAAAATTTTGCATAAATGGTACCATACTCTACATAGTTTTCTGTCCCTTCTTTTTTTTTTTTTTTTACTCCACAATATATTTTTGAGACCTGCTAGCCTTGATATATAAAGGTCTAGCTCATTTATTCTAACTGCTTGTGTTATTCTATCAGATCGTCATCCTATGAGTTTTCCATCCCCCTACTGGGGGACATTTAGCTCATTTTTAATTTTTTACGATTACAAATTGTGCCGCAGTGAACATATTGTGCATATTTCTTTATGCATTTATGCAAGAATTGTTCAAAGATAAATGCCTGGAAGTAGACTAGATGAATGGTAACTGTGCATGTTTGAACTTCACTCGACATTGCTGTCTATAACTGTTCTCAATTGACACCCCACCAGCAACACATGAGATGATTCACATCCACACACCAACACCTGATCTTGTTAGGCTCAACCATGTTAGCAGATATTATGTGTGAAAAAATGCAGTCCCATTGTTCTGATTTATGTGTTTCTGAACTAATCAGGGACGTGACTAACACATTTACATATTTATTCACCATTCAAGTTTTGTCTTCTGTGAGTTGCTTCTTCTTATCATCTGCTTATGTTTTGTTATCTGTGGTGTTTTTTTTCTTTTTTGATTTTTGGGAGATTATTTGCATATTTGTGTATTCTGTTCCTCTGCCAGCTGTATATATACAATCTTCTCAGTATGGGGGTTGTCTTTTAACTTTTAGTGTCTTGGATGCTACATAAATTTTAAATTCTGATATAGTAAAACTGATCATCCTCCTTCATAGCTTCTGCTTTTTTAGACTTGTTATGAAAATCCTGCTCTAGTCTGAGATCTTAAGTACTTTCTTCTATATATTCTTATTGAATCATATTTTTCAAATTAAATTTTAATATCTCTGGAGTTACATTTGTGCAGAGAATGGTGGGATCTAACTTTACTTATTTTTTTCTGGCTGGACAACCAGTCACCCAAATGCCACTTAATGACCTTCTCCTTGACTTATACTATTGCCTGTCTCTTAAACTAGGTTCCTGCCCCTGTTTCAATCTATTTCTGAGCCTTCATTCTGTTCTACTGCTCTATTTGACCACCTCTAGACTAATATTTCACTATTCATTCCAGTCTTAATATCTAGAAAGACAAATCCCACCTTTCCTCTCCCCTCACCTTGCTCCTCTTCAAAATTTCCTTGGCTATTCTTGGACTCTTTTCCTTCCATACAAATACTACGTTTTACCAAGGTTTCACAAAAATCAATTGAAATCTTAGTTTAAAACTATGTATGCACTTTATTTCTCCCACGGCATGGTAGGTATTCTGAGAGAAAAACCAAATCACACTCATTTTTGTATCTTTGAAACATCCATATCTGTTCTATATCTGCACCATCCAAAATGTTGTACCCATTTAAATGTACATTTATTAAAATTAAATAAAATGAATAACTCTGTTCCTTATGAGCCTTATTCCAAGTGCTCAATAGCCATAAGTGCAGGGACTGACACATTGGGTTGCATGGAGAGAGAGAACATTTCCATCGCCACCAGACATTCTGGTGCACAGAGCTAATCAGCACATAGTAATCAATAAATGTTGGTTAAATAGGAATAATCAGAATCGACTGTCCTACAACCATGGGCTTTGTGAAAACACACCGACATTAACTTTTCTTAAAAAGGTAATCATTTTAATTTGTTCATCTGAAATTTTATAGTTGGTAGTTTTATTGCATTTAGGAATGAATATACCAATACCAGAATATGCAGCACATACTGAGCTACCAAACTAAGTCATCATGACATTTATGCAGTTTGGGAAGAGCAAAGCTCTAAGAAGATAGTTTGGGAATCCTATAATAAATGTTGGTTTCAAGACTTTTTTTCCTAAGATTCATGGGAGGGAAATTTGGCAGGTGAACTGGTACATGTGCTCAGGCCTACAGAAAAAAAAAAAATGAAAATTCGTATTTGCTTTTTTAACAAGTGGATAAGAATTTCTGAAAATCTCTCTTTCTTTCCTTATTTGGCACAGAGTTGCTATTTTTTTACCTTAGCATGTGAATGTAATAAAAACTACAGAGCACTGTTGTTATTCTATGGCCTATAAATATACCCTAATGTTGATTTAAATTGACCAACAATTATAATAATCTGTCACTTGCCAGTGGATTACAGTTTGGACTTTGTTAGAGGAAAGTCTCCATTTTTAGGGAAACTATTAACCGATCTTTTCAAATAGATTCTTTTTCTATACTTAAAGGGTCTAGGATCTTAGACTTAAAGTCACCTTTGGAGAAGGGTGCGGTCAAGAAGAAAATGCTAAATAGGACTAAATATTCCAGAGCTGAATTACAAGAGAACTGTAGAGTTTATATATTGTGAATTACAGCAAGAGAATTCTAGAGTTCATTCTTTTGAATTAGAACTAGGGAATGCTAGAGTTTGTATCTTTTCATCAGTCCCATTTGGGGCAGGAATAGGAAATAGGCTTTTGCCCATGGCCCACCACTCTCATTTGGCAGGAGCACACTGTTGAGGCTGACTTTGAGACTGAGCGGAAAACAGGCCCCAGTTGGGTAGGAATGTCCAACAGGGAGAGGAAAGGGGAGAGGCAGAATCAGTGTGAAAAGGTGGTCATCCTTCCGCTGATCAATGCAGCTGGGAAATGCCACACGACCACAATATTCCCCATCAACTCTTAGGGCAGGCATTCTGTCCCTTAATTCGGAGTCTCATCTAATGTATGGCATGTTATCCCCACAGAGCTACTGACATTCTCTTAGATTATTCCATTTACATACAGATGTGCTCATTCTAGAGTAACCCTGCAGGTTTAGAACATGTAATCATTTGTAATTTGGAAGAAACACAAATCTGACTTGCATTTGCTTCAAGATAGGTGGATGGCAGCCAGTCACTCCACCGGTGAGTGAGCCTCACCAGTCCCCAAGAACAGCATCTCTACACAGCTGTGCTGGGTGTTCCTTCAGTCATCAAGGAGGTAAGGTGAAAAGAAAAATGTGTATTCTTTGTGGAAAATAAGCTGTAAGAGAAAACAGCTTGCTTGTGCTGTGGTAACGTTTATCACTTTGGGGATTTGTAAAGGACTCACTGAAGAAGCTGCTGTGCTGTTATTTAAAGCTCCACTAAAATATTGCCCAGAAGTTTCTGCTATTGGGCATTGTTAGGAGGGAAATGGTCTTTTAGTGAGGTGCCTTTGACAGTTAGGTAATGGTTCCTCTGGGAGGAGCATTCGAGAGAAATCTACTGTTTTAGAATCTCAGTGTCGTTGTACCAAAATTGTATGCAGTCTTCAAACAGGAGAAGGCCATTTCAGGAGAGTTGCAGTTATCAATTAAAACTTGATTTAAACATCTCGACAAATGAAACCTAAAAGCTGAAGAATAACCCATTCATTGAAAATTGTTACAGAGACATATTTTTTGGAGTGACACTCATAACACATGTTCTATAAAAGAAACTGGTCGCAAAGACCACATTCAATGTCAGTGCCTCTCAGCCATCTCTGAAGGAGACACACCTGTCTTTCTTCTTGTCTGTTTCCAATCTATTGCAGACCAACATGTGGTCTTCCTGGGCGTGAACAATGTGCAGCTCACAACACAAATACCCTGAGGTGAACTCACAACACTGGAGATGTAAAGTACCTCTTGTTTACAGATGTCCAACCATGGGCCTAGGTGTATCGGGATGTCAGATTGGTATAAATATTTCTAAATGTCTGCTCCCAATTTCTGGACTTCGCTGATTGCAGACAGGGAGCAATTTGCAGACCAGCCCTAGTAGTTCATTTATTCTCATTCCATATTTTATAAAATAATATATATATATATATGTTCTCCATAGAAATTCTTTATTGTATCCTGAGTACAAGTAGATACTGTAACAACACAGGTACTCAGCAAGTATCTGTGGAATGAATGACATTTCTAGAGTCTACATATGCATAGAAGGTGGTCTGGCAAGAGGTACTCGGGAGCATTCACAGTGGGTGTCCTCCAATAAATAATAGCAGGGCAACTTTAGTATCTAGAGGGAGTGGTGCAGGGAGCAGGGGCAGTTGAGAGGTTATTTGCAAGGACAATGTTGTGTCTGGGTCCATGGCACCAACGCTGGCTGTCTATGGCTGAGGTACAGGAATGCCACAGTGGCCTCCCGGGACCCACCTAGGACGTGCTCTTGGCAGTAGCTCCTGCTGCCTTGCCTCTCCTCTGTTCACCTTCTGACCCTGGTTCTCCAGCCTTCCTGTTGACTCTGTGAGCTACTACCCACTTTTCCCCAGTACATCTCTTCTTTTTTAGCCAGTGTTGGGGCTAGGGACTGAATCGCGTCCTCCAAAATGCATATGTTGAAGCCCTAATACCCAATGTGATGGCATTTGTAGGTGCAGCTTTTGGGAGACAATTAGTTCAGATGAGATGATGAGGATGGGGCCTTCATGATGGGATTAGTGTCCTTATAAGAAGAGACACTGGAGAGTTTACTCTCTCTCTTTGCCATGTGAGCACACAGCAAGAAGGTGGCTGTCTGTAAGCCAGGAAAAGAGCCCTCACCAGAGCCCAAACACACTGGAACCCTCATCTCAGGCTCCTAGCCTCCAGAACTGTTAGAAAATAAATGACAAGTCTGCTGTGCAAGCCACCCAGGATTCTATTATGGCAGCCCAAGCAGATAGTTGGTGTCATTTTTTTCCATCAAGAAAACCAGCACATTAAGAAAAACTGAAGAAAGTTATTCAAGATTCACTTTTCATTGTGTAAAACCTGCAAATGTTACTTACTAGGGCCCTTTAAAGAAACGTCTTAAAATTTGGAAACTTAGTGATGCCATTAATAGAGAAAATTTACCATTGAGCTTTTCATCAGCCGTGGATTTGACCCTGAGATTTCTGGAGTTCCTATTTTTTAATCAAATGGTTTGTGCCAGGGAAGGGAATGGGCTTTTGCTCATGGTCCACCACTATCACTTGGCAGGAGCTATCTAGAGCAGGGGTCCCCAACACCCAGGCCAAGCATCAGTTCTAGTCCATGGCCTGTTGGGAACTGGGCCACACAGCAGGAGGCAAACAGCAGGCCAGCGAGCATTTACCACCTGAGCCCTGCCTCTGGACAGATCAGCAGTGGCATTAGATTCTCACAGGAGCACAAACCCTATTGTAGCTGTGCATGCAAGGGATCTGGGTTGCACGCTCTTTATGAGAATCTAACCAATGCCTGATGATCTGAGGTGGAACAGTTTCATACTGAAATCATCACCCACCCCCGCCCCCATCTGTGGAAAAATTGTCTTCCACAAAACCAGTTCCTGGTGCCAAAAAGTGATCTAGAGCACAGGGTTGAGGTTGAGTGGGAAACAGGCCCCAGCTGGTTAGAAGTGTCCACCACAGGGAGAGGAAAGGGGAGTGGCACAATCAGTGTGAAAATGAGAACACATGGACACAGGGAGGGGAGCATCACACACTGGGGTCTGTCCGGGGGAAATAGGGGAGGGACAGCGGGGGATGGGGAGCTGGGGAGAGGTAGCATGGGGAGAAATGCCAGATATAGGTGAAGGGGAAGAAGGCAGCAAATCACACTGCCATGTGTGTACCTATGCAACTCTCTTGCATGTTCTTCACATGTACCCCAAAACCTAAAATGCAATAAAAAAAAGGTGGTCATCCTTCCACTGATCAATGCAGCCTGGGAAGCACCCCATGGCCACAGTATTCCCCGTCAGCCTCCACAACTCTTAGGGCAGGCACCCTGCCCCTTAAGTCACATCATAAAGTGTCCCATCTAATGAATGGCATTTTTTTCCCACAGAGCTACTGAAGTTCCCTTAGACTATTCCATTTTTATACAGACGTGGTTTCTAACAATTTGGTAACCTGGGTTTGCGGTGCCCTCTACGTTTGCTTGCGTTGTAGAAATCTTAAAATGGAATATGAAGCCTCATCTCTACATGCAGAGGATCACTGTCACTATAGTAAAGAATGGAAACTTTTGTTGCAAAAATAAAGAGTGATACACTTCAGAGCTCAGGGGGCTAAATAGAATTTTACAGGCTGGCCTGAGAGTTGAGGCTGCTTTCCTAGCATTGTTTCTATAGGGAAATGCCTCTGGGTTCCAGAGAATCAATTCACAATCCAAATAATGTTGCATGTGTGTGTATTAGAGTCACTATCAAAACAAAGTTGCATGTGTGGGTGTATTAGAGTCGGAAGAAACTGCTTTTCTCCTGATGTGACCAATCTTCATCTTCCAGGCTCAGAGCCTGTCCAATGCTAAGCCCATAGTGCTGTGTTCAGAAGCCACTGGATTTGACACAATAAATCCTGAGATTGAAATTCCTAACACAGTTAAAGTAGGCAGGTTCACTTATAAGACTGTGAAGGTTTGATGTAAACAGTTCGTAAAAAGCATTGATGGGATTCTTAAAAATTTCTTTAATTAAAATCGCCATTCTACTTGTAGATTACTTTTGCAATTAGTTTTTGCTTGTATTTTTTAATTATAAATGAATTTTTCTGAGTCATAGTTTTTCATTCTGGTATAAACCAGTAAATTATTTCTTCCTCAAAATTCAATAAAATTAAGATCGTTAGACCATTTCCTAGTTGTAAAATGCAGTGGATTCAAGTTCTTTTCCTTAAACACAAAGCCAAAATGTATAACTTATGGCCATCCTGGTCATTTATCGTGCAGATTGTAAGTACTTGTACAAAACCTGTACAAACTAAGACAGATTTTCTCAAGTAGTTTGTAGAATGCTAGCAGATGAAATCTACCAAAAATTTTATTTTCTTTTTTTGAGATAGGATCCCACTTTGTCACCCAGGCAGGAGTGCAGTGGTTCAATCACAGCTCCCTGCAGCCCCAAATTCCTCGGCTCAAGCCATTCTCTGATCTCAACTTCCCAAGTAGCTGGGACCACCAGCAAATACCACCACACCCAGCTATGTTCTGTATCTTTTGTAGAGATGGGGTTTTGTCATGCTGCTCAGACTGGTCTCAAACTCCTGGGCTCAAGTGATTCTCCCATCTCAGATTCCCAAAATGCTGGGATTACAGGTGTGAACCACTGTGCCCAGCCTAAAATATTTAGTTTTGTATGATTTAAAAGCCATGTCTTAAACATGAAATGGTGAAATTCATCTGAAAAATTTAAAAGGAAAAGTTTTTATAATGAGTCTCAAAGAAATAGAAGGGGAACAAGAATAGCATTAGGGAATTTGATGTAAATAATAGGAGTGTATACAAATATTTCTGTAACTGCCTTTTATTCTCGTTTTATGTAATTAGTTGTCTAGATAATTTTACAATTAATATTGAGTAACAGCAATGGGAAGACTATATCTGAGATGCCGCTGTAAATACTCAGAAAAAAGCCCAGAGCATGGCAGAAGAGAGTTCATGGATAAGAAACTAGTATGATCAGCATGTCACCAAATTGTTGTTTTGTTATCATATGAAGATATCTTAGTGCTTCCTGGAATCCACAGTCCAAATTCTGGGCTCAGATTTACTGTGAGATGAAGGGTACATGGAACTTGTTTGCTTCTCCTAAAGATGAATGAGCAAGTTCTGGTTTGCACATTTCTGGCTCTCTGCAATTCAGAGCCCATTGAGACAGAGAGTGCTTTTGCTATCTCTCTGGGGCATCACTGTCTGTGCTCACAAATCCAACCCCTTCAACATCTCCGTGTGACTCTCAGCAGTGGTCATTCTTCATTCCTGCAGGAAGCCCTGTCCTTGCAGTGATCTCACACTCAAATATCTCTGGGAGTTTCCGGGAACTGATTTTTATAATTCCCCAGATACCATTTTGACAGTTTTCTGCACTTCTTGTACCTTTCTAGGAATCTCTAGGACAAGGATGGGTGGAGGTGTCTCATGTGTACTGTGGATTTGCATTTTACTCATGGCAGGTTCTTTAGACAGAGAACAAGAAGAAAATAGCATATGGTTAAAATCACGTTTAAATGTCTTTTCAGTATCCAAAATGAGAACAGATCCTAGGTTCTCTGGTCAGAGTTTTGACGAAGCCATTGGCTTGAGCACAGGAGTCATCTTGTTGGAAGTAAACAACTCAGTTGGTGACGTACACACGTGGGAGGCTTGGGAATGCCAGGAATAGCAGATTCACACCTCTCAGCGCACACTCACTGGAGGCCTCCAGCTCACCCCACGGGATCCCACTGCTCCCAGCTCCAGTTTATCCCTCAGATTGACATGTTTGAACCTCAAGTACAGTCAGAGTTTGAGTTCTCTCCCAAAGGTCTCCCAGACTCCAATCAAATCAGGGGATATACATGGGCATCTACATTGGTGTCCCTAAATATTTTGTGTGTCCAAAGCCCACAGGCAAAGTATGGTGGTCACCTATTTGATCAACCACTACACACTTGAATCTTCATTCCAGACTAGCAAACACTTTCTGTCACATACTAATGCTGACCCACTAGTGTCTCCATAACCCATCCCCTAGTCATGTGACCCCTCCCAAGATAAACCCTCTTCATCAGTCAGTATTTTCATCACCACCCCCCAGCCCATGCCAATTCCCACTTCATACGTGTGCTTTATCCTTCTCTTCAATCTGAGATGCTCTCTCTTATCACTGTTTCCTATTCACACCACATCTAATATCTGTGACTCCATTTATACTCATATCACATCTACTCCCACACCCTGTATATCAACATAGCTAGCAAGGTGGTCAAGTGGCCAACTGCTGGAAGCTGCTCTGGAATTCCACCTCTGTCATTCATTTGCTATGCGTCGGAAACATTGCTCACCCTCTTTGCATTTCATTTCCTCTTTGGTAAAATGGGGATAAATAGCAGTATCAACACTGTAGAACTGTAGGGAGAAATAAAAGAAACACTGTAAGTTGATTGCTCAGCATAGTGTCAGACAAAAAGAAGGGTTTGATCAATGTTAACTGTTTTTCAAACTTCTTGCCATTTCCAATTTGCACTTAATCCCACTTCCCTCATGCCTCTTTCCGAAACTCTGCTTGTTTCTCTTAACTCCTAAATATTTATGCTCACATAAAACCACTTAACATTCAATAACATACCCTTAACAGGAAATCCCTCACTGCCTTTTTTTTTTCTTTTTCGAGATAGGGTCTCACGCTGTTGCCCAGGATGGAGGCTCACAGCAACCTCCACCTTCCAGGTTTAAGCAATCTTCCCAAGTAATTATGACCATAGGTGTGTGTTCCCACGCCTAGAAGATTGCTATATTTTTTGTAGAGATGGGTTTTGTCATGTTCCCCAGGCTTATCTCAAACTCCTGGGCTTAAGTGATCCACTCACCTTGGCCTCCTGAAGTGCTGGGATTACAAGCATGAACCACCACGCCTAACCAGTACTCTTTTTAAATTGTGTTAAATAACTTATTATTGTGTCCTTAATCTTACTGAACACAGAGACTGTATTATGTATTTCCCTTGTATGAAAAATGTCCAGTGTAGTGCAGGACATATCACTAGATATTCTACAAATAATTCCTTGGTTCTCTGAATCATTTTGAGGAAAACCCAGCAACTCATTTGATTATGAGTTTAGAATAATCATATTTTCTGCACCTCTTTTTAAAAAAATGGTTTGGTCTAATAATACCTCCCCCATATCCTAATGGACAAAATAAATTACGTCTTCTGTGGTTTCCAAACACCATTATTTTTTGTTCATCCAAGAGCAGGAAAGCCATGATCTCACATTATCAAAATGGACCCAGATGCCTGACGCGGTTGCTAATTATTGCTCCACTGACGTTTTCAATGTGCTTCTGAGCAGCCTGTCAGGAGCTGTTGACGCCAACACAACAACTTTACAAAGGAAGCTTGCCAGGAAGAGAGTTGATTTATGCCTCATTGCCCTTGTAAATATCATATAGATGCAGCCTAAAAGATCCTCAGTTTTTGTTGTTGGCTGACTTTTGTTCAATGGGGGTGCATTTTTATACCTCAGATACAGTGATGGACAAACTGATTTTAAAAATCTTTCCACTTGGGTATTTTATGACTGTGAAATCTCCATTAGAGAATTTAAAAATATTTTTTACAAATGTGATGTCTGAACTATTGGCATAATCTTCACTTACGAGTTGCCCTAAGAATGACTTTTCAGATGGCTGAAAGTATGATGTGTACATAGCATTAATTAATTAAAATACTTAGAAAATGGGTTTGGAAAAATGGTGAAATTGAACTTTTAAATATTAGCTTTATAATAGGATTTGCGATTCCTGTTATCCTTTTGGGAAAGGCAATATTAATGAATGTGAAAGGAAGATGACTTAATCATGCTAGCTTACCTGTAGAAATCAACCAGATGGATGGATTTTTTGGACCATAAAGTATCTTTAAGCTTAACTTTTAAAAAAGAGGTATATTTTTTATTCTAGGATGTCTGTATGAACGCACTCTAAATTTCTGACTCTGAAAACTCAAATTTCAGTAAGAAGCTCAGTTTGGTTGCCCAAGACCTCCCAAACTTGTTTGAAATGGAACCCTTTCCAGCCTCCTCTACTCCTCCTTCACTCTCCCTCAAAGTCTACTTTGGAAACATATTTTACTGTTGGATCATTTTATTTTGAACATTTAATTAAAATAATACATGCATGTGAAAACTAAATGATTTATGCATCCAGCGCATGTTGGAGAATAATTTAATTTGTCTTTCCTTAAGGTGCCTGTAGGGAAGTCCCAAAAGGCAGCAAGGCCCAACTTTAACTTACATTTCAATTAAGAAATCAAAATAATAACATTTATACATCTTACTTCATTAGTTCCACAACAGTTAAGGTGGAAGAAAACATTTTCTACCAAAAAAATGTATACCTCATAACATAAAGGGAATCTCTTAGATAAGCATAGATCTTCTTAATTGAGAAAAAAATAATCAATTTATAAAACACGTCATAAATTCAAAGCATATTGCATATTTGGAAAGCAGAAATATGTTGAAAACTCACACCCATTTCATTTTCGGAAGACTGCCCCGAGTCACTGCCCAGGAATCCAGTGGGCTGTGTTAACTAGAGTCGTCCCACCACGCTAGCAAATTGAAAGCCAATCACAGTACGGTGGTTATGAACTTTAGGAGATACTAAAATTTCATGATGTGGCTTGAAGAAAAAAGGGTTCCATTTTAAACAAGTTTGGGAGGACTTGGGCAACCAAACTAAGCTTTTTACTGTAAAACTTCTTCCCAAGAAGGGAAGGGATACGCACTGTTTACAAAACTTATTGTGACCCTGGTATCCTTCTCTCACATAACATCTTGAAAGACTAGTGGTTCCTGGGAGCAAACTGTGGGAAACCCAGGCAACATGACAGACCCTTTCGTGGTGGATGTCTTATGGGCAATAAGAGGAACAATATGATTTGGAGGCTTTCTGGCTAGTAAAGGATCTGAATCTAAAAAGTGGGGTGAGGAATCAGTACCACAAAACTGCATTTATCCCTATCTTCTTCATTGCATTCACTCATTTATGCATTCATTTGTTTATCCATTGAGCTTCTACTATTGAACCAGGTACTAGAGGTACAGAGGTTAATAAGATACTATCCTGGCCCTGAAAGAATGTGCTCTCAGCCGGGTGCGGTAGCTCAGGCCTGTAATCCCAGCACTTTGGGAAGCCGAGGTGGGCAGATTGCGAGGTCAGGCGTTCAAGACCAGCCTGGCCAATATGGTGAAACCCCGTCTCTACTAAAAGTACAAAAATTAGCTGGGTGTGGTGGTTCCCAGCTACTTGGGATGCTGAGGCAGGAGAATCACTTGAACCTGGGAGGTGGAGGTTGTGGTAAGCCAAGATCGTGCTACTGCACTCTAGCCTGGGTGACAGAGCAAGACTCCATATAAACAACAACAACAACAACAAAAAGAATGTGCTTTCTAGGATAGAAGGACAGAGAAATATGTGAAGTCAGATCAGAGCACTAGTGTTGTCCCCAGACAAAGGAAAGGTGGTCGTCAGTTCAGTCTGAGAATCAGAAAAGACTCAGCCCTGGAGCTGGGTCTGAGCCATGAGGATAAGAAGCCACTTCAGGCAGAGGATGATGAATGCAAACAGGTAAAGACAAGTAAGCCACATCACATTTGGAAGGCTACAAACCTTCTCCTCCAGCTGGAATCCCAAAGCAGAAGAATTCTCTGAAAGACTAGGTTATTTAATTGTTGAAAGATCTTAAGTAAATGAGGATATAGACAAGGTAGACATTCAGGAAATTCTCAGTTCCCTGGAGAGTCAGTGAGGACATCCACCACGGCCTGATAGCAGGGTGTTAAGAGGCAGCAGGCCAGCGCTTTGTGTGGGGAGGGGGAAGATGGATTCTAGGGTGGTCCACAGGCATCCAGCTTGACGACCGGAGGATCGTTGGTGAAGCCAGGCAGGAGAATAAGAGGAGCAAGAGGCTGGGAGGAAAAGCAGGAAAGCCAGTCTTAGGCATGTTAA
The DNA here is from genome assembly GCF_001604975.1 of Cebus imitator. Taxonomy (NCBI): domain Eukaryota; kingdom Metazoa; phylum Chordata; class Mammalia; order Primates; family Cebidae; genus Cebus; species Cebus imitator. Next base: position 4,489,179 of record NW_016107321.1, read on the forward strand.
ACTTCAAGTGTCCAAGAGACACCCAGAGAAAGCCATTGGATTGGCAAGAAATTGGTTATACGTGAGAGCCACCTGAGCATGAGACAGACAGCTGAACATGGGACGGTCACCTGGACACAAGACAGCCACCTGGTATGAGACAGCCACCTGGCCAGTAGACGAGAGTTTTGGAAATTATTTGTCTGTATCTTTAATTTTCCTTTTTCATAAGAATTTAAACCTGGTCTCTACTCAAAGAAGGAAAAGAGGAGGAATGAAGAAAAGAACTAAAAGAAAGAAAAGAAGAAGGAAGAAAGTACACCTTCCTACAAGCACATATCTCCTCCAGCACCACCCACCCCTTCTCAGTTGAGGTTCCTTCTCCCCTTCCCCCTATTCCCCCACCATGGCCACTTAGCCTCTCCTCACCATGCCACTATCTTGACACTATTGCTCCAGACCTCCTTTTGACTAAGTCATTACCTGGCTCCCTGGCAGCATTTCATGCTATTGAACGCTTCCTCCTTAAAGAATGACTCTGTGGGCCCCTTTCTTCCCTTGGCTTCTGCGTGGCCCCAAAGCCCACTCCTCAGACATCTTAGTAGGTTCTCTTTCCTTCTGTCCACTCCTCTCACATGGGCATTCCATAGGGTTCTGTCCAAATTGCTGTCCTTCAAACTTCCCCTGGGCAATCTCCACTACCCCTGAGCTCCAGTTGTCATGAATAGCAGAGTAGGCATAGCTGCAGTAGCAAACGGACCCCCAAACATAAGGTAACTCATCATATCTGATCTACTTACATAATTAAGCTAATGGACCTTTGATTTTGCTAAAACAAGGAACAATCGAGAGTCTTGTTCCCAGTCATGTCCTCAAAATCGGGATTCTTTCTCACTTTTAGTCCTTCCCACCTCTCTTCCCTCTTTCTCCTACCTCATTTTCATAGGCAGACTTTTATTTTAGTTTTACCTCCTCAGCTCTTACCTCTTCTGGTGGAATCATGGAATATTCACTAGACTGTCCCCGATATTTTTTCACACTTCATTTCATTTAATCTTTCTGCCCATTTTTCACAGGGTAAACCAGGGCTCAGGGAGGGTAAATCCACACCAATCCGGAATTCAAATACAAGTCCATCAGCTTCTAAAGCTGGTGGTTTTTGCACCTGGTCATTCTGCTTTTCTCTTTTTCAGAGAGACTGAAGTTCAGACAAACAAACCATCAGTAAGAGGCAGATTTGGGATTTAAACCCAGGTTTTCTATCCCAAAATTAGAGCTCTGAGTCCTTTCTATATTTATGTGTTCCAGGTCTTTATCAGCATTAGTGATTAATTTCCCAGGTTCGTGACTCTACATTTGCAAATTAATTTACATTTGCCCACGCGGAACTTGCCCTGAGGAATGCGGAGGAGATCACAGCTGCTGTCATCCACTCCTGTCTGAACCCTGTCTCCCAAGTCGTGTAGAAAAGGCCTTCTTGGTGGAGGTTGCAGTGAGCCGAGATCATGCCACTGCCCTCCAGCCTAAGTGACAAGCGTGAGACTCCGCCACAAAAGAAAAAAAAGGAAAATAATAAAAGGCCTCTTATTGCTCCTGTGGGCTTTTGATGATAAACAGTGAATGCCTGAATTCTTGAACAAACTTGGTCAAGAATATAAAACATAGGACTTTTATCCCCCAAATTGTTGAGTGGTAGACAGTGCCTTGCATTTTGGAGCACAGCCTTCCCCAGCACCTAATGAAAGGGGTTTTTTTTTTTTTTGTCTTTGACAGACATAGCTACATATCCCCTACATAATCAAAATTGTCTTCCAAAACCCATCTTTGAAATAAATTTTAAATAGAGAGAGGCAGAGAGAGAGAGTGAGAGAGAGAGGGAGAGGAAACTGTGTGGAAGTGGATAAAAATGACTTCTCCCTTTTCTACCCCTTTCTAATAAAGCAATTTTAAACTCTTCCAACTCCAAAATTATCCCAGCATTTTCTGGCTGCCTTGCAATTCCATGAATGCTGACAACACGCCGTGCCACTTGCTACAGATACTAATGGTAGGGATAGCTTTTCAGATGAAATCAGGACCAGTTAGACATCATCAGCACATCTACTGTTGGACAAAAGGCATCCTGGATGATTTACGTCAATCTTTAAATCCTCCCATATTCCCAGTCTTCACAGATTTGTGATCCAAGCCAGGCTTGGCATGAACACTCCCTGGTGTGCCAAAGGTGGCTTATGAAATGTGGGCCCTCAGGATAGGCACAAGCAGGGGCCCTGTGACACCGGAGACCTTCTGGGAACTCTACAGCCCATTACAAGTTGTCCTCTCTGGGAGCTGGTACCTGATACCCAGGATGAGGAAAGAAGGCCAGAGGGGCCCCATTCCATGGCTAGCCAGACTCCTCTACTCCTTCTTCACTCTCCCTTAAACTCTACTTTGGAAACATATTTTACTGTTGGTTTATTTTATTTTGAAACATTTAATTAAAATGATACATGCATGTGAAAACTAAATGATATAAAAGGAAATATGGAAAACAACAGCCCATCATGCAACCTGTCACTGTAAATAACAGAGACTCTTTAAAGGAAAGAGGCTTCCTCAGGAATAGGGCATTGCAGTGGGAATATGTGTGCCACAGCAAGCTGCGTGCATACTCGGGGCGGGGAGTGTTATAGGAAGACAGAGGTTTTTAAAGGAAAAATGAGGAGGATGACACGCTTGTTTTGAAATGATCATCCTTGGCTACAAGGATCAATCACAAGGGTGGTCCCTGTCCAAGTTTGGACAGGCAGTTGCTGAGCAGATGTTCCTGCAGAAATATTTTCCATGTAGGTTGCGATGGCCTTTGTGCAAGGTTGTGGTTTCTGCAGAATCTTTTGTGAGAGTTTTTTTTTTTTTTTTTTTTTAACCAGGTGTAAAAGTGTAAGAACCTTCTCTTCAGAGCCTTCCCAGCTCTGTCTGCCAGGGTGTTTTGTTTTATTTAACACAAGTGACTCCATTTTGATCCTGACAACTTTCACAAACCCTTCCCCTTCCCCAGTGCCACTGCCCAGAGCTGACCGTTTTTTAATAATTCCAGTTTTCACTCCTCTTGAAAGTTACGGCTGTGATGTGGAATAACAAGCCTGGCCTTCTCCTTCTTGTTTGGTCACCCTGAGAGTGTCCAGCAGCTCCTTTCTGTGAAGCATAAGCAATTTTTCCCCACAGCCCTCCAGGTCTTTTGTGGCTGTAGATAATTTTGAGTTGTGTGTTTAAATAAAGTCATTAGATCTTGATTTCTTGTCCTAGGAACCTTGGGCAGTGTCTCCTGACTCAACCATGTGTAACGAGAATACCAGCTCTCCTCCGTCTCTGATCTTCCAACGTTTTTAACGCTTCCCCCAACTTCAGAAGTGGCAAAGCTTCCCATGGGGATGATGGAATAGGCGATGCCTGAGTGGTATAATAAAACTCACCGAACTTCAGGCAAGTCTGTCATCAGCCAGGACCTCTGGTGGGGCTGCTGGCATTTGAAAATGAAGCTTCTCACAATGTAATTTCATGTCTTTAGCGACTCAGTTCAAACTTCAATTATTTCAGTGTTCACTCTTGTGCTAGTCAGCTTTGAGGTAGAGTCACAAATACAAACATCAGAAAGCTTTTTGCCATCTCCTGAACTGGACTGAGCAACAGGGAAGAATGAGGAGTGTAGTTTAAAATGGAAAGAAGACCCAGTTCCTGGCTCAAACCAACAGACCTCTATTACCTCACAGTTCTGCAGGAAGTCCAAGATCAAGGTGCCAACAGGGCCGTGCTCGCTTCTGAGGCTCTAGGGGAGGGTCTGCCAGCTTCTTCCATCTCCTGGTGGCTGCAGGCATTCCTGGGCTTGTGGCTGCGCGGCCCCCGTCTCTGCCTCCACTCGCCCCCGTGACCTTCTCCTCTTCTCTCATGTTTCTCTCCTCTGTGCCGCTCAGACACTTGGCATTGGATTTAGGGTCCACCCGCATAATTCAGGATAAGCCCATATTGAGATCCTTAACTTAATTTCATCTTCAAAGACCCATTTTCCAAATAAAATCACGTTCAGAGCTCCCAAGGGTGAGGGTGTGGACATACCTTTTAGAGAGGGGCACAGTTCAGCCTAGTACATTGTCCCTGGAAAAGTGTGTTTTGATATAAAAATAAAGGTAGAATCCTTTTTCCCCCTCTGTCTGCTTAAAACAGGGCAAAGAAGGAAGCCTTCCCATGGCAAACATCTGGAGTCTTTTGCCCAAGCCAGGGCTCAATTCAGGTGTTGTTCTTGTTCTGTGTTTAAAAATTGTTTGAGGGTGAGGCTTGGGGGCCAGGCTGCCGGCAGGGGGGGCTGGCCTCATGGAACTACTTTATATGATGCAGATTCAGTTCCTGGGGATTTGGGGGGGCAGGAAAGGGAGGACGATTTAAAAGAAGCCTCTAAATGCCACCCTGACACAGTTCCTTTGAGGCATGTGCCTATTCGTGTGTGTGTGTGTGTGTGTGTGTGTGTGTGTGTGTGTGTGTGTGTTTCCCTTAAGGGAGGATGGTTGCATTCTATCTCATCGAGGCCTCTTGAAATAAGCCCACACAACTGCTTTTGATAATGGGATCTAGACTGAATGTTCCAGGGCGCTCCAGCCTTTAGGAGGAAATGACATTGTTTTGGCAGGTCTGCACAGGCTATGAGGGCTGAGGGCTGAGGGCTTTCAGCTCTTACCTGCTGAATCAGCTCCCAGCCTGCCTCCCACCACCCCACAGACCTCCCCACTGTGGCAGGGCCTCCCTGCACCCTCCAAAGTGAGCCTGACCTGTGGTCCTGCCTTGGGGTCCTGAGTGTCCCCATCGCCCCTGCAGCTGGCATGTCTCTGAGCAGGTGACTGCACCCACCATTCTCCTGTCCTGCCCTGTGCTGCCTGGAGCTGTCAGGGCATCAGAGCCCTGGTCCTGGGGCACTGGTGGAGGGCACACAAGCTGGCCTCCAGGTGGCTCTCCGCTGTCTTGCCACCTTGCCATAAAGTTTCTGCTCCACATCTCAGAGTCTTACGCAGAGTTCCTTCAGTTTCTGATTTGTCCCCTTTCCCCCAGGCACTCCAAATCTCAGGTCTGGCAGGAGGGACGCCATCCCAGTTCCAGCATCTGCCACTACTCCTGGCTTCTTTTGTAGGCACTAAAATACTTCATTTTCCAAAATTCTCCTCTGTTTTTTTTTTTTTTTTTTTTTTTTTTGAGAGGAAGTCTTGCCCTGTCACCCAGGCTGGAGTACAGTGGTGTGATCTCGACTCACTGCAACCTCTGCTTCCCGGGTTCAAGTGATTTTACTGCCTCAGCCTCCTGAGTAGCTCGATTACAGGTGCACGCCACCACACCCAGCTAATTTTTTGTATCTTTAGTAGAGATGGGATTTCACCATGTTGACCAGGCTGGTCTCAAACTCCTGATCTTATGATCCACCCTCCTCTGCCTCCCAAAGTGCTGGGATTACTGGTGTGAGCCACTGTGCCCAGCCTAAAATTCTCCTCTTTTAGCCAAAAACTAAAGTCCCATAAACTTCACAAACATAAACCCAGTCTGGGGTCTGCCAGGACATCTGGCTGCATCGGGAGGAGGGTGGGAACATGAGTGCCGTGCAACCTGTGAGCACAGCTCCTCCCTCAGGACAGAGTTGAGTACCCGGAATGACTCCCCCAGCCTTTCTCCCCACTAAAAAAAAAAAAGCCTAAGCTTGTATACTCCTTCCTTTCCAGCCCCACGAAGTTTAGTAAGTTATTTTCTCCCCACATCCTCTCCAGTTCCACATGAGTCTGCCTTCCTCATTTCTCACTGGGAATACGATTCCCAAAATAGCCTGAGAAAACTCCTTTCTGTGGCATGGCCAGCCCTGTGGGAGGGGCTCCAACATGAACTCCATGACTGGAGAGTCCTGGCGCCATGCGGCGAAGCTACCAGAAGCAGGGTGATCTTGACCTTCAGTTCAGGATGTCGGTAACTTTCTTGTGCTTTAACAAGCTGTTACTGTGCACATAGAGGGCTCCTGCCCGCTGAGATGTTCCAAGGGCACACTGGAACACCTGACCTAAAGTTTTGCTTTCTTTCTCATTTACCAGTGGCTTCTGCTAAGGTTTTGATGATTGTATTGTTATAGAAGACAATAACACAAAAGTATTTATTTTTTGGTAATTTCAGCATTGCTAGGCAATGATCTGGATGATCCAAGCAAAGTCTACAAGTTGTGTTCTGACACTAGAAACCTTGATAGAGGGAGACATGTCGCCAAAATGAAGTACTGACAGCATTCTGCACAAACCCTTCCTGGATGTGAATACATAGATGATCATATCAGGAATTCGTCCTGTTGAATAGTCACCAAAGACGAATTCCCTTTGCTACATGCTGTGACCAAATCTTGCCTAGGGGCCTGGGAAGAAAGTATGTCCTTCTTTCTCACTTCGTAATAAGCAAATCAACTGAACAGTGTGTGGGGCTTCCGTAAAATATAGCTTCACAATTCAGACAGTCTTGTTTATGGGACACTTGAGATCAACCAAATAATGGATTCTCTTTTTTTTTTTCTTTTTTCACATGGAGTCTTGCTCTTTCACCCAGGCTGGAGTGCAGTGGCACAATCTTGGCTCACTGCAACCTCCACCTCCTGGGTTCAAGCAATTCTGCCTGCCTCAGCCTCCCGAGTAGCTGGGACTACAGGCGTGCACAACCATGCCCAGCCAATTTTTCTGTATTTTTCGTAGAGATGAGGTTTTGCCATGTTGGCCAGGTTGGTCTCGAACTCCTGATCTCAAGTGATCCACGACCCTCGGCCTCCCAAAGTGCTTGGTTACACATGTGAGCCACCACACTTGGCATGAATTCTTAATAAGTCTCTGTTTGGTGGGGGGAGTCCAAAAAAATATCTATGTCTGGAATCCTGTATTCAAAGAATCTTTAATAATCTGAAAAGCTCCAAGCTACTCAGGAGGCAGAGTCAGGAGAATCGCTTGAATCCGATAGGCAGAGGTTGCAGTGAGCCAAGATCACACCACTGCACTCTAGCCTGGCGACAGAGCGAGACTCCATCTCAAAATAATAATAATCATAATGTGAAAAGCTCATGATATTCCTGTTTGTTTAAAAAGGATCAGTATGCTAAACCGTAGCCACAGTTTAATCTCCAAAATATCTCTTGCTTGAGCTAGAACATTTTTTGCTTGGAAACAAAGGTGTTGATTCCATAATTTATCTCGCAGCTTAAATGTAAGTTCTGAGAATCTGCTAAGCTTCTCAGTTGCTAAGCTGGTCACTCTAGGCCTTTGAAAGTCATGTCCTTTTCTGAGCACACCATATTGATACAGGATGAAATGTGAAAGCTCTGGGTGGCAGGAAGTGGAAGGAAGAGCTGGAGGGAAGGGATTGTCTCAAGGAAGGAGGCTGGTGACTCTGAAAAATCAGCTGGGCTCCGTCAAAAGCGCTGTGGGCCCGGGCTGGAAACTGGGAGGGGGCTGCGGCTTTAGCAATGGGGAAATGGACAAAATCAGACTGCTGCAACCTCAGACAGTTTCACCTTCTTTTCAACAGAACACAGTCTGTTTTGTTTGCATTCTTTCATCACTCCTTCACTTTATTATATTTAAAGTTAATGGGTTAAATTTTCCTGTTCACTCAGATTGGATCAAAAAACAGAACTAAGGAGCTTAGCATATGCTAAAACAAGATGACACCCTGAGTTTGAGAATAAAATATACCCCGTGGTAAACATATTTTTTAATAAATATAAACTTACATCCTTTTAAGAGTTTTTTAAAATAATTGTTTTCATTCCTTGAGAAACTACAGTTACATATTCAGGATGAATATTATTCGTAATTGGAAATTAGGTTTTCTGCTGCCTTTAAATGGAAGTTAAGGTGGCAAAAAAAAAAAAACATGGCTTTTTCTTGACTAAAAATATTTATTCACTTATATTTCAAAATAGCCATGGTATCCAGTGTCTTCACAGAAGAGAGTAAATCACATTTTTTATTTAGTTATCAGACAATGAATACTTTTTAAAGGACTAATTAATATGCATGAGAATTGAAACAAGGAGAAAAAAAACCAGCCCACGCTTACCCATGACCTTCAAAGAGCCTTCAGACCTTTGGACCAGCCAGAAATGGGACAGCTATCACACGAACAAAAGAGCGTTCTGAAGCAAGAAGCAAACAGCCCTAAGGATATGTCACCTTCATGTCAGGGATCGGAGAGGCAGCGAGGCCAGCCGGAAGGTGTTCTCAGGCCAAGCTGGTTCTTCCCAGGCTTTGACCCCACCGTCCACACTGGCTCCCTGCAGTCCACGCTGGGCAAAGGCAAGGGCGCTGCCTCGAGGAGAAGCAGGGCTGGCTGGCCAGGGCACACTGTCCAGGACAGCATTAGTCACTCTTTGCTTTGGCCTGGAGGCCTGTCTGTGACAGCACTTTGGAAATCCAGGACTGGATTCTCTACATTATTCGCTGTTCTCTGTACTCACCCTGGACTCATGGGCAGCTCACCACAGGGTGTCTTAATTCTGGATTTTGGGGAAGCCTTTCCTCTGTGTCTTCTTCTCTCTACGCCTCAGATCTTTTAATATCCTCATTCTCTGCTCTGTCCTCCTCACTGCCCTCCCCAAGGTCTCACATCTTTTTCTGTGTGGTCTTCAGCAGGGGTGACACTTGTTCATTTTGCATTCAGCTCTAGGGAAGGGGGAGCTTCAGTCCTTCAAGCTGGAGAGAAGGAAGATGGGTTTTGCACTGGGAGAGGGAAACCCATGCGATCCCTGACCTGGTGAGGACAGCAGCGCTTGGCTAACACATTGCTTGTGCCTCACTGGGTAGAACAATTGTCAGCCTCTGCTCATACCTTGATCTTGGACTTTAGGCCTCCTGAATCGTGAGAGGACACGTTTCTGCTGTTGAAGGCCCCAAGTCTGTGGTGCTTGGTTACTGCAGCCCTAGGAAACCAAGCCAGCCATGCTGAGGTTAGAGTGCCTTTGAGATGCACTAATGGAGATGTCAAAGAGGCAGTGAGATAATATTTGGTCTGGAGCTCTAAGGAGAAGGCAGAGCTGGCCGTGTACATTTGAGTCATTTACATACGTGTTAGTTAAAGCCATGGACGAGGCTGACATGAGGAGGGAGAGAGTAGGTAGTGCAAAGAGAAGGCGCCGCGCTCTGAGGAGGCTCATATTAATGGCTGGGATGAGGAGAAGGAGCCTCACAGGAAATGTAGACGTGACCACAGAGGCAGGAGGAGGCCCAGGGCGCCGTGCCTGAGAAGCCAGAATAAGCACGTGCTTCCTGATGTCCATGATGGAGAGGGTTTAGCGGACTCAAAGGCCAAGTGAGCTGAGGTCTGAGAAACGTCACTTCAATTTGGTGACACGGATGCCATCCTTGTTCATAGCTGCTGATAGAGTCACTGGGAAAGATGGACAACTGAAGTGTAGCGAGGTCTTGTATTTTAAGGTGAAAGAAGCAGGAACGTGTTTAAAAGTTAATAGAAAAGATCCAGTTCAAACAAAGAGACGAAACATACACGAACCTCCTCTGTGAAGGAGGGTAGACTCGTCTGCTACTGAGAGGGCTGGGACAGGGCATGGAGTCCACAGCATCAGACAAGGACTAAGGCCTGAGTGGTCTTGCTCTGTGCTCCTGGCTCACAATTTTATGGAAATATTTAAAAAATCTCTCTCCTGTCCTTGGCCTACCACTTTCTTTATCAAAATGTAGGACTCGCCTTCAGTTTCCAGGTGTATGATTCACTGAGACAGACTCTTTGGAGCTAGGACATATTCCTGCAAAGCAACCTCTCCAAACACTGGGACAGCTGTCCTTTTGTTCATAATGAATCTAGAATGTGCCATGCACTTTGGGGAAGCACTGGGTGAGCTTGAAAGTTGTGCCACACACTGATTACCCCTCAGAGGAGCCAAAAGGCTGGCAAGGGACATGAATAATGTACATAAATAACCATTATATGAGGGAGCGGGTGTTAAGGTCTGTGAGACAAATCCATTCACAGTCCTGGAAGAAAAACAAATGAACGTTGAGGAGCTAGCTGTTCCAGATTGAAGGAGACCAGAGGGACATGGTAACCAAGGGCAGCCCATGCTCCTGGATTGATTCTGGTTTGGGGACCACAGTTATAAAGGACAATTGATGAAATTGGCATATAGACTTTGGGTTAAATAATAGTATTGTATCAATGTTACATTTTCTAATTTTGATAATTGCTCTGTGGTTATGTAAGAAAATGTCCTTAGTCTTAAGACACACACAGAGAAATACTTAAGGGAAAGGAGACAATATGTTTTCAATTTACTCTCACGTTTCATAAAATGTGTGTGTGTGTGTGTGTGTGTGTGTGCATACAAGCATACATGTGTGCAGAGGGAGAAAAAATAAGGCAAGATGTGAGTAGCCTGTGAATCTGAGAAATGGCACACAGAAACTGTTTTTATTGCTCCAGCAACTTTTCTGTGTATGTGAAATGATGTCAAGATAAAAAGATACAAAAATTATTCTAGGTGTTGGGTAGAAGTCTGGATTCCAACTTGGGGACTGTATTAGACTGTTCTCATACTGCTATAAAAAACTACCTGAGATTAGGTAATTTATAGAGAAAAGAGGTTTCATTGGCTCACGGTTCCACAGGCTGTACAGGAAGCAGCTTCTGCTTCTGGGGAGGCCTCAGGAAGCTTCCTATCATGACAGTAGGCAGAGGAGGAATCAGCATTGCAGATGGCTGGTGCTACACACTTTTAGACAACCAGATCTCATGAGAACTCACTACCAAGAGAACAACACCAAGGGGGAAATCTGTCCCCAAAGATGTAATCACCTCCCACCAGGCCCCACCTCCAATAATGGGAATCACAGTTCGACATGAAATTTGGGCAAGGACATAAAGCCAAACTCTACAAGGAACCTTGGAGAAATGGTAACATGTTACTTGATTACATTTGGGTCCTCTGGGAAGAAAAGTAGAAGAGGCCTGAGCAAGATTATGGAAGAGGGTAGTTACAGGGAGAATTTGGAGAATCAAGTGTGTTTTAATTTAGAACTAGACAATAGAGCCGGAAAAGAGACCAGCAATAGCCCAAGAAGGGCTTTGAATGCCAGACTGAGTGGTCTAGGATTTCTTCTGGAGGCTGCAGGAGTCTGAAAGCATAGCACAGGTGAGATGGAAGAGGGCAGAGGTGAGGGGCCAAGGAGGGGCAGGTAGGGGCCAGGGCAAACAGAACATGTGAAAGCCCTCCCCCCCCCCCCCCCCCCCCCCCGCTGAGGGGTGGGCTGTGAGCACAGAGGATAGCTTTGGCAAAGTTAAGAAGTTCTTATTGGCAGGACAGAGAAGCTACCAGCATCTCTAGCTAGACCAGAATCCTCCTCTGGAATTCTGTCCCTCTTCTCACGGGCTATTTTGGTTATGTATGCCTTCCTCTATTTTTCTTGACTAATGTAACCAAAGGCTTGCCAATTTTCACTGTATTCTTAAGAGACTTGTTTTAGCTTGGCTGATCTCTATTAGGTATTTGTTTTATATTTAATTAACATCAATGTCTTTATTTTAAGTTCTTTGGAGAATTACAATTTTACCTGAGTTTTTCAGTAGCTCCTAACAACTAAAGTAAACTGATGAAAACTAAGATTCACAGTGAGTTCTAACAATGGGAGTAAACAACTACATTTCCCAGCCTGCTTTGCAGGATGTGTGGCCATGTGACCAAGTTCTGGCCAAGGAGATGTTAGCAGTATTGCGTGGGACTTTGGAAGTCTCCTTCAAAAAGATTTTATGTCCATGTCCCTCTTTTTCTTCTTGCCACCTGGAACACAGACATGGGGGCACATCTGTACTGATACATAAGACTCAGCAATGATGTGTATAAAATGATGGCCACAGGCCTTATCCAGCCACTACCTGGTTTTGCCTGGGCTGTGAGCTAAGAGTGCTGTTTGCAGATGAACATTTGCCATCAACTTGATGACAGGGAGCTGAAACTCTGAGCACCAATCTAGCAAATGCTAGGCCCTTAAAAAAGAATCCTATTCTTCTCATTAGTGTAGTGACTGGGGCGGTGCAGGAAGGAAAGCACTGTGTCCATTTTTATCCAGAAGTAGAGCTGGTCTTCAAATGGCTGACAGGGTCCATTGTGGTCAACTCACCACCAAGTGACCAAGGCCTCCTAGAGGGATGGACCCTGTAGGGGCACAGCATTCATCTTTGTTGCTGGCAGGTTGTGTATTTGGCAGCAGCAGCAGCTCGATCAACCCTGCCACTTGCAAGCCCAGGCTCTTGCACCCACACTTCCATTCCTGCCTCACCTGGCCTCCCCAGGCATCCACTGGGCTCACCTGGTGGTGGCCAGTTACTGGTCAGTTTGTATCAATTGGCCTAGTCATTTTTTTTCCTTAGTGGTTCAATTTCTCTTCCAAGGTGGAAGCTTACAACAGAAGACATGGAATACTCATCCTTCCCCTATGTCCATATACACACCACTGCCTCAGGCCTCCAAGTCCCCAGCCTTCCAATCTTTCTCTTTTCAGATCAGTGGCCCATCAGCGAAGTAATTCTCCACTGCTCATGTGTGTTTGACACTGTGCAACACAGTGTGACATGGGGCCTCGGCTGCCAGCTCATGAACTTGTACCTTCTGGCTCAGCTCATACTCAATACCAAATGCATCCATTCCATAATATAGTGGGCCCACCTGATTTTGTGACTTGGTGGTTCTGACAGAACCCGCTCATCTGGGCAATTGTTGACACATTGTCACTGGACCCCACAGTCAGGTGCTCCATCTCCAGGGCTCAGTAGCACAATAGAAATTGTTTTCCAAAAGGCATAGAGGTCTCCATTGCAGACGGCATGACTAAGCCCCAGAAACCTAAGGGTCTTCTTTGTGATTCTCCCACAATGTTTGAAACTGTACCTGGCAGATTTTCCCACCACTAACACCTCCCATGTCATAGGATCTGCCAGACTGTATGGCGCAAGTGGCAGGGCTGCTTACATCCCACACTTTCCTGCTCTGGGCCCCACTCGAAGCTCAAAGTCTCTCATGCCTCCCACTGTATGGACTGACATTGTGCTTCTTTTTTGTCACGATGGGAGATGTAAGATACAATACTTTGTCCTGTTCTTTGGATGGGATATTCCAATGTATCCTTGGCCACTGAATCCCTGAAAATTTTACCAAGATGGCAGCCCCTGAATGTTCATGGAGGTTACCTCATACTCTGTGGAATGCATGTGCCTCACCAAGGCTTCCAATTTTTGAATTTCTTGTCATCCAGCCCCATTCTCATGACACCACTGTTAAAATGAATCAGCAGCCAGGACGTTCCAACGATGCAGATCTCTTCGGACTATATTGTGACAGAGGGTAGGTGGAACAAAGAACTAACAGGCCTGAGACACACTGCAAATTTACACTGTTAACCATTTCAGTTAAAATCTACACTGTTAACTATTTCATGTGAATGCAAATGCTTTCTCATCCTCTTTTCTGCAAAGGTTGCAAAAAAAAAAAAAAAAAAACATTCACCAAATCAACAGCCATACGCCATGCCCCTAAGGCTATGTTGGCCTCTGTTAAAAATACCACACTCTGCAGGGTGAGGGCAAGGCTTGCTACTGCTTGCTTGAGTTGGTGGCAGTCTGCTGTCATCCTCCAGGGTTCACCTGGGTTTTGCAGAGCCCAGCCTGGTGAATTAAAGATATGATGAGAACCACTGTACTGCACTTTTTAGATCTTTAAGGAGGGGACTAATTTCCATCATCCCCCTCAGGGGATACAATATTGATTTTTATATACTATCTCTGCTGAGGCAAGAGGTGAGGGGAGACCGTTTCAGAAGCTTTCCCTTAGGCTCCTACCCAATAGGCCAAGGACCTGATGTGAGGTTATGCCAACTACCAAATATAAAATTTCCATGTAGAGAGAAAGGAAAGGGCCATTGCACCCACTGGGATCCTAACCTTGGCCAGGACTCAATTTATTACTCACCCCCAATATGCTCAGTCTCTGACATGGGGTATGTGATAATGTATTGAGTTTCTGGGTGTCCATGTCAACTTCGACCCAGTGTCCAACAATCCTTAACATGCCTGGTATACTCCTTTCCACAGTGTACAATTACTCAAGTAACTGGCCATAAATCCCTTTGTAGAAAGACTGGGGTAATTATTATTGTGTAGACTTGCTGTGATGTTGCAGGATTCTTCCTTTTGGGGACCCAGATACTTTTTAAAAAGATGAATGTCATTTCTGGAAAAAAAAAATACCAGTGATTCAGTAACTGTTCAAGGAATTGTGACACTTTACTAGGGCAATTGCTCTCAACCTCCTGATCAACCACCTTATCAATCCCTTTGATTTTTTGGATGATACAGATTGAGTAGTAATCTTGTTGGCAGCTCATTTATTTTGCCCCCTAAAAATGCCATAAACTATTAGGAGTCTAACTCTCAAGCAATCAGGTCCCCTGACTGTCCCTACAACCTTGCCATTTACTGTGGTAACTACATGCACCAATGCTTTGTGGCCTGGAGATGGTGTCTCCTTTGAGACAGCTTTCCCATGAAACAGGCATTTGGTGGGTTTCTCAGTCTTACAAAGTCTATCCCCTCCAACATGCTCACTTCTCAGCCTTTTAATCCTTTTTCCCACTGGCAGCGATGGTAATTCTGGAACTTCCACGCCACCTGGCATGGACCATTACTGTTTCTAGGCTCCTGGGAGTCATCCCAGTAATGAGTTCACACTATATTCTGAGGCCCTTGCCAGCATGTTAAGTCTTGTAACTGGAAAGGGGATCTCAAATCAATAAACTCTCCAGCTTCCAACCTCATGTTTTGGTCTCTTTTTCAAAAGAGCACCCTCTGGAAGGAAAAAAAAGTTGGTATTATAGAAACAAAGAGTAGAACAGTGGTTACCAGAGACTAGGAAGGGTATGGGAGAGGGGTTGGTAAACAGGCACACCGTTACAATTAGAAGGAATAAATTCTGGAGTTCTATTGCACAGTAGAGTGACTATGGTTAATGGTAAAATACCATGTTGCAAAATTGCTAAAAGAGAGCTTTTGAAGGTTCTCACCACAAGAAAATGATAAATACATGAGGCGATGGATATACTAACTGCCATGATTGGATCTTTATACAACATAGATATGTACCAAAACATCCAAGTGTATCCTATAAGTATGTACAATTACAATGTTCAATTAAAAAAAAAAAAGCACCGTCAAAATCCAATCCTATGGTTTGAGTCTTCTTCCAGCTCCTACCTATCAATGCTGAGTGTTGCAGCTTATTTGGGATACAATCCCTTTCCTCCCTGATCAGGGTCAGTGCAACCCTGGCTAGGTCGTGCTCAAACTTAGCCTTAGCTATAAGACTAGTGATAGACAGGTAGGTGGGTTGATCCCAAGGGGTTACACATTGTCTTACAGGGTAGAAGCCTCTGCATTGTTCACAGGTAAGGGAAAATTAACCCACCTCTATAGACTCTTCAGATTCAGAGGAATTTGCACATTCAAGATTTAAGAAGAGCTTGAAGTGTGTGAAAATGCTGGAGCAAGAAAATCCAAAAGTCCACCCAACCATAAAAGCAATAGAAAAAACTGGCAAAAAACTTTCAAAATCAATTGTTCAGAACTCAAGAAGTGAACTAAAAACTTCCAATAATGAAGGGAAGCTTATTTAAAAAGTTGAATCTCAGTAAGAAAATCAAACACTATGGCCTTTTTATTTACTCAATTTCATCTACCATGCCCCAGCTCAGTGACAGCCTTGATAATCCAATTCTACATCCCTACTGCCATAGAGAGCAGAACAAACTTCATTTGCCAAGAATTGTAACTGTTTTGACCTGTTTGGTGGATCCCTTAAAAGATTTGCCTTCATGTCACCTATCTTGGACTCACTCAATGCTATCTGGGAGCATCTGTCAAACAACATTTGCAGGCAAATGTAAGTTACAACTCAGAAAGGCTAATAAATTAGTTCAGAAAGTTGCAGGGTATAAGATCAACCTGCAAATATCAGTTGTATTTCTGTACAGTAGCAATGAACAAGTCCAAGATAAAATTCAGGAAACAATTCAATTTATAATAGCAACAAAAAGAATACTGGGGAATAAATTTGACCAAGGAAGTGCAAGTGTTGTGCACTGAAGACTACAAAACATTACTGAAAAATAATAAAGACCTAAATAAATGGAAAGATTTATCATTTCATGGATTAGAAAACTTAATATTACTAAGATGGCAATATATGCCAAATTGATCTACAGATTCCATGCAATCCCTTTCAAAATTCCAGTGACTTTTTTTCAGGAATGGACAAATTGATTCTAAAATAAGCAAGTGACCCCAAATAGCCAAGACAATGTTTAATAAAGAACAAAATTGGAGGATTCACACTTTACAGTTTCAAAACTTACTACAAATTTATAGTATTCAAAACAATGTGATACTGTCATATGGATAAATGTGTAGAACAATGGAGTAGCACTGAAAGTCCAGAAATAAATTTATATGTCTATGGTCAATTGACTTTTGTCAAGGGTTCCAGGACCATTCAAAGATGGAAAGAATAACCTTTTCAACAAGTGATGCTGAATACCTACATGTAAAAGAATAAATTTGGATCCCTACTTCATGCTGTATGGAAAAATCAGTGCAAAATGGGTCAAAGACCCAATTTTTAGAGCTGATATAAACTCTTAGAAGAAAGCATATGTGTAAGCTTTAGTGATCTGACACAGGCTACAACATGAATGAACCTATAAAACATTATGCTAAGTGACAGAAGCCAGACACAAAATGCCACACTTTGTATGATTTCATTTCTATAGAATATCCATAATAGATAGATCTGTAGAGACAGAAAGTAAATTAGTAAATTCTCAGCGCATAGGAGAAGGAGGGAATTGGGAGGTATATAGTTTTTTTGGGATATGGTGGAAATATTCTGGAATTAGATAACAGTTATGGTTACAAATTTTGTATATACTAAAAAGCACTAAATTGAATAATTTTACATTTTTATAATGGTCAATTTTATCTATGTTAAACAGCAAATTTAAAAAAATATTTGGAGGAACACTGACCCAATTGTCCTCACTCCATGTGTCCCAAATTGAGCTCCCTGACTTGGGTATTACAGACCTGCCTTGATTGGGCATTTAGCATTCTTTGGCGCTTGGCCACTCTAACAACTGAGTCTGAGCTTTTATCCTCAGCTCTGTCTTTTCCCGTGCTACAGATGAGAAAGTCTCTGTATGCTACCAAGGTTTCCACTTGCTTGTTAATCAATATCAAGTCTTTGTTATACTCTTCTCTGAAATGTCTGATGTATCATGTCATCCATATTTTAGCACATCTCTTCTCTCATTATACCATATCAGTTTCCCACTAGAGAAGTAAAGCCATTAGACTACTGTCTTATACTAGGAGCTATCTCCATCTGCCATCTATTACCTCCATGTACTGACTCCACCTACCACCAGTGATGGGGTCCTCATTGCCAGCTCCAAAACCTTATTTTTTCACCTGCTTTCTTAGCACATTCCTGCTACTAACTGTTACAGATTGAGTTCTCTTGGAAAGTCTCTGAGGTAGAATTTTTCATGATAAGTGCGTATTCAAGTGTGTCCTTAGGATTAATGTCTGGGGGAGTGAGGAAGGAGAAAGAAGGAGAATGGGGCAGAGAGAGAAATTGAGCTATAGCAGAGGCCCAACAGTAACCCCTGAAGACCCACAGAAACCTCTGGAGCTACAGTAGTCTTTTTTCAGAGTTGTCCTGAGTTGGACCAAAATGGCCAGACATTATATTTTTTGATTGTTCTGTCATTTAATGTGGGCTGCCCAAAAAAGGAATGGGCAAGATAGCTTTCTGAAGCTAACATAATTACTGAAGGTTCTGACAGTAGAAGACATCAGCCAACAACAGTCCCTGCTGCTAGGTCAACAAGTCTTTCCTTAGAAGGGATCAGGAGGACAACCCAGTGTTATCAGTTCCTTCACTGGATTTTTAGCTGCATGTCTTTCATTATTCTTCTAGTTGTTCCTATCGGGATTACAATGTAAATCCTTATCACAGTATACTTAGAGTTAATGTTGTGCCATTTCTCATAAAACATAAGGATCTTGTAGTAATATGGTTCTACTTATTACCATCCGTAGTTCTATTATTGTTATATTTTTGTTATATTTATCATATCTAAATACATTGCAAATCCCCAATATAGTGTTATGCACTTTTAAAAGAAAAAATTTTAAGTTCTTTTAAAAAATTAAGAGAAGAAAAAAACTGTCTAATCTTCATCTGTGCCACATATTTACTATTTCTGGTGCTCCTTGTTTTTTCCTGTACCTCTATGATTACATTTAGAGTCAATTTTTTCAGCCTGAAGAATTTTTTTTTTTTTTGCTACTTCTTATAATGTGAATCTGCTGGTAATGAATTCTATTTTTATTTACCTGAAACGACTTTTATTTCATCATCAATTTTGAAGGAAATTTTTGCTAGATACAAAATTCCAGGTTGAAGATTGTTTTTATTCCTTTGAACCTTAAAGATGTTTTTTCCAAAGTATTCTCCCTCCATTAATTCTGATGTGAATCATTCTAATGTGAGTCATTATTCATGTTGTTGCTTCCCTGTAGTTACTGTGGGTTTCTCATTGTTATTAATTTTATTTTTTCTGTTTCAAAAATTTTCTCTTTATCTTCAATTTTGTTTTATTTATTTATTTATTTACTTACTTACTTATTATATTTTAAGTTCTGGGGTATATGTGCAGATCATTCAGGTTTGTTACATAGGTATACACGTGCCACGGTGGTGGTTTGCTGCATCCATCACCCCGTCATCTACATTAGATATTTCTCCTAATGCTATCCCTCCCCAATACCCCCACTCCAGATCTTCCTCCCCTAGCCCCTCAACCCCCAGGCCCCAGTGTGTGATGTTCCCCCCGCCCTGTGTCTGTGTATGCTCATTATTCAATAACCACTTATGAGTGAGAACATGCAGTGTTTGGTTTTCTGTTCTTGTGCCAGTTTGTTGAGAATGATGGTTTCCAGTTTCATCCATGTCTCTGCAAAGGACATGAACTCATTTTTTTTATAGCTGCATAGTATTTCATGGTGTATATGTGCCCCATGTTCGTTATCCAGTCTATCATTGATGGGCATTTGGGTTTGTTCCAAGTCATTGCTATTGTGAACATTGCTGCAATAAACATACTTGTGCATGCATCTTTATAACAGAATGATTTATAATCCTTTAGTATATGCCCAGTAATGGGATTACTGGGTATTTCTATGTCTAGATCCTTGAGGAATCGCCACACTGTCTTCCACAATGGTTGAATTAATTTACACTCCCATCAACAATGTAAAAGCCTCCCTATTTCTCCACATCCTCTCCAGCAGCTGTTGTCTCCTGATTTTTTAATGATTGCCATTCTAACTAGTATGAGGTGGTATCTCAATGTGATTTTGATTTGCATTTCTCTAATGACCAGTGATACAAAAATTAACTCTAGAAGGATTAAAGATTTAAATATGAGGCCTAACACCATAAAAACTCTAGAAGAAAACTCAATACCATCCAGGACATAGGCATGGGCAAGGACTTCATGACTAAAACACAGAAAGCAATGGCAGCAAAAGCCAAAATAGACAAGTGGGATCTAATTAAACTCACAAGCTTCTGCACAGGAAAAGAAACTATCAATAGAGTGAAACAGCAACCAATAGAATGAGAAAAAAATTTTGCAATCTACCCATCAGACAAAGGGCCAACATCCAGATTCTATGAAGAATTTAAACAAATTTCAAGAAAAAAACAACCCCATCGAAAAGTGGGCAAAGGATATGAACAGATACTTTTCAAAAGAAGACATTTATGCAGCCAACAAACATGAAAAAAAGCTTATCTTCAATTTTCAACAGCTTGCCTATGACAAAGTGTGAGTTTCTTTTCTTTATTTTTCTTGGGTTTACTGAGTTATTTGGATCTGTAAGTTTAAATTTTGGAAAATTTAAGTCATATATTCAAAAGAATATTTTCTGCCCTATATGCTCGTTTTTCTCTTTCTGGAATTCCAGTTACATGTGTATAGACTAATTCATCTTATCTCACAAGTCAATCTCTTTTCAATCTATTTTCTCTTTATTTTTCAGAATTGACAATGTTCATGTGTCAACCTGCAAGTTCCCTGATAATTTATTTTGTCAAACATAATCTACTATTAAGCCTAGCCAATTAATTTTTCTTTCATTTTGGTTATTTTAATTTTTGGTTTTAAAATTTCTGTTTGCCTCTTTTTTATGGTTTCCATTGCTCTGCTGAAATCCTATACCTATTTTTGTTTTATAAGCATTTCCCCTTTAATCCCTTGAATATATTTATAATGACTATTTTAAAGTCTTTGCCTTCTTCTAATTACCACATTTAGGTTATTTCAGGGTCACTTTCTATTGGCTTTCCCCCTGATTATGGATCACATTTTCCTGCTCATTACCTGTCCATCAATATATGACCTAATGATGGATATTGTGAATACTACATTGTTAAGCGTTCAGATTTTGATGTCTCTCTCTGGAAACCATATAATTTTGTGCTGACAATTAATTTACAAGTAGATAGATTTAGTTCTTTTGAGGCCTATTTTTAAACTGTTAGGCTGATGCTGGAATAGTCCATACTCTGAGTAGAGTAGCTTTACTTCTAAGGTGTGGCCTTTCTGCTACATTAGCTGAAAGCCCAGCATATTCAGTGAGGTCACCCTACTCTGGCTGAGTGGAACTTTTGTCTCTCAGTACTATATCACCTTCATCATCTCTGCTAAGTGCATAGCTTAATGGAACTCCTACTCAGACAGGCCTCATAGAACCTGGTTCTGTTCAGAAGCAAGCATTTCTCAGCCAAAGATTCCATGATCTATGAAGATTTTTATAGGCCTATGCCAGTAGATCCCAGTGCTGGGTCAGCCCCCACAGACTTCATCCCCTGTGGACCTAAATTACAAACCACTCCCTACCACCCCAGGATCTAGGCTTGCCCTCATGAACCTATTCTCCAGATCAGTACCCATATGCCCACTCTCCAGGCTGCCCAAATGGACTAATACACCAGGCACACCCCAATGGATCCAAGCCCCAGGACCACCCCCGTGCCCAGAAAGCCCCTATAGACTAAAGTGTAAGGCCCACTCCTGTGCTAGGTTAGCCCCTGTGGACCCAGGCTTCAGGCCATTCTCTGCAGATATAGGCTCCAGAACTCCACTTCTGGACCCAGGGTCCAGGCCTACCCTATGGACCCAGTCAACTAGTTCCCCCAGTGGATTCAGGATTTAGACCCACCAGGCACCAGGTCAGCCTGCCTGAAGATTCCAGCTGCAAAGCTTCTTACAAACTACACCAGGGAGCCTGCCTAGAATCTCTAGGCAGGCTGATGGGTGTAGGCCTTTTTTTTAGTCCACGAAGGCTAAAATAAGTCTCTACTTTAAATGTGCAAATATCAGTATAAGGCAACAAGAAACATGAAAAAACAAGGAGTTTTTTTTCTAACCATTATTAAAACAGCCTTATTGAGATATAGTTGCATGTAATATAATTCATACAATTAAATGGTTTTTAGTATATTTACAGACTTGTATAATCACCACCACAATCAATTTTAGAACATTTTCATTACCCTAGAAAAACGGCTTCATTCTCCATAGCCATCACCATCCCCTACTTCCCCAACTTACCCGAAGGCTTAGGCAATCACTAATTTTCTTTCTGTCTTTATTGCTTTGCCTATTCTGGGCATTTCATGTAAATGAAATTATACAATATGTGGCCCTTTGTGACTAGCTTCTTTTCATTAGCATAATATTTTTATAATTTTTTCATATTGTAAACTGTATCACTACTTCATTCATTTTTGTAGTTATATATTTCATTGTACAGGTATTCGACATTTTATTTATCCATTCACCTATGAATGGACATTTTGGTTGTTTCAGTTTTGGCTATTAGGATTAATGCTGCTGTGAACATTCATGTACAAGTTTTTCTGTGAACATATAAAACAAGGAGATTTAACACCAATAAAAGAACAAAATAATCTCTCAGTACCTGGCCTCAAAGAAATAGAGATATATTAACAGCCTGACAAGAATTTCAAAATAATTGTTTTAAGGGAGCTTAGCAAACTTTAAGAAAATACATGTAATTCAATGAAATCAGAAAAATAATAAATGATCAAAATGAGAAATGTAATGGAGAGGTTGAAATTATTTTAAACAAACAGAAATTTTGAAACTGAAGAATGCAATGAATGATATGAAAAATTCTATAGAAACCATCAAATGCAAAACTGATCAAGTAGAAGAAAGAATCTGTGAACTTGAAGATAGATTATTTGAAAATATATAGTCAAAGGAGAAAAAATAAAACAGGACAAAAGGAATTTTTAAAAGCCTTATATAACTTATGAAGGAGCTTGAAAAGAGCTAATATTTGAGTTATAGGAGTTCAAGAGAAAGAAACAACAAGGTAGAAAGCTTATTTAAAGAAATAATAACAGAAAACTTTTCAAATCTAGGGAAAGATATAAATATCCAGATACAGGATGAAAGTCTCCAATCCAATTCACGTCAAACACAGTGGCATCATGACATAAACTGTCAAAAATCAAAGACAAAGAGATTATTCTGAAAGCAGAAAGAGAGATTAAGGGAATTCTAGTAAGGCTAGCAGCAAATTTCTCAGCAGGAAACTTACAGGCCAGGAAAGAGTAAGATAATATATTCAAAGTGCTGAAGAAAAAAACTGCAAACCAAAAATACTGTATTGACCAAAACCAAAACTGTCCTTCAGAAATAAATGAGACATTAAGACGTTACCAAACAAACAAAAACTGAGGGAGTTCATTACCCCTAGACCTGTCTTACAAGAAAGGTTATATGGAGTCTGCAAGCTGAACAAAAAGATGCTAATTAATCACAAAAAACTAAAAGAATAAAACTCACTGGTGAAAGTAACAATAATAATAATAGCTACAATAATTTGTTAAGTGGTGTATACTATAAAAGGATATAAATTTTGACATCAAAAATTTTAAATATGGGGAGGTAGACAAAGTGTAGAATTTTAATGCAATCAACGATGTTATCAGCATAAAATAGCCTGTTATAATTAAGATTTTTTGTAAATGTCCTAGTAATCAAAAAAGCAAAAACCCAAAATAGATATACAAAAGATAAAAAGTAATCAAAGCATAACACTAGAGGAAAATCACTTATCGCAGAGGAAGACAGCTAGAGAGGAAACAAGGAACAAAAGATCTACCAAAAAAAAAAAAAATTAACAAAATGCCATTAGTAAGTCCTTACTTACCAATAATTATCTTGAATGGAAATTGATTAAATTCTTCAATAAAAAGACATAGCAACTGAATGGTTTAAAAAATAAGATCCAATTGTATGTTGCCTATGAGATACTTACTTCACTTATAACAACAGACCTAGACTGAAAATAAAGGGTTGGAAAAATTATTTCATTAAATGGAAACCAAAAGAGAGAAGAGATAATTGTGTAGATTGAGTACCTCTAATCCAAAAAATCTGAAGTCTGAAATACTCCAAAATTAAAAATGTTTTGAGTGCTGGTATAAAACTCAAAGGAAATGCTCACTGGAACATTTTGGATTTTGACTTTTAGATTAGGAATGCTAAAACAGTAAATATATAATGCAAATATTCCAAAATCAAAAAATTTTTAAATTAAAAAACCTTCTGGTCCCAATCATTTTGGATAAAGGAAACTCAATCTGTAGCAGATAAAATAAACCTTAAGTCAACTAATCCAACTATACAAAGAGACAAGGAATATATTTTTATCATTATAATACAATGATAAAGAGATCAATTCATTAAGAAAATATAGCAATTATACAAATATATGTACCTAAGGCTGGAATACCTACATATAGCAACTAAAGCAAATATTAATAGATCTATAAAGAGAGATAGAGTGTAATACAATGAGAATAGAGGACTTTAAGAGCCCCACTTTCAGCAATGGACAAATCATACAGACAGAGAATTAATAATGAAACATCAGATTTAAACTACACTTTAAGCCAAATGGAACTAATAGACATATATAGAACATTTCATTCAACAGCAATAGACTGCATATGTTTCTCAAGTGCACATGGAAAATTCTCCAGGATAGATTACATGTTAGACCACCAAACAAGTCTTAACAAATTTAAGAAGATTTAAATTATATCAAGTATTTTTTTCAGATCATAATTATATAAAACTAGACATCAGTAACAGGAGGAACATTGGAAAATTCAAAAACATATGGAAATTAAATAACATGATTAATGGGTCAAAAATACATTAAAAGAGAAATGTAAAAAACAACTTGAGAAAAATGAAAATGGACATATTAACATATCAGTAATTTATGGTGTGCAGCAAAAGCAGTTCTAAGAGGGAAGTTTATAGCAATAAACATATTAAAAGAGAAGAAAGAGGGCTCAGATCAGTGGCTCATGTCTACAATTCCAGCACTTTGTGAAGTCAAAGTGGGAGAGCTTCTTGAGCTCAAGAGGAATTTGAAACTAGCCTGGATGACATAGTGAAACCTTGTTTCCACAAAGAAAATTAAAAATTAGCCAGGTGTGGTGACTTACCTGTAGTCTCAACTACTTGGGAGGCTGAAGTGGGAGGAACAATTAATCCCAGGAGGTCAAGGCTGCAGTGAGCCATGATCACACCATTGCTCTCCAACCTGGATGACAGAGCAAGACCCTGTCTCAAAACAGTGAAATATAGACAGCCGGGCATAGTGGCTCGTGTCTATAATCCCAGAACTTTGGAAGGCTGAGGCAGGCAGATCACATGAGGTAAGGAGTTTGAGACAAGTCTGGTCAACATGGTAAAACTCCATCTCTACTAAAAATACAAAAATTACAGGTGGCAGGCACCTGTAATCCCAGCTACTTGGGAGGCTGAGGCAGGAGAATCACTTGAACCTAAGAGGCAGGGTTGCTGTGAGCTGAGATCGCACCACTGTACTTCCAGCGTGTGTGACAGAGCAAGATTCCATCTCAAAAAAACAAAGAAACAAACAAAAATATTTTATTAAAAAAGATCTTGAATAAACAAGCTAACATCATACTTCAAAAAACTAGAAAAAGAAAAAACAAACTAACCAAAAAGTTATTAAAAGAAAGGAACTAATAAAGATCACAACAGAAACAGAAGAACTAGAGACTAGAAAAATGATAGAAAACAAAGAGAATTGGTTTAAAAAAGATAATTAAAGTTGACAAACTTTATCTAAACTAAGAAAAACAGAAAACTCAAAAAAGTGAAATCATAAATGAAAGAGAAGTCACTATAATAGGTACTGGAGTAGTAAAAATGATCAGAAGAGACTGCTATGACCAATTATATATCAACAAATTGTATAACTTAGAGGAAATGGATTAATTCCTAGAGGCAAACAACCTACCAAGACTAAATCAAGAAGAAATAAAAAATCTGAACAGACCAATAATAAGTACAAAATGCCACTGGTAAGATTGAATCAGTAATAAAAATCTCCCATCAGTGAAAGCCCAGGACCTGATGGCTTCACTGCTGAATCTTACCAAACATTTAAAGGACTAATAAGAGCAATCCTCCTCAAACTCTTTCAAAATTAAAAAAGGGAATACTTTCAAATTCATTTTATGAGGCTAGAATTGCCCTGATACCAAAGACAGAAAAGAACACTGTAAGAAAAGAAAATTAAAGGCTGATACCCCTGATGAACATGGATGAAAAAAAATCATCAACAAAATACTAGGACACTGAATCCAACAGTACATTAAAGAGATCATTAACCATGATCAAATGAGATTTGTCTCAGAAATGCAAGGAGAGTTCAACATACACAAATCTGTAAATGTGATACACTACATTAAAAAAATGAAGGACAAAAATTGTATCACTTCAACAGATGCAAAAAAAGCATTTGATAAAACTCAGCATCCTTTCAGAATAAAAATTATTTAAAAATTTGGTATAAATAAATGTACCTTAACACAACAAAGGTGACAAACCTTTATTATGACAAACCTGCAGCTAACATTATATTCCACAATGAAAAGTTGAAAACTTTTCCTCTGACATCAGGAATAAGACAAAGATGCCCACTCTTGCAATTTCTATTCAACATAATAGAAGTTTTATGGAATGGAAGTTTTAGCCAGAGCAAGTAGGCAAGTAAAAGAAATTAAAAGCATCCAAATTGGAAAGGAAGAAGTTAAATTGTCCCTGTTTGCAGATGACATACTCTTGTAGATAGAAAACCATAAAAACACCACACAAAAAAAAGTTTTTCACTAATAAACAAATTCAGTGAAGTTACAGGATAGAAAAATCAACATGAATTACATACAAAAATCAGTATCTACAACATGCAAAAGTCAGTATGTATTGTATCCACAATATGTTTTGTATCCACAACATACAAAAATCAGTATCCTTTCTATACACTAACAAAAATCTACCAAAAAATAAATCAAGACAACAATCCTATTTTAAATAGCAACCAAATAATTGGACTAAATTTAACTGAGGAGGTAAAAGACCTGTACAGTGAAAACTATACAACATTGATCAAAGAAATTGAAGAAAACATAAATAAATGGGAAGACATCTCATGTTTATGGAATGGAATAATTAATATTAATATCAATTTATGAATAAATGAAGTTTGTCACCTTTATTGTGTTGAGGTACATTTATACCTAATTTCTTAAGAATTTTGATCCTGAAAGTTAAAATGTTTATACTTCCCAAAGGCATCTACAGACTCAATGCAATCCCTATCAAAATTCCAGTAACATTTTTCACAGAAATAGAAAAAAAAAATCCTAAAATCCATATGGAAAGCAACAGACCCCAAATAGCCAAAGTAATCTTGAGGAGAAAAAAGTCAGAAACATTATGCTACCTGACTTCAAAATATACTATAAAATTATAATAATTAAGACACTATTATACTGGCATAAAAACAGACAGTGACTAGTGGCACAGAATAGCAAGCACAGAAATAAATCCATGCAGTTAGTCAGTTGATTTTTTACAATGGTGCCAAGCACATACAGTTTCTTCAATAAGTGGTATTGGGAACACTGGATATCCACATGCAAAAGACTGAAATTAGATCCTTATCTGATATCATCATATTAAAAATTAAAATCAAAATGGATTAAATATCTAAATGAAAGACCTGAAGCTGTAAAACTACTAGAAGAAAACATAAGAGAAAAATGTACTGACATTGGCCTAGGCAATAATTTTTTTTGATGTGACCCAAAAGTACAGGAAAAAATGCAAAAACAGAGAAACAAGATTGCATGAAACAAGGCATACAAATTACCAACAGATATATGAAAAATGCTCTACACCACTAATCATCAGGAAAATGCAAATTAAAATTACAATGAGACCTTAACTCATATCTGTAGTGTTAGATGGCTAATACCAAAAGGGTGAAAGATAACAAGTGTTGGCAAGGATGTAAAAAAAAAAAAAAAAAAAGGGAACCCTTGCACACTGTTGGTGGGAATGTAAATTGTACACCCATGGGGGAGACAATCCACGATGGCCAAATAGGAACAGCTCTCAAGTGCAGTTCCCAGCAAGCACACAGAGGGTGAGTGATCACCGCATTTCCAAACAAATTCCTACTGCCCACAGACCAGGAGATTCCCAGGCAGAAAAGCACCATGAGTCTCTAGCACAGCTGTTTCAGCCAGAGCAGTGGGTCTCCCCACAAAAACTCACACAAATCTGGGTGGCATTTCAACTGGCACCTGGAATGCCTGGGAAACAGAGTCACCCATTCAACTGAATAAGAGGGGGCTGAAACAAGGAGCCAGGTGATCTGGCTTGGCAGGTCCCACCCCTAAAAAGACCAGCAATCTGAAATGCTCTGGATTGAGAGTTTCACAGCAAGCACAGCTGGACCCGGGACATTCCAGCTCTGTGGGGGGAAGGGCATCCACCATTACTGAGGCAGTCCACAACTACCGAAGCAGTCCACTATCACTGAGGCAGTCCACCATTACCAAGGCAATCTGCCGTTACAAAGACAATCTGCCATTACTGAGGCAGACTGCCATTGCTGAGGCAGTTCTATCTATAATTCTATAAACAAAACCACAAGGAAGTTCACACAGCAGCTGGGCAGAACCCACAGCAGCTCAGCAACACCTCTGCTGGCAGACTGTGACCAGGCTACCTCCTCACTTGGCAGGGCATCTCTGAACACAGCAGCACATCAGGAGCTTATAAATAAAGCCACATCTTCTCAGGACAGAGCCCCTTGGAAAAAATGGTAGTTATGCGTTCCCCTGCAGCAGACTTAAACGTACCTGCCCAGCAGCTCTGAATGGAACGGAGCTCACAGCTCAGCACTTGAGCTCCTATAAGGGACAAACTGTCTCCTCAAGCAGCTCCCCGACCCCTGTATATCCAAAGAGACACCTCATAAAGAAGAGCTCAGGCTGACATCTGGTGGGTATCCTTCTGGGACAAAGATGACAGAATAAGAAACTGGCAGCAACCCTTACTGTTCTGCAGCCGCTACTTGTGATCACCAGGCAAGTGGGGTCTGGAATGGACCTCCAGCAGTCCTACAGCAGAGGGGTCTGACTGTTAGAAGGAAAACTAAAAAACAAAGAAATAACTTCATCATCAACAAAGAGGATGTCCACTCAGAGACCCCATCTGAAAGTCACCAACTACAAAGACCATAGGTAGAAAAATCCACAAAGATGGGAAGAAACCAGTGCAAAAAGTATGAAAACACCAAAAACCTGAACACCTCTCCTCCTCCAAGGGGTCATAACTCCTCACCAACAAGGGAACAAGGCTGGATGGAGAATGAATCTGATTAATTGACAGAAACAGGCTTCAGAAAGTGGGTAATAACAAACTTCTCTGAGCTAAAAGAACATATTCTAACCCAACGTAAAGAAACTAAGAACCTTGAAAAACGGTTTGATGAAATACTAATGAGAATAAACAGCTTAGAGAATAATATAAATGAATTGATGGAGCTGAAAAACACAACATGAGAACTTTGAGAAGCATAAACAACTTTCAGTAGCCAAATTGACCAAGCAGAAGAAAGGATACCAGAGATTGAAGATCAACTCAATGAAATAAAACAAGAAGGCAAGATTAGTGAAAAAAGGTGTAAAAAGAAACGAACAAAGCCTCCAAGAAATATGGGATTATGTGAAAAGACCTCATCTATGTTTGATAGGTGTACCTGAATGTGATAGAGAGAATGAAACCAAGATGGAAAACACTCGTCAGGATATTATCCAACCTAGCAAGGCAGGCCAATATTCAAGTCCAGGAAATACAGAGAACACCACAGAGATATTCCTCAAGAAGAGCAACGATTTACCAGGGTTGAAATGAAGGAAAATATACTAAGTGCAGCCAGAGAGAAAGGTCAGGTTACTCACAAAGGGAAGCCCATCAGACTCACAGTGGATCTCTCCACAGAAACCCTACAAACCAGATGACAGTGGGGGCCAATATTCAACATCCTTAAAGAAAAGAATTTTCAACCTAGAATTTCATGTCCAGCCAAACTAAGCTTCATAAGTGAAGGAGAAATAAAATTCTTTATGAACAAGCAATTGCTCAGACATTTTGTCACCGGCAGGCCTGCCTTAGAAGAGCTCCTGAAAGAAGCACTAAACATAAAAAGGAACAACCAGTACCAGCCACTCCAAAAATGCACCAAATGGTAAAGAGAATTGACACAAT
Source organism: Cebus imitator (assembly GCF_001604975.1). Classification (NCBI taxonomy): domain Eukaryota; kingdom Metazoa; phylum Chordata; class Mammalia; order Primates; family Cebidae; genus Cebus; species Cebus imitator. The sequence continues at coordinate 4,519,022 of NW_016107321.1, forward strand.
GAAGAAACTGGGTCAACCAATGGGGAGAACAACCAGCTAACATCAAAATGGCAGGATCAAAATCACACAGAACAATATTAACCTTAAATGTAAATTGGCTAAATACCCCAATCAAAAGACACAGACTGGGAAATTGGATAAAAAGTCAAAATCCATTGGTGTGCTGTATCCAGGAAACCCATCTCACATGCAAGGATACACATAGCTCAAAATAGAGGGATGGAGGAAGATTTACCAAGCAAATGGAGAGAAAAAAAAATGAGGAGTTGCAATCCTAGTCTCCGATAAAATAGACTTTAAACCAACAAAGATCAAAAGAGACAAAGAAGGGCATTACATAATGGTAAAAGGATCAATGCAACAAGAAGAGCTAACCATCCTAAATATATACATACCCAATATAGGAGCACCCAATTATATAAAGCAAGTTCTTAATGACCTACAGACTTAGACTCCTACACAAGGAGACTTTAACACTCAGCTGTCAATATTAGGCAGATCAATGAGACAGAAAACTAACAAGGATATTCAGGACTTGAATTCCAATCAGGACCAAGCAAATCTAATAGACATTTACAGAACTCTCCACCCCAAATCCACAGAATATACATTCTTCTCAGCACCACATCACACCTACTCTAAAATTTACCACATAATTGGAAGTAAATCACTCCTCAGCAAATGCAAAAGAACGGAAATCATAACAAACAGTCTCTCAGACCACAGTGCAATCAAGCTAGAACTCAGGATTCAGAACTTAGAAATGCACAACTTCACGGAAACTGAACAACTGGCTCTCGAATGTTGACTGGATAAAAACAATGAAATGAAAGCAGAAATAAAGATGTTCTTCGAAACCAACAAGAATGAAGACACAATGTACCAGAATCTCTGGGACACATTTAAAGCAGTGTCTAGAGGAAAATTTATAGCAATAAACGCCCACATGAGAAGCAAGAAAGATCTAAAATTGACACGCTATCATCAAAATTGAAAGAACTAGAGGAGCAAGATCAAAAAGACTCAAAAGCCAGCAGAAGACAAGAAATAACTAAGATCAGAGCAGAAGTGAAGGAGATAGAGACACAAAAATCCCTTCAAAAAATTAATAAATCCAGGAGCTGTTTTTTTGAAAAGATCAACAAAATAAACAGACTGCTAGCCAGATTAATAAATAAGAAAAGAGAGAAGAATCAAATAGATGCAATAAAAAAAAGATAAAGGGGATATTACCATCAATTCCACAGAAATACAAACTGCCATCAGAGATTACTACAAACAACTCTATGCACATAAACCAGTAAATCTGGAAGAATTGGATAAATTCCTGGACACTTACACCCTCCTAAGCCTAAACCAGGAAGAAGTCTAAACCCTGTATAGACCAATAAAAAGGGCTGAAGTTGAGGCAGCATTTAATAGCCTACAAACCAAAAAAAAACCACCCCAATCCAGAGGGGTTAACAGCAGAATTCTACCAGACCTACAAAGAGGAGCTGGTACCACTCCTTCTGAAACTATTCCAAACAATACAAAAAGAGGGAATCCTTCCCAAATCATTTTATGAGACCAACATCATCCTGATACCAAAACCTGGCAGGAACTCAACAAAAAAAGAAAACTTCAAGCCAATATCCATGGTGAACATAGATGCAAAAATCAGCAAACTGATTGCAACAGCGCATCAGAAAGCTTATCCATCATGATCAAGTTAATTATCCATCTCGAAATAATAAAAGCTATTTACAACAAACCCACAGCCAATATTATACCAAATGGACAAAAACTGGAAGCACTCCCTTTGAAATCTGGCACTAGACAAGGATGACCTCTCTCACCACTCCTATTCAATAGAGTATTGAAAGTTCTAGCCACAGCAATCAGGCAAGAAAAAGAAATAAAGCATATTCAATTAGGAAAGGAGGAAGTCAAATTGTCTCTCTTTGCAAACGACATGATTGTATATTTAGAAGACCCCATTGTCTCAGTCCAAAATCTCCTAAAACTGGTAAGCAACTTTAGCAAAGTCCCCGGATACAAAATCAATGTGCAGAAATCACAAGCATTCCTATACACCAATAACAGACTAAAGAGAGCCAAATCAATAACAAACTACCATTCCCAATTGCTACAAAGAGAATAAAATACCTAGGAATACAACTAACAAAGATATGAAGGACCTCTTCAAGGAGAACTACAAACCACTGCTCAATGAAAGAAGAGAGGAAACAAACAGATGGAAAAACATTCCATGCTCATGGTTAGAAAGGATCAATATTGTGAAAATCGCCATACTGCCCAAAGTGATTTATAGATTCAATGCTATCCCCATCAAACTACCTATGACCCTCTTCACAGAACTGGAAAAAACCACCTTAAACTTCATACGGAACCAAAAGAGAGCTCACATAGCCAAGTCAATCCTAAGCAAAAAGAACAAAGCTGGAGACATCACACTACCTGACTTCAAACTATACTACAAGGCTACAGTAATCAAAACAGCATGGTACTGGTATCAAAACAGAGATATAGACCAATGGAACAGAACAGAGGCCTTGGAGGCAATGCCACACATCTACAACCATCTGATCGTTGACAAACCAGACAAAAACAAGCAATGGGGAAAGGATTCCCTGTTCAAGAAATGGTGTTGGGAAAGCTGGCTAGCCATGTGCAGAAAGCAAAATCTGGACCCCTTCCTGACACCTTACACTAAAATTAACTCCAGATGGATTAAAGACTTAAACATAAGACTTAACACCATAAAAACCCTAGAAGAAAACTTAGACAAAACCATTCAGGACATAGGCATAGGCAAGAACTTCATGACTAAAACACCAAAAGCAATGGCAACAAAAGCCAAAATAGACAAATGGGATCTAATTAAACTCCAGAGCTTCTGCACAGCAAAAGAAACAATCTTTAGAGTAAACTGACAACCAACAGAATGGGGAAAAAAAATTTGCAATCCACCCATCTGACAAAAAGCTAATATCCAGAATCTACAAAGAACTAAAACAGTTTTAAAAGAAAAAAAAAAAAAAATTCAAAAGTGGGCAAAGGATATGAATAGACACTTTTCAAAAGAAGACATATATGAGGCCAACAAACATATGAAAAAATGGTCATCATCATTGGTCATTAGAGAAATACAAACAAAAACCACATTCAGATATCATCTCACACTAGTTAGAATGGCGATCATTAAAAAGTCTGGAGACAACAGATGCTGGAGAGGATGTGGAGAAATAGGAACTCTTTTACATTGTTGGTGGGAGTGTAAATTAGTTCAACCATTGTGGAAGACAGTGTGGTGATTCCTCAAGGACCTAGAAATAGAAATTCCATTTGACCCAGCAATCCCATTACTGGGTATATATCCAAAGGATTATAAATCGTTCTATTATAAATGTATATTCATTGTGGCACTGTTTACAATAGCAAAGAACTGGAACCAACCCAAATGCCCATCAATGATAGACGGAACAGGGAAAATGTGGCACATATACACCATGGAATACTATGCAGCCATGAAAAACGATGAGTTCATGTCCTTTGTAGGGACATAGATGAATCTGGAAACCATCATTCTCAGCAAACTGACACAAGAACAGAAAATCAAACAGTGCATGTTCTCTCTCATAGGCAGGTGTTGAACAATGAGAACACATGGACACAGGGAGGGGAGCATCACACACTGGGATCCGTTGACAGGGACAGGGGAGGGACAGCAGGGGGTAGGGAGTGGGGAAGAGATAATGTGGGGAGAAATGCCAGATATAGGTGATGAGGTTGGAGGCAGCAAACCACATTGCCATGTACGTACCTATGCAACAATCTTGCATGTTCTTCGCATGTACCCAAGAACCTAAAGTGCAATAAAATGTATATAAAAAAAATTTAAAAAGAAAAATATCATCAACCCAACAGAAAAAAAAAGTTGTACACCCATTATGGATAACAGCATGAAGGTTCTTCAAAAAATTACAAATAACTTATGATCCAGCAATCCCACTACTGGGTATATATCCAAAGGAAATGAAATAAGTATGATGAAGAGATACCTACATTCCCATGTTCATTACACCATTATTCACAGTGGCCAAGATATGGGATCACCCTGTGTTTATCAACAAATAAATGGATAAATAAAATGTGGTATATATACACAATGGAATACCATCCAGCCTTATAACAGAAGGAAATCCTATCATTTGAGACAACATGGAGGAAATTGGAGGACATCATGTTCAGCGAAATAACCCAGATACAAAAAGAAAAATACTATCTGATCTTATTTATATGTGGAATCTGAAAAAGTCAAATTCATAGAAGCACAGAGTAGGATGGGGGTTACTTGAAAATTTCCATTTTCAAGAGGAGAGAGGAGATTTTAAGTGTTCTCATCACAAACAAAAAATTGATGGTTGTGAGGTAAAGTATATGTTAATCAGCTTGATTTAGCCATTCCACAATATATACATATGTCAAAACAGCATGTTGTACATGATAATTATATACAGTTTTTATTTGCCAATTAAAAAAAGACTTTTTTAAAGTGTAACTCAAATACATCTGTTAGCAAAGAGCTGAGAGGCCCTGGAGGGGTCCTGGAAGGAAGAGACCTGCGCCAGGGACCCAAACCCCCCACCCCGATACACTTTCCTGCCACCAGTCCCTGGTGTTACATCGGACAAATCACTTTTTCCCTGAGCCTGTTTTCTCCTCTGTAAAAGAGAGATGCCACCTGCACCCTCACTTCCCTCCTCCACATTCCTTCCATTCTTTCTTTCTTCATCCAAGCATTAGTTGAGCTCTTGGCAAATACTGGCCTGGTGGCTCAGAAACGAGTTATTCTGTCTTCTGGATAGCCTATACACCCCCACCAACTTTACTGGAACATTGTGGGGAACAAATAATCAGAGAGAGGTGATGCCGTTCTATATAAGAAGGTACTTCCCAGGCATTAGCCATGATTGATATTTTTTCAGCATTCCTGTTCTAAAGGCAGGGTTTCCTTTCGTAGCATCTGGTGTAACTATTGCCTGTCTATGGGGAAGCCCTGGAACAATTCTGTGTTTTGTTCTGGCAGAAACTGAACAGGCCCCTGTGTTGTCTGGCTGGCCCCAAGTGTGGGCACAGACCCAGCCTGGCATCTGGTGAAGTCAGCCTGGTAACTGCGCCAGCCCCCACTCCTCCACAGTGAAATACACACAGCATGTGGGTGAGCCGGGGAGTGTCCAGGCTTCCTAGAACTCAGCTTATCCCAGTTAGAAAGTCAGCACGGTACACAAGCGCTTGGGAAGTTTACCTTAGATTCTTCCACAGGTATGAAGGGTTAAACAATTTTAAATTATCCTCTATTTAACATGTTCTTACTGCAAATATTCGTATTAAAAATTCCAATCAGTTATGCTTTGCTTCACTACCTTTAGTTCTGTAATTATTGACCTTAATTGCTTTGATGCCAGTCTTCAACCTTGATGGTCAGCACATGACTTCAGGGTTTTATCAATGGCCAGTGTGTCCAGCTCTGTGTGTCAGGCACGAAGCTAGATAAATCATGATCTCTGCAGGGTTCAGTTGGCTCTTCTGTTAATGAGGGGACAGCAAGATTCATTTAGCCTTCTTAACTTTCATGATTCTACAGTTTTAATTCAAGTTTTAAAGCTTCTAGAGCTTATAGTATAAATCAGGATCTAAAGCTAACAAGAAAGTATAAAATAAAGGTCTCTTGTTATCACCTCCCTATCTTCAGTGACCTCTTACAAAGAAAAGACACATCTTTTTATTTTCAGAGATCTCACTAAAGTGTACTGTAAACTAAAGAGCCCATGGCTATCAAGGCACATTGTGATTCTATCTCCAAGGGCTCAGTCGTCCTGTCTGCAAAATGGGTTAGTTAGATCATGGTGCTGGTCTATGACTGCATTTGCAGATTTCTGTCAAAATGGAAGAGGAGTGTAAAAGCATCATCATCACATTTTTATAAGGTTAAATTTCTCCTCTTCTAAATTCGCAGATGAGTCCCACACTTTCTGATATCCACATGTTTTGTTTTGTTTTTAGACAAGGTCTTGCTCAGTTGCCCAGGTTGGAGTGCAGTCTTGACTCACTGCAGCTTCAACCTCCTGGGTTTAAGTGATATTCCTACCTCAGCCTCCCAAGGAGCTGGAACAACACACATGCCACCATGCCTGGCTAATTTTCTCTCTCTTTCTTTCTTCTTTTCTTTCTCTCTTTCTTTCATTTTCTCTTTCTTTCCTTCTCTCTCTCTTTCTTTCTCTCTCTCTCTTTCTTTCTTTCTTTTTTTTCTTTCTTTTCCTGCCTCCCACCTCCCTCTCTCCCTCCCTCCTTCATTCCTTCCTTCCTTCCTTCCTTCCTTCCTTCCTCCCTTCCTTCCTTCCTCCCTTCCTCCCTTCCTTCCTCCCTTCCTTTCCTTCTTTCCTTCCCTCCTTTCAAAATGGGGGTCTCACTTTATTGTCCAGGCTGGTCTCAAACTCTGAGACTTAAGCAAACCTCTGCCCCAGCCACCCAAAGTGCTGGGACTACAGGCATAAGCCACAATTCACAGCCATATAACTTTTTTGCCATTGGTGCTTTGGCTTGATTTTTTGTTTGTTTGTTTTGTATTTGAGTATCTTTTTGGCAGCCCTTTGTCAATCATTCTATTTTTAAAATTTATATTCCTGGTCCATGAAGTCCAACTGACATGGTTTGACTATGTCCCCACCTAAATCTCATCTTGAATTGTAGCTACCATAATCCCTATGTGTCGTGGGAGGGACCTGGTGAAAGGTAATTGAATCATTGGGGCAAATTTTTCCCATGCTGTTTGTGTGATAGTGACAAGTCTTATGAGATCTGCTGGTTTTATAAAGGGCAGTTCCCCTGCACATACTGTCTTGCCTGCCACTACGTAAGACATGCCTTTGCTCCTCCTTTGCCTTCCACCATGATTGTGTGGCTTCCCCAGACATGTGGAGCTGTGAGTTCATTAAATTTCTTTTTCTTTATAAATTACACACTCTCAGGTAGGTCACTATTAGCAGTGTGAGAATAGACTAATATAGTAAATTGGTACCAGGAGTGGGGCAATGCTGTAAAGATACCCAAAAATTTGGAAGTGACTTTGAAACTGGGCAAAAGACAGAGTTTGGAACAGTTTGGAGGGCTCGGAAGACAGGAATTGAATGCCTTCAACCAAAATGCTGATAGTGACGTGAACAATAAAGTCCAGGCTGAGGTAGTCTCAGATGGAGATGAAGAACTTGTTGGAAACTGAAGGAAAGGTCACTCTTGCTATGCAAACAGACTGGTGGCATTTTTCCCCTGCTCTAGAAATCTGTGGAACTTTGAAATTGAGAGAGATGATTTAGGGTACCTGTCAGAAGAAATTTCTAAGCAGGAAAGCATTCAAAAGGAGGCAGAGCATAAAAGTTTGAATAATTTATAGTCTAATGATGCAGTAGAAAAGAAAACCCCATTTTCTGGGTAGAAATTAAAGTGCCTGGCCAACATGGAAAAAACCCATCTCTACTAAAAATTAAAAAATTAGCCAGGCTTGGTGGTGACTGCCTGTAATCCCATGCTTAAACACAGAAGGCAGAGGTTGCAGTCAGCCAAGATCATGCCATTGCACTTCAGCCTGGGCAACAAGAGCAAAACTCCATCTCAAAAAAAAGAAAGAAAGAAAAGAAAAGAAAGAAAAGCCAACTGCAGAAATTTGCACAAGTAACAAGGAGCCAAACATTAGTCACCAAGACAATGGGGAAAATGTCTCCAGGGCATGTCAGAGGTCTTCATAGCAGCCACTCCCATTACAGGCACAAAGGCCTAACAGGGAAAAACCTCCTGCTGTATGCAGCCTTGGGACTTGGTGCCCTGTGTCCCAGCCACTCCAGCCATGCCTAAAAGGGGCCAAAGTACAGCTCAGGATGTGACTTCAGAGGGTACAAGCCTTGGCAGCTTCCACAGGGTGTTGGTCCTGCAGGTGTGTAGAAGACAAGAATTGAGGTTTGGGAACCTCCACCTGGATTTCAGAGGCTGTATGGAAATGCCTGGATGTCCAGGCAGAGGTGTGTTGCAGGGGTGGAGCCCTCATGGAGAACCTCTGCTAGGGAAGTGCAGAAAGGAAATGTGAGGTTGGAGCCTCCGTAGAGAGTCCCCTCTAGGGCACTGCCTAGTGGAGCCATGAGAAGAGAGCCACTGTTCTCCAGACCCCATCATGGTAGATCTGCAAACAGCTTGCACCATGTGCTTGGGAAAGCTGGAGACACTCAATGCCAGCTGTGAAAGCAGCAGGGAGGGAGGTCATACCCTGCAAAGCCACAGGGACAGAGCTGTCCAAGGCTGTAGGAGCCCACCTTTTGCATCAGCTTGACCTGGATGTGAGACATGGAGTCCAAGGAGATCATTTTGGAACTTTAAGGCTTAATGACCCCCACTGGATTTCAGGGTTGCATGGGGCCTGTAGCCCCTTTGTTTTGGTCAATTTCTCCCATTTGGAATGGGTGTATTTACCCAATGCCAGCACCTCCATTAATTTGCTTTTGATTTTACAGGCTCATAAGCGGAAGGGACTTGCCTTGTCTCAGATGAGACTTTGGATTGTGGACTTTTGAGTTAATGCTAAGTGAGTTAAGACTTTGGGGGACTGTTGGGAAGGCATGATTAGTTTTGAAATGTGAGAATATGAAATTTGGGAGAGGCTGGGGCAGAATGATATGGTTTGGCTGTTCCCACCCAAATTGCATCTTGAATTATAGCTCCCATAATCCTCACACGTTGTAGGAGGGACCTGGTAGGAGGTAATTAAATCATGAGGATGAGTTTTTCCTATGCTGTTCTTGTGATAGTGAATAACTCTCATGATATCTGATGGTTTTATAAAGGGCTGTTTCCCTGCACAAGCTCTCTTGCCTGCTGCCATGTAAGACATGGCTTTGCTCCTCCTTTGCCTTCCATCATGATTGTGAGGCCTCTCCAGCCAAGTGGAACTGTGAGTCCATTAAACTTCTTTTTTTTCCTTGTTCATAAATTACCCAGTCTCAGGTATGTTTTTATTAGCAGCCTGAGAACAGACTAATATATCAACCAGCTGGAACTGATCAGCAGATTTCTTACCTGAATTCACAGCTCTTATTTCCAGTAAGCCCATGAATTATCTAGTTCAGCAAATTAATTAGCACATTTTTACCTATAACTCTAGTTTCTCACCCTTTGTCTTTTTGCCCATGCTCTAGCACCAACTCTCCATTCCAGTTATCACTTACTCCAAGGCACCAGATAAGCAAATCTCCCTCCCAGAACATCCTTCCCCTTCCAGGTCAGGTTCTCCTCCATCCTTCTAAACTCAAGTGAAGATTTGCATATTTCATAAACTTTTCCTGAATTTTACCACCCTCTTCCAGGCACTGTAATTTAATTGATTATATCCTGATACCATTAATCAGGGAAAAATGGGACCAACCCATGTCAGAAAGTGTGGACTATACTGGATATATGTTTCTCTTTTTTCTCACCAGTAATGCTTTCCTGTACCTAATACTCTGCAACTACCTCCAAAAAGTTAAATAAATCAGATCATTGACTAGAAGAGGCCTTTGAGGCTAAGTTACTTGCCCAAACTAGATTCTTCCCTGAACTAGATTTGCAACCTTGGGCAAGTAACTTAGCTTAAAAGGCTAAGTTCTTCAGGGAAGAAGTTCTTCAGGGAAGAATTAGATTTGCAACCTTGGGCAAGTAAGGTTCCCAGCACCTGGCTCTTCCTGCCATAATTGGTGACATTGACTGCACTGCCCTCCTGTCATAGTTCCTGGAAGAAACTCCTCTGATTAATGCACCACCTCAATCCCTACTAGATGATTTCAGAATCCAACTAGATGTCACTTACCTCTTAGATAAATGGAGCTCTCAGAGGTTGGCTATCAGGTACAATAGTTTTCTGGAAATAGTGTCTGCCCAGAATAGATGAAGACCTTTCAACCTGCCTATTTTCTAAGGTAGACCCTTAGTGAAGCCTTTGAAGTTACTTTGCAGCTGCAAATGGCTGCCCCATGCACAGAATAGGACTGGATGTCTAATAATTCCAGAGCAGGCCTGCACAGTTATCTCAAAGCACAGTTATCTCAAAGCACAGTGCTGCAAGTGAACGTTTCCTTAGCATAAACATCCTATTTCTTACTATGTTATTACTTCCACCAAACATAGATTTCTTAAGTTCTTTCAATTTGAGATAAAGTGTAACTTTTGTTTAGACTGCAAAATACCAATCAAAGAAAGGGGCCTTTAGAAATTAGTTTCATTGACAATTTTAGTATGTCTTTAAAAGGAAAGATGCAAGAATGCCCATGTGATTCTGTCTCAGCAGAATAAGTGGGTCTCAGCTGCCTGTGTCCATCACAGGCGGGCAGTGGCTGATCACAAGACTGTGTTCTCGACGTGGGTGAGATGCTGGGAGCTTGGCCAATGCCCAGGCAGCATAGGGAAGCTCCAGAACCTGCGAGACCCCAGGAATGGGCTTTCATGACCCCTTACTCTTCACTTACTTGGAGCAGTACTGATTCTACCAAGTGTGTTTAAACTGCGCCGGATCTGTCTAAAACACTCCCTGAACCAAATACCTAAGGAAAATCCTTACAAGCTCACAAGAGATAGGGATAGCTCAGCCTGCCAATATTTAATGGCTTTGGGCCCTGATGGGAAGAGAAAACATACAGAAAACCTCCTTTTCTCCTTCTGTGGGTATATTATTCAATCTTCCCCCACTCTTTGGATGGGAAAGCTGGAAACTGAATTACTGTACTTTGTGAAAAAAATAGAAGGATTTTGTTTGTGTAGCCACTTTCTCAACAAAGCCTCTGCATGGTGTAAACAATTTTTAGTGGATGAGGTTGCTGTGATGTCCACAGAGACCTGAAGGATGCTGCTGGTGTCTCTCAGCACCTGACTGAGCCCCCATGGTGTGTGTAAGACGAGGGGATTGCAGAGTGTGTGAGATATCACCCAACGAACCTAAAACACCTTCACAGCATAGTATCCAATGCCAGATGTGGATTTCTAAAGGTAAGTGCCTCGGGGACTCAGTAAACACCTACAAAGCACCAGGCACTGGGCTGCTCCCAGGAGGCACGGGATAAGCGGCAGCATCCAGGGAAGGCGCCCTAGACATGGTGGGAGCCAAACCGTGGATTTTCCTAGAGAGAAAGGCAAGGAGAGCCAGGAGTAAAGCAACAGGCTGGCCAGAACCTGCTGCACCAGGGGATGGGTGAGGAGCTGGGCCGGTGGAGTGAGATGTTGAGTCCCCAACGCCCCCTGGCACCTGGATGGGAGGGTGTGGACTTTGTGTTTCCCGCATGAGCCACACCTTCTCCCACCCACTTCTTCTGCCAGACACACCCTGCCCACACCTTTGCTGGGCTGGCACCTGCCTGCTCTTCCAGAGCAGCATCATGCTGCGTAACATTTCTGGGAAGCCCTGGCTGCCCCTGCTTTCCTCCGAGGCTCCCTGTTTGGATTTCCCCCAGCACTTGGCACGTGCTCTTAAATCACCTCGGGTTTGCTGGTCATGGTCCCCCCACAGGCAATAAGTGCCTTCAGATTGCACCCCAGGGCCCAGCACCACACCCAGCATGGAGTCAGCTGAGTGTGGAGCCAGAGGAGAATGGCAGAGCCCAGGACTTCTGAAGTCTGGGGCGGGGGTTGGGGTGCACTCTGCTCCCTGACAGAGAACTACAGGATTTAGAAGGGAGCTTTGCTGGCGGAAGTGGCTACTGGAGAAGATTCCATCATCTTTGGATTTATGTATCTGGGTTCCCTGAGCCCCGCCAAAATCTGCTGAAGCTCCCTGGCTACTATGGAAATCAGATGCCTCTCAGGGCCTCAGTTTCCCTGTGGAAGAAACAAACAGCTTCTTAGAGATGGTCACAGAATCACCACATGTTATTAAAATCTTTGCTTTTGATCCAGCCATCCCACTCCTGGAAATCTGTCCCATAGAAATAAAAGTATATTCTGGGACATAACGGCACACAATGGATGGTTATTGCAGCAAAACATTGGAAACAAGGGAACGCCCACCCACAGGAAGACCAAGCCGCCTTCTCTCTGCATCCTCACATAGTCTTCCCTTGCACATGTGCATCCCTTGTCTCTGTGTGGGGCCAAATTTCCTCTTAGAAGGACATCAGTCAGATTGGATCTGGGATCACCCTGAGGCCTCACTTTATCTTCACCCTTTAAAGACCCTGTCACCAAACACAGCCACATTCTGAGGTATCCTGGGTTTAGGACATCAACATAGGAATTTGCAGGGGACGCAATTAATTCAGGTTGTAACTGTGTGTGTGTGTATGTGTGCATAGATGTGTATGTGTTTGCATATATGTGTGTGCTCAAATGTGTGTGTATATATGTATGTGGGTGTGTGTATATGTGTGTGCATTGTGTTTGCATGTATGTATGTGTGTATATGTGTTTGTGTGGAGGTATGCATGTGTGTATATGTGTGTTTGTGTGTGTTTGTATGTATGTGTGTGCATGTGCATGCATGTGTGTGAATATGTGTGTATGTGTGTGTGTATTTGTGTGTATATGTGCGTGGTATGTATATGTGGTTAGATATGTATGTGTGTATATGTGTGTGATATATATGTTGTTAGAGATGTATGTGTGTATATGTGTGTGCATGTGTGTATATGTGTTTATGTGTGTGGATATGTGGATACGTGTGTGTGCATGTGGATATGTGTATGTAGGCATATGTGCGTGTGTGAGTGTGTGTGCATGTGGCTGTCTGTGTGTTGCATATGTATGTGTATGCATGTGTGTGCCTGTGTGTGCATATATGCATGTGTGTGCATGTGTGTGTGCATGTGTGTATGCATGTGTATGTGTGTATGTGCGCCTGTGTGTGCATGTCTGCTCCTGTGTTATGCATGTGCATGGGTGTGCATGTGTGGGTATATGTGTGTGTGCGTGTGCATGAGAGAGAAAGAGAGTATGTGTCTGTGTGTGTACTTTGACTCTGATCGGATTATGCTGTGCATTTTCAGGCACAGCGTGCCTTGGCCTGTACTTCTTTTTGAGGGAGACATAGTGACTTGCTCTTTAAAAAAATATTTTTATAGGGTTGTGTGTTTCCTGAGGTTTTCTGATTTCAGTCAAAAGCAACAATGACTCTGTTGCTTCATTTTAGGTTAGCCCAGTCCTGGAAAATTATGCCGGTTGGAGTAGTGCTCTCTGATGGCAGGATGTTTATGAAATGACAGAGTCTTCTTCCCCTTTGGGATTAAGCAAAGTACAAATCTGACCATTTGGTGAGCTCTACTTTTCATATCCCTCCCTTGCGCCTATGATTTCTTTGTCTTTGCTCACTCTGTGACCTCTTCAAGTCCATTTCATCCTCTGCCCACACACATTTTTCTTTTTTCTACACCCTTTGCTTTTACCTACAGCTGGGATTGTCTTCTCCCATAACGAAGTTCCACATAGCCAAGGTGAGTGAGCAATTCAACACAACCTAAATGAAAAAGACATTTGCCATTTCCACACCTGATTTAAGGAATAATATGTGTTGTCTTTGGAATGCCCATTGTGGGTTTGGTGTTGCCGCATCTCAATTCCCCATCTGACCATGCCCACAGAAATATGGGAAGTGTTCTGCTGGCTCTAGAACAGCCTCAAATAAACCTTCAAATTCTCTCCTCTTTTTTTTTTTTCTCAACTCTCTCAAGATGACAGAAGGAAGCCACTGAGCAAAGCTTTCTGAAGCAGACCACATCGTTGCAGGTATGGGTTTTGGTAGTCTTCAAACCAACTGCCGGAAGTATGAACACACACACTGGCAAGGACATAAAGCAGCAGGACTAATCGATTCTGAAAGCTTAGCCACCATGGTGGACCACGAAGGGCACAGAGCTGGCTCTGGTTTCACGCCACTGTTGATTCACTGGGCGACCTCATCGAGTCACCCACACCTCATCGGTCCAGCTTCTCACCTGTCCTGGAATGGCTCTGTTCTTCTCACCTGTGTCCTGGATGGCCAGGTGGATCCTAGCTCATGCATGAAGGGCCACATCAATGGCAGAGCCCTGGCGCATGGGAGGTGAGAGATGGCTTTTGCATTGCAGTGATGAGAGGGCTGGCTCAAAGGCAGAAGAGCTAGGTCACCCTCACTACTTTTTCCTGAAATTCACACTTATCACCGAGAAAATGAGGACATGAGAGGCAACCTCCCAACTTCCCTTCATGCTTGGACCATCCAGAGGACATTCAGACAGCCACTCTGCCAGCATCCTCTACATGCTGTTTTTCCTTGTCCCCCTTCAAGGGTAGGCGGCCCACCCTCTCTAGGGACTGTGCTCTGTGGGGTGGGACCCTGGGAACACAGCTCTGGGAGACTTGGATCCTGGCTTTGGAGACCAGAGAGTCTCCTCGGGCCTCAGCCCCCAGCCCTCCCTTGGAGTCCTCCTCATCCTGAAGCTGATACCGAGGGGCCTTGTGCTGGGCATGGGCAGTAGGTGTCTCGAGCCTCCCAGTCTTCACCCTGCATCCTGTCAGGGTGACCAGAACTCAGCAGCCACCACAAGGTGGAGTCAACAACTCAATCTCAGGGGAACAGGATCACTTCCCAGCTCTGCTCCAGAGCAGAGTCCAATCTCCCTGTTGAGTGTGGTTACTGCCCTCAGCCCGCTCCAGGTAACAGGGTGGCAGAGAACCTCCCCGCTGCCTGGACCAGAGATGCAATGTCATCTTATCCTGTATTATCTGTAACGCTATCTTAACCCAGCAACCCTGCCTCTGTGCACACATCCAAAGGAAATGAAATCAACCTCTCATAGAGACACCTGCGCCCTCCCGACCTTGCTGCAATTTGCAGCTATTACTCACAATAATCAAGACATAGAATCAACCCAAAGCATCCATCAACAGATGAATATATGAAGAAAATGCGATGTGCACACACACATATGCACGCACACACACACACTGGAATACCATTCAGCCTTTAAGAAGGAGATCCTACTGTTTGTGACAACATGGATAGGCCTGGAGTACATTACACCCAGTGAAATAAGCCACATACTGAAAGAAAAATACGGCATGATCTCACCTACGTGTAGAATCTAAAAAAGTTAATCTCACAGGGGTAGAGAGTGGAATGGTTGTTACCAGGGGCTGAGGGAGGGCATTTGGAGACATGGTGGTCTCAGAGTACAAAATTTCAGTTAAGCAACATGAATAAGTTCTAGAGATCTCATTACAGCATGGCGACTATATACTGTGTACTTAACATTTGCTAAGAGTAGATATTGTGTTGTTATCACCGAAAAAAGGTAAGGTGTAAGAAAAAATGTAAGGTGATGGATATGTTAATTAGCTTGATTTTAGTAATCATGTCACAATGTATATGCGTCTCATCATGTTGTACACTTTAAACATATACAACTTTTATTTGTTGTTTCTACCTTAATAAAGCTGTAAAAAATTAAAATACGAAGTAAGGGACCGTCTCACCAGCTCATAATGGATAGAATGTACACCTTACATTTATTTTTATGCTAGGTGTTTATTCAGTTATTCACTCATGCCTTT
Source organism: Cebus imitator (assembly GCF_001604975.1). Taxonomy (NCBI): domain Eukaryota; kingdom Metazoa; phylum Chordata; class Mammalia; order Primates; family Cebidae; genus Cebus; species Cebus imitator. The sequence goes on from NW_016107321.1 coordinate 4,534,619, forward strand.
ACTGAAAACTATGCCCTCTTCCAGGCATAGTGCCAGGGGCTGACACAAACAGATAAATAAATCACAGCCCCTGTCCTTGGAGAGCTCATGGTCTAGCAAGAGGCGAACAAAAAGAAGGCGATATGGGCATTCGGTAAATCACTGACTGGTATGCAAATGTGAGACCAGTAACCCTACCTGGACGCCCCTCCCTAATAATGTAGAATAGTGACCTTTTCACACACTGTGGCTAAAGCTTCTAGGAAAACACACACACACACACACACACACACACACACACACACACACACACACACACACATTTAGAGGTGCAGAGTGTGACTATGGAATAATCCAGTGTAACAGCCCACATGAGGAATTGATGTTTGACCTTGAGGCCAGGTCTCTGATAATCTATGAAACAAGTCTCCAAAGTCTTAAAATTTGTAAGTAGGAAGGACTGAATGCTAGTTGTGACTGAAAAACATACACTGAGTTCTCTGTTTTCATTGGGAAACACTTTACTCCTGCTTAATAATAAAAGCCAGCGATGGCTCAGATCACCATGTGCCTGTACAGCTTTAAGGAGAACTTGTGTTCCTAAATTCTTAGGGATAAATCCATCACCAGAACACTGACTCCATCTTCAAGTGCTCAGGGCTTGCTTATCCACACAAAGAGAGGATAAAGTCTCCTGTTAGGAGTTGATATCTCAGGCTTCCTCCTGGCACTGCCTGCTTTGAGCCAGGTCAAAAAACACCTCTTCCAACAAGACTTCCTGATTAATCCTACCTTATACAACTCATTTCAGGGCCTCTTGGCACCCATGCAGTGACCAAGGCCAACCAACCATGAAAATAATCACTGTCTTCCCTAAACCCTTAAACCAATGGTTTATCTAACTAATATGTGCTCTCTTTTGAGATCATCCACAGTTTTGTTCGTTTGTTTTTTAGCCTGGTAGAAGTTACCTATATATGCCCTGTAGGCTGGTAAAATAATTGGAATGAAACGATTTCTAATTAAGCTCACCATCCAAAACTGTATTTGTAGAAGATTTTTTGTTTACAAAAATCTTATACCTACATTTTCTCAGTAAATATCACACTAATGCTGTGATCTGTAGATAGAGAAACTTCCACCTTACAGATAAGGAGAAAGATCACAGAGATTCCAACCCCGATGTTCTGGTGTACTCCCTTTTTCTAACTCCTTCATAACTTTCACTTGTGATATATACAAGCATCACTATATTTGTAATAATGTAGATGCTCCCTTCAAACGATTTTACGTGTTCTATTAACATGCTTATCTAGCGCTTAGCACTTCCAGGTGAGACCAGAAGAGACTCTGTAAGTGAATGTGGAAGCCTGTCCCTATATCCTCACCCAAACTTAGCCTATGGAACTCTGTGACGTCTGAGACCAGGTCTTCTCCATCCTTTGTAACTCTCAGAATCTTGGGCATATGACGGGTTCACTCTGTATTTGTTGGAGAATTTAATGGATCATTTTTATAAAGATGGAGATTCAGTCCCCCATCTCCTATATAAATGATCCGCAGGCATCTGGGGGACTTAGCTGCAGCACAGCCTGGGGGAATCAAGCTGCAATTTTTATCCCAGGATGTTACTCTTCCAGGCTTTCAAACCACAACAGAAGCAAAGATGGGGTGAGTAGGGACACAGTTATTTCCGACTGGTTGCAGATGGGAAGAAAGGTCTGTGACATCTGTTGTTGATCGCTGGGCTCACATCAGACGCTTTGCAAAGCTGGTTCCCTCCGGGGGATTTGGGTAACAGCTCCCACTTTCAGAGCACATAATATTATACACTTGCAGAACTCTTTATAGCAGTGTTGGTGGCTTTAGGGGCACAAGTTTCCAGCCGGGTCTATTTCTGTGAAGTTACCCGAGTTATACCCCCGAGCCCCTGCCCCCCCAGCCAAACGTGACTCTAAAGCAGAGAGTTTCCATGTAGAGGCTTCATCTGTTTGTGTTGGCCTGTTGCAGACACTCGCTGAGATTTGACCAATCCAACATGTGGCCGCATGCTAGCGTGCTGTGTGCTGAGAAAGCAGCTTAGAGCAACAGCTGGGGAACCTTCCTTTCTGCCTCTGCTCTGAAATCAAGCATGTTTATTTAAGACAAAGGGGGCTGTGCTGAAATCACTTTGGGGAAAATTACAGGTCGCAAAATGTAATGTGACTATAACATATTGGAATGTTGATGACTGCGTGCCATAATGTGGTCACTAATGTTTCTTTCTCCCCCAACATTTAACATTACAACAGCTACATGTCACATTCTCTATTTCATTCGCTGAAGAATTAGGTTTAGTGTGACTAAATTTCTACTCAATTCTAAAGAATTCTAAGATTTAATAGCAAAAATATATCATATAATGAGGATATTATATTTTGGAAGTTTGGGTTTAGTGGTCTCCCCTGCTCCATCATTTCATAAGACGTTCTTGTATTATTAAATGGAATCCTGATTCAAGATAACATTCATTATGATCTATTCGTGAAAGAAAAAGCCATATAAAATCAACTGGACACTATTAAGGAAATGTGACAAAATAATGTGTGGGCCTTAATATTTTTGCTATCAACCAGCAAAGATGAATATAAATAATTAAAAAAACAAGTAACTTAAGAAAATCTTATTTTAAAATGCACAGTGTACACACACATACACACACGACATGTATTTACTGAGTTGCATAAATTGAAATATTTGAAATATTAAAATAATTTAAATTAAAATAAATTCAAAATATTTCTGCATAGGAAAATTGGGAAGATTAAAGTACTATAAAAATAGCAATACTTCTGTAAATAATTGAGGTCTACTATTTAATTCCAAAGAAAATGGTTATTTTTTTTTTGAAGTTGAAAAAGTTAACATAAAGTTTATGTGGAAAATGAAATAGATAAGAATAGTTGGTGTTTAGGAAGAGTGTTAATTTTTTCTACATTGGATTTTTCCTATCAGATTTGAAAAGATATTTTAAAGTTTAAATATAACTTCAATTAGCATTTCAGGGGTATAAGATGAGCCAGAAAGATAAACAGAACAGAGCTGAGAACCATAAACAAATCCTGCTATACACCAAAAGCACATATGTTATAAAAGTGGCATCACAAACCAGTGGGGATTTTTTTTTTAAGTAATGCTCTGAGAGAATTGTCTTTTATTTTGGAAAAAATATTTTTTTTATCTCATGCCTTTAATAAATTCCATATGAATTAAATAATGATACATAGAAAATAATTCCATACAAATAATGTTTTTGAAAACTTTATCTCATCTCAGTAAGGAGGATGTCAAAGTATAAAAGCAGTGGAAGAAATAAAACAAAAATATCTATCTATTTAAATATTGAGTATCTTTGTAGGTCAAAACTTCTTGAAATCAAAAAGCTAAAAACAAGCCAGCAAAAACATTACTGGCACAGATTTTCAGCTTTTTAAAAGTACCAGCTTTGCCTTGTTCCCCATTCTGCAAAGAACAGGCTGTTTCTGTGTTGACGCAGGCTTCCCTACTTCTGTTCCTCTTTCATGACCTCTTGTCCCCATGGATTAGTGACATAGGAAGAGACCGGGTATGGAAATTCTACCATTTACCTAAAGCACTGTTAAATCTCTATTTAAAATATCTAGATATTTCTATGCCTAAAGACCTCATGCTGCTAAGTATTTTGTTTTAGAAGTTGTATTACTTTAGGCTTAGATTTTTAACTCTGGAAAAGAAATGTGATATGGTCCCTTAAGGAAAAGTCAGTTAGTAAAATTCTGAGGAAAGGAAAAGGTGGAATTTCAAGGAGTAAGCTTAACTAAATTCCAAGTGGAACTTTGATAGGAGCAAAGAAGAATCCCACTGAAAAGGAGATATTAACTCTCTTGATAAGAAAAGAGATCTGTGAATACCCATTTGTAATAAATAGATAAACAAGGGTAGGAATTCTCTAACATCTTCAGTACCCAGCAGGTATGATTTACCTAGAAAACAAAACTCACAAATTAGTCATCTGTTTAGTTCCAGTACAAAACAAGAATCAATTTTACTTACAGAAAATGTTCATTGTACATGTGCAATGTAAAAGCATAGCCACGTGCATACATGTTTCTTGGAAGGAAACAAAACTCGTCCAATTGCAATTTCTGCTTCTGATCAAGATGGAATAACAGAGACCAGACTTACCTTCCTATCTGAAACAGTCATAAAAACCAAACAAAATATATCACAGTAGTTCTCAAGATACTGGACGTTAGGCAATGAAGGACAGTAATCCTGAGAAATCGGAAAAAAACAAGATGAGCCCTATGATTACTCCAGCTTACTACCATAAGAAAGTTTCCAGTCCATGGTGGAGGAAAAGAGAATTCAGGTGGCACCTAGTGAACTCCCTATGTAAAGAGAACTCTGTAAATAAATACAGCTGAGCCTCTGGGAGACCAAGCTGCCTAGAATTTGCAGATTAAAGTGCCAGAGAGGAAAAGAGTTGCATGGAGAGAGAATTTCTGAGATTTATGGAACATGCTCTTAAAAAATTTAGCAGAGTTCTGATAAGTACATGTACATAAGGAAACTATGTGAGGCTGGGGAAGGAAGTTTCATAGAGGATTCGAGAAAACTACCATGCCCAGGTAAAGTGCTTCTTCCCACCACTGAGAGAGAAAAGCATCAAGATTAATGTGTCATTAAATAGGGCACTCAAATTAGTCTTTTCTCAGTAATGTGCAGTAGTTAGCTTGTGAGAAACCACTGCTCTGTTTTAAGTAAAGATTCCTTAAAGCAAGACCCAAAAGAATCAAACTTTTTCCAAGTAATTTGACAACATTCTGGAACAAAATTCAAGAATATCCATAGATATATAAAAATACTCAGCACCAAAGTAAAATTTACCAAGCATGCAAAGAAACAGGAAAGTGTCTACACTTAGGAAAAAAATCAGCCAATCAAAACTGATCAAGAACTGATAAAAATGCTTGAATTAGCAGATAAAGACATTAAGCAGTTATTATAACTATATAACTCTATTCTAGATGTTCAAGAAATTAAATAGATCCAAATCAAACTTCTAGAGAAAAAACTGTAAACTGTTAGATAAAAAATGTACTGGATATGAATTAATAGCTACTTACACATTACAGAAGAAAAGATTGATTGACTTTGAAAATATAGCAGTAGAAAGTATTCAAAATTAATTTGAAGAAAAAAAGAACTTGAAAAAAATGACAAACTCATCATTAAACTGTGGGATAACTTCAAATGGCCAAATACATATATATTTTGCACCTGAGTCCCTAAAAAATGTGAAGAGGGGACAACAGAAAAACTTTTTAAAATAATAAATTTTTCCAAATTTGGTTTTAAAAAAGTATAAACTCAGAGATTCAAGATGCATATCTTACTCTGAGCACAAGAAACATTAAAAAATTATACCAAAGCACTTTGTAATTAAATTGTACAAACCACTAATAAATCTAAAAATATGTCAAAAAACAAGACATAATAGATAACAGATACAAAGGAATGAAGAATAAGGATGACAGCAGATTTCTTTTTGGAAACAATGCAAGTGAGAAGGCCATGGTAAAACATTTTTAAGTGCTGAAAAGAAAAAAAAATGCTGTCAAGAATAAATCCTAGATTCAGTAAAATACCTTTCAAAAATGAAGGCAAAATAAAAACAAAAATTCTAAATTCTCAATAATGGAAAGAATTCATTACCAGCTGATCTACATTACAAGAAATGTTAAAAAAAAAAAAAAAAGAAGCTCTTTCAGGATAAACTCAAACTAAATGGAAACATGGATTTATACTAGTGATTTTCAACCTTGGCATGGTTGACATTTGGGGCTGGATAATTTTTGTTGAGGTGACTATTTTTTGTACTATGGAATGTTTATCAGTATCACTGCCCTCTACCCTCTAAATGCCAGGATTAACTTTCCTCAGTTATGACAACAACAAAAACTAAAGGTGTCTAAACATTGCCAAATGTCCCTTGAGGGGCAAAATCACACCCATTTGGGAACTAATGATTTATATCAAGGAATGAAGCACACCAGAAATGGTATGATATTGGCAAATATGTAAGTTTTTTTCTTATTTTTAAAACATAATTGACTTTTTAAAGTCAAAAATAATTTCTTTTTTAACAACAAATGCTTTCATTTTAAAACATCTTTTAAAAAGTAAGACATTATGGATTTTATAGATTTCTGGGGTTTAAGAAAAATGTGTTTCATCATAGCATAAAACCTGAGAGAAGAAAAATACAGAGTTCCACTATTACACATACTTGTACTATATGAAAGTCATATATCATTTGAAGTATGTAACTATAAGCCCTAAAGGAGCCCTAAAGTAGTAAAAGGTTTTAGCTAAAAGTCAACAAAGGAGATTAAGTGAAGTATTAAAAAATAATTAATTCAAAAGAAGAAAGAACATAAGGTAAATGGAATGAAAAACAAGGCAAAACAAATATCAAAATGGTAGACTTTATACAAATAATTACATTAAATGTAAATGATCTAAAGCTTTTAGTAAAGAGCCAAAGATTGTCAGTGTATAAATAAAGCAAAAGTCATTTAAACATCGTTTATAAGAAATGTACTTTAAAGAAACAAGCAGGTTAAAATGAAAAGGATGTGTGAATTTATTGAATGCTCCATCCAACAACAGAAGAATACACATTCCTTTCAAATGTATACATCATATTTACCAAGAGAGTCATATTCTGGGCCATGAAATAATTCTCAACAAATTAAAAATGCTTCGATGCATACAAAGTATATTTTCTGACCATTAAATTATAAATCAATAACAGAACAATCACTTAAAAATCTCCAAATAGCTGAACAGTAAAGAACACAATTCTAAATAACCCATGAATCAATGAATAAAGCAAAGAGAAATTAGAAAATATTTGGAATTGCATAAAAATAAAAACATTAAACCCCCACTTCTATGGAATAACACTAAAACTGTATCTAGAGGGAAATTGAGAGCACCAAATGGCTATAAATGAAAGTATAAAGGATCTCAAATCAATAATCTCAGGTGTCACCTTTAAAACTGGAAAAAGAGAAAGTTAAATTCAAAGTAAGCAGAAAAAAAGAAAAAAAAAGGAAAAATCAGAGTACAACTCAATGAAATAGAAAACATAAAAACAATCAATAAAACGAAAAGCTGTCTCTTAAAGAAGATGAATAAAATTGATAAACCTGTAGCCAGAATGATCAGGAAAAAAAAATGAGAAGG